>NC_141875.1:477011960-477314991 GCF_056163025.1 Triticum urartu | reverse complement strand
AAGTAGTTTCATCATAAGTATCATGCATAGCAGAAGTGGCATCATCGATAACATGCGACATATCAGAACGAATAGCAGAAGCAGGTTTAGGTGTCGCAAGCTTACTCAAAACAGAAGGTGAATCAAGTGCAGAGCTAGATGGCAGTTCCTTACCTCCCCTCGTAGTTGAGGGATAAATCTTCGTTTTTGGATCTCTTAAGTTCTTCATGATGATAAGCAGATATAAATCCCAAGTGACTCAAAGAATAGAGCTATGTTCCCCGGCAACGGCGCCAGAAAATAGTCTTGATAACCCACAAGTATAGGGGATCACAATAGTTTTTGAGGGTAGAGTATTCAACCCAAATTTATTGATTCGACACAAGGGGAGCCAAAGAATATTCTCGAGTTTTAGTAGCTGAGTTGTCAATTCAACCACACCTGGAAACTTAATATCTGCAGCAAAGTGTTTAGTAGCAAAGTAATATGATAGTGGTGGTAACGGTAGAAAAAGGTAACAGTAGCAAAAGTAATGTTTTTGGTGTTTTGTAGTGATGATAGCAATAGCAATGAAAAAGTAAATAAGCGAAGAACAATATATGGAAAGCTCGTAGGCAATGGATCAGTGATGGAGAATTATGCCGGATGCGGTTCATCATGTAACAATCATAACCTAGGGTGACACAGAACTAGCTCCATTTCATTGATATAATGTATGCATGTATTCCGAATATAGTCATACATGCTTATGGAAAAGAACTTGCATGACATCTGTTGTCCTACCCTCCCGTGGCAGCGGGGTCCTTACCGAAACTAAGGGATATTAAGGCCTCCTTTTAATAGAGTACCGGAACAAAGCATTAACACATAGTGAATACATGAACTCCTCAAACTACGGTCATCACCGATAAGTATCCCGATTATTGTCACTTCGGGGTTAACGGATCATAACACATAATAGGTGCCTATAGACTTGCAAGATAGGATATAGAACTCTCATATATTGATGAAAACATAATAGGTTCAGATCTGAAATCATGGCACTCGGGCCCTAGTGACAAGCATTAAGCATAGCAAAGTCATAGCAACATCAATCTCAGAACATAGTGGATACTAGGGATCAAACCCTAACAAAACTAACTCGATTACATGATAGAACCCATCCAACCCATCACCGTGCAGCAAGCCTATGATGGAATTACTCACGCACAGCGGTGAGCAGCATCAAATTGGTGATGGAGGATTGTTGATGATGACGATGGCAACGGATTCCCCTCTCCGGAGCCCCAAACGGACTCCAGATCAGCCCTCCCGAGAGGTTTTAGGGCTTGGCGGCGGCTTTGTATCGTAAAACGCGATGAATCCTTCTCTCTGATTTTTTTCTCCCTGAAACAAAATATATAGAGTTGGAGTTGGAGTCGGAGGAGCTCCAGCGGGGCCACGAGGTAGGGGGGCGCGCCCTAGGGGGGCAAGCGCACCCCCACCCTCGTGGACAGGTGGTGGGCCCCCTGGCTTTCATCTTTGCAGGTATTTTTTATATTTTCCAAAAAGTTACTCCGTGAAGTTTCAGGTCATTCCGAGAACTTTTGTTTCTGCACATAAATAACACCATGGTAATTCTGCTGAAAACAACGTCAGTCCGGGTTAGTTCCATTCAAGTCATGCAAGTTAGAGTCCAAAACAAGGGCGAAAGTGTTTGGAAAAGTAGATACGACGGAGACGTATCAAGCACCCCACCGCCGGCATGGAGATCCTATTCCGCTTTATGCTTTATGCGAAGGATATCCCCAATGGGGCACCCAAGGAGGGCAGCTCCCTTTCTTCAAAAAACAAGACTTGTTTCATATGGTGTTGTAGAAGTTATTTTCTTTCCTCCATGAAAAACACGCAACCCTCTCCTTTCGCAAAAAATGGTTAGCAGTTTTCTTAAAATGTTTAAAAATGTTCGCCAAAAACTCCAATAACCGCAGGAACATTGATAAAATGTTTATGGGTTTTAAAGGGTTTGTGAGTTTAGAAATGTTCATGAATTTATAAAATAGTCATACTTTTTAAAATGTACTAATTTCAAATATGTTCCTGGATTTTAGAAAATATTCTTGTTTTCAAAATTATTTATGATTTTAAAAATGTGTGTAAATTTTAAAAATGTTCTGAAAAAAATTCATGGATAAAAAATAGAAAAGGACAAAACAAACAAACAAATGAATGGACACCTGGAGAACAAACCCAATAGGAAAACAACAAAATAAAACGTTGGAAAAAAACTTGGAGCAACAATCAGCGCTCGTGCCCGAAGGTCCTTATTGGGTCGGGTCATCACGGTTCGTGTTGTGAATAATATATTTCATTACTAGTCTATGTAACGAGCTTATAATAGAAAATTTCCCACAGACGACCTCTCCATGTCCACATCGATGTAGCTCGACGTCGACTCTTGCTCGATCTGGCCGTGCTCCTTCCGGAGATGGTGGAATCCCCCCACCCACTCTCTTTGCGATTCTTTTGTTTGCGGGATCCAAACTACCAAATCGAACAAAATTATGAAAACCTCTATATTTATATTAAAATACTTATAATGATATAAGACATCCTATAAACCAAGTGAATTAGAATCAACTCCTTATATAGCCAAACAAGGTCCATCTCAAGTACGAGCTGAAAGCACAACGTCGTTGACGTTCCATAGTTGGGGTCGGCCTGATATTGTGTCATGCGGTCAGGAAATCGTCATGCTATGCTTTGGACCAACTCCCCATAAAAGAGAATGTCATTGTAGAAGACATGTGTAGATTGAAAATCCCGAAGCCAAACCATCTCCTAAACAAAATGTATGATAGCTCCGCAACGATGGCAGAGAGAACGTTGTTGCAAGGGAAAGGGTGATATGTAGCATCAGGGAGACACACAAAAATAGAGCCACTATCTCGTTACTGCCTAGTCCGTAAGGGTCACGCTTATGTGGTCGACGACACTAGAGGCCCATAACACCAGCATCGCAAAGAGGAGGAAAAATGAGATTGTTAACTCGACACCAATATGAAGACACATGAAGCGACCGTCCATATCTGAATGTCCCAAGACGGCGCAAACATTGCCCCATAGATCAATCACCAATAGTCGAGAGAACTTTTATGTATTGTGATGGGGGACACATATGTGACACGTTGAGAACTTTTATATAACAAGACAAATTCTTAGTCATTCGTGAAATGTAAATTGTGATGTGTGAAATATGGACGGTCATATATAAAACATAGGACTTTTTATTTTGAAATTTACGAAATAATTGTTTCTGGAATTATTGAATTGTTTATCTCTAAAATCAATGAAATAATTATTTTTTGTTTTTATGAAATTACAATTGAGTTCTTTGAAATAGGTACTGAAATTAATGAAAACTAATGAGAGCATCTCCAACATTTATGTAAAAAATTGTTCCCTAAATAAGTTTTTGAAAGGATCGAGAAGAGGTGTCTAGAGGGGGGGGGGGTGAATAGGCTCTTAACAAAGAAAAATTGCAGTTTCTATTTTCTTCAAGTTAAGGTAGAGTTTTAGCACAAGTTTAAACATTCAAAATACATTTAAGCAAGCATGGCAAGAGTATATGAGTAACGGAAAGTAAAGCATGCAAGTTGCAAGAATGTAAAGGGATGGGATTGGAGTATGCACACGCAATTAGAGACACAGAGATTTTTTGGCGTGGTTCCGATAGGTGGTGCTATTGTACATCCACGTTGATGGAGACTTCAACCCACGAAGGGTAACGGTTGCGCGAGTGCACGGAGGGCTCCACCCACGAAGGGTCCATGAAAAAGCAACCTTGTCTATCCCACCATGGCCATCGCCCACGAAGGACTTGCCTCACTAGGGTGGATCTTCACGAAGTAGGCGATCTCCTTGCCCATACAAACTCCTTGGTTCAACTCCATAATCTTGACGGAGGCTCCGAAGTGACATCTAACCAATCTAGGAGACACCACTCTCCAAAAGGTAATAGACGGTGAGTTGATGATGCACTCCTTGCTCTTGTGCTTCAAATGATAGTCTCCCCAACACTCAAGTCTCTCTCATGGATTTGGATTTGGTGGAAATATGATTTGAGTGGAAAGCAAGTTGGAGAAGGGTAGAGATCAAGATTTATGTGGTTGGAATGGTGTATCTTGACCTCAACACATGAGTAGGCGGTTCTCTCTCAGAAAATGTATGCTGAAAGTGTAGGCATGTTCTGATGGCTCTCCTCACGAATGAAGAGTGGGTGGAGGGGTATATATAGCCTCCACACAAAATCTAACCGTTACACACAAATCACCAAACTTGGTGGGACCGAATCAGAAAACTCGGTCGGACCGATTTAGTCCATAATGTGACCGTTAGGCATTTCGGTGGGACCGATATGATCAACTCGGTGGGACCGATGTGCTAGGGTTAGGGTAAAACCTCATCTCGGTTTGACCGATTACATAAAATTGGTGGGACCGATTTTGGTAATAAGAAAAACAGAGAGTTGGTCAAGCAAACTCGGTGGGACCGATTGCATATCTTGGTGGGACCAAAATTATTGCAATAGGTGACACGGAGTTTGGAAGCCCATCTCGGTGAGACCGAGATCCCATTAGTGAGACCGAATTGATTAGGGTTTCTGGTAGTGGCTATGTCAAGAGAACTCGATGGCGCCGGATAGAATGTTTCAGTGTGGCCGAGTTTGACTTTTGGTTTGGGACATATGTGGATATGAGAAAGTGGTTGAGGGCTTTGGATCATATCACTAAGCATTTTGAGCAAGAAACCCATTAAGCAACATCTCATCCCCTTTTAATAGTATTGGCTTTCCTATGGACTCAATGTGATCTTGGATCACTAAAAGTAAAATGCAGAGTCTTAAGCTTTTGAGCTTGAGCCAATCCTTTGTCCTTAGCATTTTGAAGGGGTTCCACATCCTCTTGTCCATGCCACTCCATCTGTTGAACTTGTCTGAAATATACTAGATGAAAACATTAGTCCAACAAGAGATATGTTGACATTAATTAACAAAACCACCCTGGGAGCACTTGTGCTTTCAATCTCCCCCTTTTTGGTAATTGATGACAACATACATCAAAGCTTTAGATAGAGATATAGAGAATAGCAAGTAAAGCCTTGGAAAGACATGTAACATGCATAGACTCCCCCTACATGTATGCAATCATGTCAATATGGAAAGTAAGAGCATGTGAATGCATAAACATGATAGAGCAAGCAATGTGTTACATGTATCTTGGCTATATGCATCAGAGCAACTGATGTGAATATATGAAGTTGTAACTTCATGCTCATGATTCCTTATTGCAAACAATATGTACATTAGCAAGAGATCTTCATGCACATGAGTGTGATGAATATACTTACCTTGTGGTCTTGAGATGGCTTAGGAAGAGACGAACCTGAGTAAACAAGCTTAGATAACACAGATACATCTACTAGACAGAGTAAGCAAAAGAGCCACAAGAGTACCAAGACTGGGATGACATGTAGAGAGTGAGTACTAGGTACTCTATAGGTAGACATGTCCCCAAAGGTAAAGATATGCAATGAGTTCAAGATTTCCTTCCCTTAGATGTCTTCTCCCCCTGAATCTTATATTTGATAATGGGAGAATATAGGGAACAGAAAATCAGAGCAAAACAGATCAGATCACAGTAACACAAACATGTCCTTCCCCTCTTAAAGAAATGTGACTTCTCTCCTCTTGAACACCAAGCATATGGGGCCTTTGATGTGATTATTGATGACCCACAATTATAGGGGATCTATCGTAGTCCTTTCGATAAGTAAGAGTGTCAAACCCAACGAGGAGCGGAAGGAAATGATAAGCGGTTTTCAGCAAGGTATTCTCTGCAAGTACTGAAATAAGTGGTAACAGATAGTTTTGTGACGGGATAAATTGTAACGAGCAACAAGTAACAAAAGTAAATAAAGTGCAGCAAGGTGGCCCAATCCTTTTTGTAGCAAAGGACAAGCCGGAACAAACTCTTATAATAGGAAAAGCGCTCCCGAGGACACATGGGAATATCGTCAAGCTAGTTTTCATCATGTTCATATGATTCGCGTTTGATACTTTGATAATTTGATATGTGGGTGGACCGGTGCTTGGGTGTTGTTCTTACTTGAGCAAGCATCCCACTTATGATTAACCTCTATTGCAAGCATCCGCAACTACAACAAAAGTATTAAGGTAAACCTAACCATAGCATGAAACATGTGGATCCAGATCAGCCCCTTACGAAGCAATGCATAAACTAGGGTTTAAGCTTCTGTCACTCTAGCAACCCATCATCTACTTATTACTTCCTAATGCCTTCCTCTAGGCCCAAATAATGGTGAAGTGTTATGTAGTCGACGTTCACATAACACCACTAGAGGCTAGACAACATACATCTTATCAAAATATCAAACGAATACCAAATTCACATGACTACTAATAGCAAGACTTCTCCCTTGTCCTGAGGAACAAACGTAATTACTCACAAAGCATATTTATGTTCATAATCAGAGGGGTAATAATATGCATATAGGATCTGAACATATGATCTTCCACCAAATAAACCAACTAGCATCAACTACAAGGAGTAATTAACACTACTAGCAACCTACTAGCACCAATCCCGGACTTTGAGACAAGAATTGGATACAAGAGATGAACTAGGGTTTGGAGATGAGATGGTGCTGGTGAAGATGTTGATGGAGATTGCCCTCTCCCGATGAGAGGAGCATTGGTGATGACGATGGTGATGATTTCCCCCTCCCGGAGGGAAGTATCCCCGGCAGAACAGCTCTACCGGAGCTCTAGATTGGTTCCGCCAAGGTTCTGCCTCGTGGCGGCGGAGTCTCATCCCGAAAAGTTCCCTCTGGTTTTTTTCTCATTGAAAGACTTCATATAGGAGAAGATGGACGTCGGAGAGCCACCAGGGGGCCCACGAGGTAGGGGGGCACGCCCTAGGGGGGGTGCCCCCCACCCTCGTGAGCAGGGTGTGGGCCCCCTGGACTTCATCTTTGGCGAGGATTTTTATTTATTTATTTTAAGATGTTCCATGGAGTTTCAGGACTTTTGGAGTTGCGCAGAATAGGTCTCTAATATTTGCTCCTTTTCCAGCCCAGAATTCCAGCTGCCGGCATTCTCCCTCCTTATGTAAACCTTGTAAAATAAGAGAGAATAGCCATAAGTATTGTGACATAAAGTGACATAACAGTCCATAATGCAATGAATATTGATATAAAAGCATGATGCAAAATGGACATATCAATTATCTCTCTCCCTGTTGAAGTACTCTCTCCCCCTTTTTAAGTGATTAAGCTTTGATGTGATCTCTCTCTCCCCCTTTGACATCAATTGCCAAGAAGGGATCTTCTGGAGTATGAGTCAAAATAGGTTTGGTCCTTGAGTCACAGAGCAAAGCAGCATATAGAATATGATGCTGGTAGAGGACAGGAATCATCAAGTGGAGCTGAAACAAAAGTGCAGGAACAAGTGGCAAATTGTCTTCTCTGCAGTGAAATCGGTGACACCGAGTTATATTTTTCGGTTGCACCGAAATGGTTTGGCTTGACCGAAAGAGATGAATCGGTATGACCGAGTGCAACACAGAGAGAACATTTGTCACCTCAGCTCACTAGGCAAATAAGATCTCACAAAGATTTGCAATGAATTGGATGCAGGGAATGTAGAACAAAACAGAGAAAAGAAAATCTAGATGAAGTTTTTTTATATAAAGAAAGGGGAACAAAAATGCAGGGGACAAATGCAAAAACTCAGAAACACTAGAGAACTTCATCTAGAATTGGGCGGTGACAAAGTCTCCTATGTTAGAGTATATTGACTTAGGAGTCAAGTGAGAACACTTGGTCATAGGTCATACTCATCGTTTAAGCTCAAAATTTGGTTACCATTTTTCGTTTAAGCATTTTGATGTATTCACATCTTGTTGAGTTGCTTTGACCCATGACTTAGGATAAATCTTCTCTAATATGGAATTACATACCTTGGGTGGTGGTGTTGTACTTGATCATGTAGTTGAACTTGTGTGGGATGCTCAAGGTTGATGTAGCTCATTGGGAGCACCACTTGTAATTGGAGTTCGTCTACTTACATGGGTTAGTTTTGTAAGGAGGAGCACTTGTGTATCCAACATGACAATCATGAAATTTGATACCAAATGAAATTTGATATATAGAAATGGTCAAAGGATATGTTGAAGGGTTTCATGCTTCCTTGTCTTCAACCACAATGGTGTAGAGACTTGGTGATGTAGAGATTGCTCAAGATGTGAGTGAGTTGCAATCCCATGGATTTAGATTCATCCAAGTACCTGCAAGGGTTAGATAGCATGCAAGGGTACAAAAATATCCAAGACATATGATTATCATCATAAGAGAAGAATCAAGGATTAGTCATAGGTTCATGCCTTGCATGTATCCACATGGAGTTTCTACTCCAAGTTTGAAGCATCAATGATGTTCAATTCACCTCTCAAATGGCAAAATACTTTCTCATCAAGCGGTTTGGTGAATATATCCGCCAATTGCTTATCGGTACGAACATGCTTAAGATCAATATCACCTTTGGCAATGTGATCTCGAATGAAATGATGATGAACTTCAATATGCTTAGTTCGAGAATGTTGCACGGGATTGTGAGCAACCTTAATAGCACTCTCATTGTCACAAAGAAATGGAACATGCTTCACATTGAGCCCATAATCTTTAAGAGTTTGGGTCATCCAAAGTAATTGAGCACAACATGAACCGGCAACAATGTACTCCGCTTCGGCGGTGGATAAGGATACCGAGTTTTGTTTCTTGGAGGACCAAGACACAAGAGAACTACCAAGAAATTGACAAGTACCCAAAGTGGACTTTCTATCAACCTTGTCTCCGGCACAGTCCGAATTGGAGTAGCCAACAAGATCAAAAGAAGACCTCTTAGGATACCAAATGCCAAAATTTGGTGTATGTATTAAGTATCTCACTATCCTTTTCACAACCTTAAGATGACATTCTTTAGGGGCCGCTTGATATCGTGCACACATGCACACACTTAGCATAATATTGGGATGGGAGGCACATAGATATAATAATGAAGCAATCATAGAGTGATAAACCTTTTGGTCAACCGGTTTGCCATCCTTGGTCAAGTCAAGATGTCCACTAGTAGGCATGGGGGTTTTCATACCTTTGCTTTCTTGCATGTTGAACTTCTTGAATAAGTCCTTGGTGTACTTTGTTTGAGATACAAAGGTGCCTTCCTTAGTTTGCTTGATTTGCAAACCAAGAAAGAACTTGAGTTCACTCATCATAGACATCTCAAACTTCTCCGACATTAGCTTTCCAAACTTTTCACTAAAATGAGGGTTAGTCGAACCAAATATGATATCATCAACATAAATTTGGCACACAAATAATTCACCATTAACCCTTTTAGTAAAAAGAGCAGAATCAGTCTTTCCAATCTCAAAGCCTTTTTCAATAAGGAACTTGGTCAAGCATTTATACCACGCTCTAGGAGCTTTTTTAAGACCATAAAGAGCTTTGTGAAGTTTGTAAACATGGTCGGGTTTCTTAGGATTGACAAAGCCGGGAGGTTGCTTAACATAAACTTCCTCCTCAATTTCACCATTTAGAGAAGAACTTTTAATGTCCATTTGGTACAAGGTAATATCATGGTGATTAGCATAGGCAAGTAAGATGCGAATGGACTCAAGTCCAGCAACGGGGGCATATGCCTCATCGTAGTCCATACCTTCGACTTGAGTGTAGCCTTGGGAGATGAGACGTGCTTTGTTGCGGATGACTTGACCATCTTCGTCTTGCTTGTTGCAAAACATCCATTTGGTACCAATCATGTTGTGGTTGTTGTCGGGCTTCTCGACCAATGTACACACTTGATTTCTCTCAAAGGTCATGCATGGCATTTGTAGGATCGAATGCCGGGAGTCAGAAGGGGGGTTGAATGACGACCTTGAAAAATTTAACCTCTTAAATTTTTTGCATGATAGTTACGGAAAAACTATGATGCTCGGAATAGAGGAATACGCAGCGGAAACAAAATATGTCTGTCAAAACAGACTGAAACTAGTCCAACAATTCTGAAATCTTGACTTGAGAGCTCAAAGAATAATAAGCACCGGAAAAGTGTACTGGAAAAATTAGTGCTTAATTAGAACAAGAGGTTACACGGCAAGGTTATAGGCTAATCAAATGGGAGCTACTTAACCCAAAAGACTAACACGCACTAGCACAAGACACTAGTACTTAACTTGCACGTACTAGCATAATACTTTTTCAATGGAGAAGAACTACACTTCCTGGAGCTGATTTCACTAGACGAGAATCTGTAGCACATACAGCAGCTAGACTAGCAACTAACTGAAATCCACGATTTTAGTTCTACCGATTTGGACTGACCAACTCTGCTATCCTAAAGACGAACGACAGATAGCTGAAGATGAATTAAAACCTGAGAAAAATACGCCAAGCATAAAAATAGAAGGGAGCGAGCCAGTAGCATCAGCGGATGCTCTTCCGTTCGATAGAGAACGCCAAGAAAATTGCTAGAAATACAACGACCCCAAATCGAAACAAGAACAGAGGACGAACTCAGTATGAACTTGCACAAAATAAATCACCAAAGATAAAATCTTGCGCCATCCTCAGGAACCCATGAATAAATTGAACAACAACCAGATTTAAGGCTAGGGATGGATGCATATGAATTTAGACATGATTTTCCATCACGGAAAACCCATTATAGCCAAGGAATCGCAGGGACAAAATTAGTACAGCATAAAAACAAGATTTGCAAGGACAAACAGCAGACCTCAACAATAGCAAGGCTGGGAACAATTTGAAGATTTATTTCTCAGATTCCTAGAGTTACAAGCCTCTCTCACATAGGCTAAATCCCACACAGGAAGCTCTCTCTCAAATGTGCGGCGGCTGCTCTGTTTTTCTCCTCCTAGCGGCGGCTACTCTATCTTCTACCAAGAGAAAACCTAGCAGCTTACATATAAGGCTGGATCAGCCTTCCATCGCCATTGAATGGGCCATGGTTCCCGCCGAATGGGCCAAGCCCAAAACACTAAAACAAATAGCCATTTTTACTTAGCCACTTGTAAATAACACTTTCCACTCTTAAGCAACACCACAATCACTCTCTTGGTTTGCTTCTTAGTGGATTTTGGTAAACATACCAAAATAACCTTCACTTGACATGGTCTTCTCGTTTGCCTCCATATAGTCCTTGTCCAAAACTTGTGCGTTGCTTTGAGCCGCACGATCCCGCACAACGTCCATGGTCACATCTTAGCTCTTCAAGCCTTATGCCAACCATCCTCGTTGTCGACTACCGTCGCACTCATTGGAACCTGCACACAATGGAAACAAGCAACTATTGCGAGCACAAACTTCCTGAGCTTGACCCAAGTCAATCCAAATTAACAGTTTAATACAATCAACGCCATCCAGATAAGTCACATAAAATAGATCAGGTCCTTGATCCAACAAACTAGGATTTGCAACCCCACTAAAATAACTCTCAAAGCGAGCAAAAACATTAGCAATATAATCATCACAAAATTAAGGGTATCACCACATGGACTCACAATCTCCCCCTTGATGTTTATATTGCCAACCCAGATCTCAGGAAGAAAAATTAGAGTTTTAGTTTTAACAGAGAGAAGGAAAGTTGCAAAATCACACTTGGTCCTAAAGAAAAAAAATGTAGACATGACCAAGTGGACAAGGTGGAGAGTGAAGCTAACACCCGGATCCAAAGCTTCACTTCCAACAAAAACTCATCAGAGAGAAATCAACCTTGTTTTCACAAGTTCACAAGGGAAAGAACCAAGATTATTTTTAAATATGAATGGATCCCCCTAACTCCCCCTCAGCTTGTGTACATACTGAGACTCATACAGTGCTCAATTTGCAACATATGCACTGTCCTATTTCTCCCCCTTTGGCATTATAAGCATCAAGGGAGATGCCTCCCCCTCAATTTATGCATATGAGAAAACATCAAGATTGAGCATGTATGCATGAAGTGGAATTTATGCAATTGTACGAGCATTGAAGATTATTCAGTTGAAGCACATGAGATAGAAATGCTACTGGGCCATGATAAGAGCTCATCTAGTCATACTAAGACATATAGAGAAAATCCTTGAGCTAGATGCAACAAGACACTCAAGTTCTTAGTAACTTTAGTTTTCACACATGATGAGTTCTTATGTAGGCAAACACATGGAAAAGAGACTAAACATTGCAGGGCATTACAACCTAGCGCTAAGCAATGACTAGGAGGCACACCCAATAAAAAATGTAACCTTCTCGATGTGCTGATCATCTCACAAGCAAAGTGCCACCTCCTACACGAGCAGGCACCTTGAGTGATTAAGTCAACACAAAATGATACACTTAGAAATTCTATGAAAAGGCACAAGCAAGGTACCACCTCCTGCACGAGCAGGTACCTTGAGTGATTTTATTTTGATTTTATGAAAAGGCACAAGCAAAGTACCACCTCCTGCACGAGCAGGTACCTTGAGTGATTTGATTTTGATTTTATGTTAAGTCACAAGCAAAGTACCACCTCCTGCACGAGCAGGTACCTTGAGTGGTTTGATTAAGAAAGTATGGAATAGGCACAAGCAAAATACCACCTCCTGCACGAGCAGGTATCTTGAGTGATTCTTCACAAAAAATGCAGATAAAAAGTAACTCATGAAAGCAAGACTAGGGACTTGACAAGACAGTAGACCATATCCGACCTGAGCCACATAGATCTAAGCAAAACAAGTCTCTAGTGGTTCCAGGTGTGATATCAAATGGAGTCCAAACTAGCTAGCCACAACATAGATCAGAGTTGCAATACAAAGCACAAGTAGATTCTCAAGTCAAGGTGATCAACTAGCATAGAACTCATCATATGGTCAACATGTTTATTTAGTTCAACTTCATTTCTAATTAAAAGTAGCATGCAAAGGTTTATCCATATATGGCAAACCATGACAGGATGAGCTAGACAATAAGCATAACATGGCCAAGAGCAACTTCATTATGAACATTTCTTCAACAAAAGAATCATCAAAGCTCAAATGTATCTTACATATGATGCAAGGTGCAATATGATACATATGAACAAAGAAAAAACACAAACTCCCCCTTCACAAGATCCCATAAGGGTCGACGACCCCCAAATCTCCCCGCAAAGAAGCAAAACGACTAACATCCAAAGGTTTGGTAAAAATATCGGCAAGCTGATGCTCAGTATCAACATACATGAGCTCTATATCACCTTTCTCCACATGGTCTCTTATGAAGTGGTAGCGCAGCTCAATGTGTTTAGTTCTAGAGTGTTGGACTGGATTCTTAGCAATACTTATCGCACTAGTGTTATCGCAGAAAAGTGGAACAGAAGAAATGAAAATCCCAAAATCCTGTAAAGTAGAAGAGATCCAAAGAATCTGACTACAACTGCTCGCAGCTGCTACATACTCTGCCTTGGCTGTGCTCTGTGCTACACTAGATTGCTTCCTAGAAGACCAAGAAATAAGGGAAGTACCTAGAAAGTGACAAGTGCCAGAAGTGCTCTTGTGGTCTATCCTACACCCACCAAAGTCTGAATCTGCAAACCCCCTAACTCCTAAACCATAAGAACTAGAAAACCATAGGCCAAAATCAGGTGTTCCTTGGAGGTACCTTAAAATGCATTTGACGGATTGCTTATGGGAGTCTCTTGGGGAAGCCTAAAAATGAGCACACAGGCACACCGCAAATTGTATGTCTGGCCTCGTTGCAGTCAAGTATAGTAGTGAGCCAATCATGCTTTTGTATTCTCGCTGGTCCACCACCTCACCATTTTCATCTACATCAAGTATTGTGGCAGTGGACATTGGGGTATGGAGTGGCTTGGAATCGCTCATCCCAAACTTCTTTAACATGTCCTTCGTGTACTTGCCTTGATATACAAAGGTGCCCTGCTTTGTTTGCTTGATTTGCAGTCCAAGAAAGAAGGACAACTCATCCATCATGGACATCTCAAATTCATCACTCATGTCTTTGGAAAACTTAGCACAAAGAGCACGAGCCACCAAATATGATATCATCTACGTAAATTTGCACTATAAGTAGTTCATTATGATGCCTAAGAGTGAACAAGGTCTTATCAGCTTCACCCATTTTAAAACCTTTCTTGATTAAAAACCCTTTGAGCCTATCGTACCAAGCTCTAGGGGCTTGCTTAAGACCATAAAGAGTTTTCTGCAATTTATAGACATGGTTTGGGAGCTTATCATTTTCAAAACCAGGGGGTTGTTTTACATAAACTTCTTCATCAATGAAACCATTTAGAAAAGCACTTTTGACATCCATTTGAAATAACTTAAAACCCTTGGAAGCAGAGTAAGCAAGTATAATACGTATCGCCTCCAACCGTGCAACAGGTGCAAAGGTCTCATCAAAATCAAAACCTTGAATTTGAGAATAACCTTGAGCAACTAGGCGAGCCTTGTTGCGAACAACTTGGCCGTCCTCTCCCTGTTTATTTTTGAAAACCCACTTGGTTCCAATAACATTTATACTCTGGTCAAATGGGGGTTTTACAAGTTGCCATACCTTGTTTCTCTCAAAGTTCTCTAACTCCTCATGCATTGCCCTAATCCAGTTTTCATCTTCTAATGCATGGCTAACATCTCGGGGCTCAAATGATGCAACAAATGCAGTATGTGCAAAGTCTGAGAAATGAGTGGACCTGGAGCGCAAAGTACGCTCAGAGATGTTGCCGATTATCAGATCTGGTGGGTGAGCATGATGAAGACGTAGAGATCCCTAAAGGACCTCAGAAGCAGGTGAGGAAATAGTTGTGGTAGCCTCTGCCTCAGCTGAAGTGGAGGTAGGATCAGAAGCCATCGATGTTGAGGGTACGGATGTTTTAGATGAAGTACTAGGTACAGGACCATCTTCCATTGGAACAGAAGTGGTAGCAGGTTCTACGGCAGGTGCAAGGGATATGGGGTTTTGTCCCACACCATCCTCATTATCTTCTTCAACAAATAAGGTTTCAGAAACTTGTGGTGTACCTGAAAACTCGAGTCTAGCTGGGCTAGCCTCATCAAAAGTTACATCGCAAGTCTCTACCACAAGGTTAGATTCTAAATTTAAAACACGATAGCCCTTCATGTGAGTAGGGTAACCAAGAAAGATACCTTCAGAAGTGCGCGACTCAAACTTGTCAAGTAGGCCCTTCTTTAGGATAAAACACTTGCAACCAAACACCCGCAAATGAGAAATATTAGGCTTTCTACCAAATCTCAACTCATAAGAGGTCACTTTCAAGGAACTCCGAAGAAAAACACGATTTGACACATAGCAAGCTGTACTAATGGCTTCAGCCCAATAACGCCGCGGTGTGCCAAATTCATCAAGCATGGTCCTTGCCATCTCCACAAGAGTTCTATTTTTCCTTTCCACGACACCATTTTGTTGAGGTGTGAGAGGAGAAGAAAATTGGTGCTCAATTCCTCTCTCAGCAAGGAAATCGGCAAAGGAAGAATTTTTGAACTCCAAACCATTATCACTACGAATAGTTTTCATCTCACCAGGAAATACATTGAATAGCCTTAAAGCCAAATCATGAAAATGATTGAATGCTTCCGATTTAGGATCCATAAAGAAAACCCAAGAGTATCGAGAAAAATCATCTACGATGACAAGCACGTACCACTTCCCACCAGCTGACCGGACCCGAGCTGGACCAACTGTGTCCATATGTAACAATTGAGCGAGTCTGGTTGTGTTCACCAGATTGATTGGAGGGTGAGAGGCAGAGACTTGCTTTCCATGCCAGCATGGGGCACACACAATGTCCTTTCTGGCTTTGAGCTTAGGCAAACCTCGCAAAAGATCAAGGCCGCCAATTCGAATCAAGTGGTCAAAACCAACATGCCCCAAGCGACGATGCCACAACTGAAACTCACTCATCTTAGAAGAGGCCACAAAACACCGTGGACCAGAGGACAAAAGCACTCCAAAATCAGCACCAAAGATTTTACCAACATGAGAAATACCAAAAACAAGATCACCAGTAGAGTCAAGAACATGAGAAGAAAATTTCTTGAAACGAACCTCAAAACCCTCATCAAGAAGCTGTGAAACTGAAATCAAATTATAACTCAACTTACTTACAAGGGCTACATCCTTGAGAAGACAGTTCTCCTTGACTCGGACTATTCCTTTGGCCACAATGCAACCCTGTGCATCATTCCCAAAAGTGATCTTTTCATCACCAGACGCTTTGCAGAGGGAGGCGAACCATTTGGTATCACCAGTCATGTGGCGTGAACACCCAGAGTCAATAAGCCACTTGTTCGCCAAACCCTCACAACCAACCTACACAAAAGAGCGACAACGAAGTGACTCAGTACTGGGATTAGTAAGTAAACATTTTTTAATCCAGTACTGGGTCACTCCCTTTGCAGGAGCAGAAATACATGTGTTATTAGCATGCAATGCAAGGCCATCTTGATACCTACAATTTTGTTGACCTCTACCCCTAGTAAATCGGGCTCTGGAAGCGGTCTCGTTGGATTTAAAATAGTCTCTCCTACCCGAGCCATGCAAGTACTCACTCTGACAATGTGTGTCAGAAGCATGCAGCGGACGAGGCTGTCGTTGCATGCCCCTAAGAGCACGTATACGAGATCTACGTTCATCTCTAAGTTTTTTGAAGCAAAACTCAGCAAGGTGTCTAGTCTTGTGGCAATAGGTGCACTGGTAAACTATTCTCTCTTTTTCAGCATGAGAACCAGTGGAAGGAGAAGTACCCTTGTCATTTGGACTCATGGGCAAAAGTCCCCCAGACTGAAAAACTGTCGCTCTCTCATCCTCACGGACCAATATAGCTCCATCACTTCGAATGCCTATGGGTTCTGGAGGGTTGTTCCTAGAATCTTCCACAAAGTCAAAACCAAGACCTAGACCTTTACTCACCTTTGACTTATCTAAAATCATGTTTAATCTTTTCTCACTACTTGAGAGCTTTTCTAGGGTCGTCTTGAGGTAAGCTACTTCTTTTGCATAGGAAGCACATGATAAACACTCTTTTAAGGAGGACACTCTCACAGCTCTCCCATATCTATCCTTGTAGGCCTGAATCTCAAGTTTTAATCCCTCACAAGACACACAATCTACACTCACAGGATTTGCAACACCCTTGCCAAACCTGACCCGAAACGCTTCATGCATTGCAACAAGATCATTCTCAAGTATGGTACAAAAGGTACAAGCAGTAACAGAACTAGAAGAAGCATCACAAGAATCAGTAGGTTTCTTAGAATTTGAAACTTTAACAAGATCATATTTCTTATAGAGTTCACTGAGATGAGCTCCTAATTCCTCAACTTCTTCTTCGAGTTTAGGACAATTTACACAATTTTTAGGAGCACGCACATCTAGGATCATTTGATTGAACTTTTTAACCCTATCATCAAAGTATTTGCACTTCAAACAAGAAGGAGGATTCTCTGCATCAAAAAGCATGTGTTCAAGATTCTTAATTTTAGCATTTAATTTATCACAGTTTGGGCAGGCACAGTCTGCAACTTTAGGAACAGACATAGGTGTATTTTCAACACAAAGGGAGCAAGGGCTCAACTTAACATCATCAAGTTCATTTCTAGCAGATTCAAGCAACTGTGACATACTAGCATGAGTATTCCTAGCAAGTTCTAATTCAGCATGCAACACATCACATCCAGCACAATCATCAATATCATGAGAAGGCACACTAGCAGTAGCATCCTTCAGTGTAGTGATTTCAAGTGTGAGAGAATCAATATGAGCAAGATTATCATTTATGGTGCGCGTACATTTTTTAAGGACTTTTGCTTGCATTAAAAACAGATTTTCAACTTTCACATACTCAGCATATAATTAATCATAAGACATTTGTACCTCATCCGTGTTGTCGTTCTCCTCATCAGCCTCATGAGCCACAAAACACATGCCGGTGAGCCAATCACCCTTCTTCTTCTTTGCATCCTTCCCTTTGGGAGAAGGAGGATCATCCTCACCACTCTGGTCAGAGTCGATGTCGCTTAAATCTACTGCAGATTGTAGACCCGAAGCGATTGCAGCAACCATCTTCTGAAGATGCTTCTCAGCCTTTGGCCGGAACTTGGTTTCATGGCGAGAGAACGACTTCTTCTTGATGTAGTTGTTCTTGCAACCGCTATTTTCACCATAATCTTTGAGATTTGGACAATCAGACCTGTAGTGTCCCTGCACACCACACTCAAAACAGATTTTTGTGTGTTTGCCTTTCCTTTCTCTCACATTTTTATAAGCTCGAGAAAAACGACGGACAAAAAGAGCAAGATCATCCTCAGGCAAAGATTCAAGTTGTTCATCAAAGACAGAAACCAAACAAGAAAGTGAAAAACCAGAAGATGGACCACTGCTAGACTCAGAAACACTAGAGGGACCATGTGCAGTTTGGCATTCACTACCAACTAGTGCAAGAGTCCTGTTCCTAGGTGGGTTTCTACCTTCACTGGCTATTTGGTGAGTTTTAAGCTTGGAGAACAACATGTCTACAGTGAGCTCATCAGGTTTAT
This sequence comes from Triticum urartu, assembly GCF_056163025.1. Classification (NCBI taxonomy): domain Eukaryota; kingdom Viridiplantae; phylum Streptophyta; class Magnoliopsida; order Poales; family Poaceae; genus Triticum; species Triticum urartu. Next base: position 477,296,365 of record NC_141875.1, on the reverse strand, counting down.
GGGACTCTTGAATAGCGATCTTTCTCATCTCATAGATTGGGTCAAGAGAGTTTAGGATGTGTCTAGCTTTCTCAGAATCATTGTACACAACCCCGACACCCCTCAATTTTCCAACTATGACCTCAAACCTACCAAACATGTCCTCTAGAGACTCACTAGGTAACTGCTCAAATTTGTTGTACTCAGCTTTGTAAATGTCCTGACGAGCTGTCTTAATCTCACTAGTGCCCTCATGGTAAGTGATGAGAGTGGACCAAATTTTGTGAGCAGTGTCTAGGTGTGCAACACGCTCATGCTCTCTCCTATCCAAACCTGACAAGAGAATGTTAATAGCTTTGGAATTATTTTCAACATCAACTATATTCTCAGGACCAACACGAGCAGGTATTGCAAAATCTCGCACAACAATTTGCCATATTGCATAGCTTTGAGCTTCAAGAAATGTTTTCATGCGAGACTTCCAAAATGGCAAGTCACCCCCAGAGAACAGAGGAGGACGCGACGGGTTCGCAAATGACTCCATGGCTCAAGAGCTGATTAAGCCTACAGATGAGCCGACCGGGCTCTGATGCCAATTGTAGGATCGAATGCCGGGAGTCGGAAGGGGGGTTGAACGACGACCTTGAAAAATTTAACCTCTTAAATTTTTTGCACGATAGTTACGGAAAAACTATGATGCTCGGAATAGAGGAATACGCAGCGGAAACAAAATATGTCTGTCAAAACAGACTGAAACTAGTCCAACAATTCTGAAATCTTGACTTGAGAGCTCAAAGAATAATAAGCACCGGAAAAGTGTACTGGAAAAATTAGTGCTTAATTAGACCAAGAGGTTACACGGCAAGGTTATAGGCTAATCAAATGGGAGATACTTAACCCAAAAGACTAACACGCACTAGCACAAGACACTAGTACTTAACTTGCACGTACTAGCATAATACTTTTTCAATGGAGAAGAACTACACTGCCTGGAGCTGATTTCACTAGACGAGAATCTATAGCACATACAGCAGCTAGACTAGCAACTAACTGAAATCCACGATTTTAGTTCTACCGATTTGGACTGACCAACTCTGCTATCCTAAAGACGAACGACAGATAGCTGAAGATGAATTAAAACCTGAGAAAATTACGCCAAGCATAAAAATAGAAGGGAGCGAGCCAGTAGCATCAGCGGATGCTCTTCCATTCGATAGAGAACGCCAAGAATATTGCTAGAAATACAGTGACCCCAAATCAAAACAAGAACAGAGGACGAACTCAGTATGAACTCGCACAAAATAAATCACCAAAGATAAAATCTTGCGCCATCCTCAGGAACCCATGAATAAATTGAACAACAACCGGATTTAAGGCTAGGGATGGATGCATATGAATTTAGACATGATTTTCCATCACGGAAAACCCATTATAGCCAAGGAATCGCAGGGACAAAATTAGTACAGCAGAAAAACAAGATTTGCAAGGACAAACAGTAGACCTCAACAATAGCAAGGCTGGGAACAATTTGAGGATTTATTTCTCAGATTCCTAGAGTTACAAGCCTCTCTCACATAGGCTAAATCCCACACAGGAAGCTCTCTCTCAAATGTGCGGCGGCTGCTCTGTTTTTCTCCTCCTAGCAGCGGCTACTCTATCTTCCACCAAGAGAAAACCTAGCAGCTTACATATAAGGCTGGATCAGCCTTCCACCGCCATTGAATGGGCCTTGGTTCCCGCCGAATGGGCCAAGCCCAAAACACTAAAACAAATAGCCATTTTTACTTAGCCACTTGTAAATAACACTTTCCACTCTTAAGCAACACCACAATCACTCTCTTGGTTTGCTTCTTAGTGGATTTTGGTAAACATACCAAAATAACCTTCACTTGACATGGTCTTCTCGTTTGCCTCCATATAGTCCTTGTCCAAAACTTGTGCGTTGCTTTGAGCCGCATGATCCCGCACAACGTCCATGGTCACATCTTAGCTCTTCAAGCCTTATGCCAACCATCCTCGTTGTCGACTACCATCGCATTCATTGGAACCTGCACACAATGGAAACAAGCAACTATTGTGAGCACAAACTTCCTGAGCTTGACCCAAGTCAATCCAAATTAACAGTTTAATACAATCAACGCCATCCAGATAAGTCACATAAAATAGATCAGGTCCTTGATCCAACAAACTAGGATTTGCAACCCCACTAAAATAACTCTCAAAGAGAGCAAAAACATTGGCAATATAATCATCACAAAATTAAGGGTATCACCACATGGACTCACAGCATTTATCCAATCCGAATCTTCCAATGCTTCTTCAAGCTTCATAGGTTCAATGCTAGAGATGAATGAATAATGTTCACAACAGTTAGCCAAACGAGTTTTAGAGCGAGTAATTCTCCCGGTTTGTATATCATTGAAGATTTGCTCGACGGGATGGTCTCTTGAGACTCTTGCTCGAACTCGTGAGAGCTTTTGCTTGGGTCGGGGTGGAACATCTTCTTCTTCATCGTGTCCTTCTTCTTGGCCTTCTTCATTGTTGACATTGTCGTTCTCTTGTCGTGGTGGAGAAGGAGGTTGATGTGGTTCATCTTGGTGTACTTCCTTGTTTTCTTCATCTTGGTGTGTCCCACTTGTGGATGCTTCCGAAGGGTCTTTGTCTCCTACATCAATTGGCAATTGCTCTACTTGCAAGCCGTTAGATTCATCAAACTTCACATCTACCGTCTCTTCAACCTTTTGGGTGAAATTGTTGTAGACACGGTAAGCGTGAGAGTTTGAGCCATAACCGAGTAGGAAAACCTCATGAGATTTGGGAGCAAATTTAGAAGGACGATGCTTATCAAGAATGTAGCACTTTGAGCCGAATACTCGAAAGTATCCAACTTGGGGTTTGTTACCGGTGAGAAGCTCGTATGCCATCTTGCCGAGTAGCTTGTGAAGATACAAGCGATTTGTTGCATGACAAGCTATCTCAACCGCTTCTGCCCAAAAGTGTTTTGGCGTCTTGTGCTCATCAAGCATCGTTCTCGCCATCTCAATAGGAGTTCGGTTCTTCCTCTCAACAAATCCATTTTGTTGAGGCGTGTACGTAGCCGAGAACTCGTGTGAAATCCCTTCTTCGTCAAGAAAGGTATCCACATTTGCGTTCTTGAACTCCGTTCTGTTCTCGCTGCGAACCTTCTTGATCTTCACTTCAAATTGATTTTGGGCCTTCCTAGCGAAGTTCTTGAAGATCTTTTGGACCTGCGATTTATCATCAAGAAAGAACACCCACGTAAATCTTGAAAAATCATCGACTATAACTAGACCAAATGAGTTTCCACCGAGACTTTTGTAGGCATTGGGACCAAAGAGATCCATGTGAAGTAGCTCGAGCGGTCTTCTCGTGGTCATGATGTTCTTCACGGGGTGGCTTCCTCCAACTTTTTTTCCTGCTTGACAAGCACTACAAAGTCTATCCTTATCAAATATAACATCTTTTACTCCAAGGATATGATCACCTTTAATAAGCTTATCAAGATTTCGCATGCCCACATAACCTTCTATGCCACAACCAGCTTTTAGAGGATTTAGCAATTAAGCAAGTTCTAGGTTGAGCCTTTTTTAGTGAAATCAACAATATATAGATCACCTCTACGTATACCGGTAAAGACCATTTTATGATTATCTCTATGAAACACTTGGCAATCTACTTCAGTAAATAGAACATTGAAACCAAAGTCAGCAAGTCTAGATATGGAAAGTAAATTGTAGCCAAGAGATTCAACGAGCATAACATTTTGTATGGAGCTATCATGTGAGATGGCCACTTTACCAAGGCCAACCACCTTACCCTTTGAGTTATCACCAAAAGTGACGTACTTCCGAGGGCTGTGTTTTTTAGCAAGCTCACGAAACATATCCTTGTCTCAGGTCATATGATCGGTACATCCACTACCAAGAACCCATTCCTTTCCTCCAGCCATGTAGCCGCAAAGATTAGCCATAAGACCAAAGTGTCTCATAGACTCATCGAGATCAAAGTCGTTATCATCATCCTTATCATAGTATCCATGTTCAACATCGTCTTGTGATGGATCAATTCCTAGAGAGGGTAATTCATTAGATAAATGGTCATCACAATAGTCACCTTTATGAATTCTAATGGCTTCGGAGATGATATTGCTAATGATTCCAACATCTCCTTTGGCACGCGTAAGATTAGTAAGCTCAAATAGACAATCACCAAATTTGGGATCATTGGAACTCATCTTACTCAAGGCAATAGACTTATGAAGAATTTCATCCAAGTTTTTCAAGGAATAGTTTGGAAATCGTTCCTCAAAAAATCTCCATATAGTGTAGGCACAATCAAGAGTAGGCAAGCAACCAATCAAGTTTCTAGGCAAACCTCTAGTGATAAGATTAACAGTTCCAAGGTTACGAATCATGTTAATAGACTCATCAAGGGTAGGATGCAAAGGATCAACATGGGGCGTGCTACCTCTTTTAGCACTGCGTTGGTTTTCCCCAAGAGGAAGGGATGATGCAGCAAAGTAGCGTAAGTATTTCCCTCGGTTTTTGAGAACCAAGGTATCAATCTAGCAGGAGGCTACGCGCGAGTCCCTCTTACCTGCACAAAACAAATAAATCCTCGCAACCAACGCAAATAGGGGTTGTCAATCCCTATAGGGCCACTTACAAGAGTGAGATCTGATAGATATGATAAGATAATATTTTTGGTATTTTTATGATAAAGATGCAAAGTAAAATAAAGGCAAAGTAAATAACTAAGTAGTAGGAGATTGATATGATAAAGATAGACCCGGGGGCCATAGGTTTCACTAGTGGCTTCTCTCGAGAGCATAAATATTCTACGGTGGGTGAACAAATTACTGTTGAGCAATTGACAGAACTGAGCATAGTTATGAGAATATCTAGGTATGATCATGTATATAGGCATCATGTCCGAGACAAGTAGACCAACTCCTGCCTGCATCTACTACTATTACTCCACTCATCGACCGCTATACAGCATGCATCTAGAGTATTAAGTTAAAAACAGACTAACGCCTTAAGCAAGATGACATGATGTAGAGGGATAGACTCATGCAATATGAAGAAAAACCCATCTTGTTATCCTCGATGGCAACAATACAATACGTGCCTTGCTGCCCTTACTGTCACCGGGAAAGGACACTGCAAGATTGAACCCAAAGCTAAGAACTTCTCTCATTGCAAGAAAGATCAATCTAGTAGGCCAAACCAAACTGATAATTCGAAGAGACTTGCAAAGATAACCAATGTAACATCCCAAATTTTCAATTTGGAATGTTATACACTAGATCATCATTTCATATCATATTTATTGCATTTTGGTTGATCCTAGAAATTTTACGCAACTCAAGGACCCTCGGAGAGAGTTGGGGATTTCGTTATTTTCATATTTGAGTTGTCTCAAATTTTGAAAATAGGATCATTTGATTTATTTATTTTATCTTCAATTATTTCTATTACAAAAATATGCGAGAGGGAATAAAATGACTTTCCCAAAATAAAGAAATATTGAGGATTTAATAAAATAATCAATTAAGATTTTATTTTGGTTTTATTTGCTATTTTATTTGAATTTAGGAAAATGCGCGTTTTTCAAAATTGCATTTAGGCCCCAAATAAATGTTCATCCTGTGCGGCTTGATTTTAGAAGCCGGGGAAAATTTATTTCGGGATTTTTGGAGTCCGTTTAGTACTCCTTTTGTTTTTTTTCTGAGCATAACTATTTATAAATAAAAAAACGCAACCGACCTAACGGGCCGTGTCCGACCCGGACACTAGGCCCGTCTGGCTTTATAAGCCGGGGAGCCCAGCCCGGGACCTCCCAAACCCTAGCGCCCCAGCCCCGCCGCCCTAGCGCCGCTGCCGCCGCCCGCCGGATCCGTCGCCGGAGATAGACCTCGCAGCCTCCGGTTTTTCTCGAAAAACCGTTCGGTTTTTCCAACGGTTTTGTTCGTTTTTTTTGTTTCGGTTTTTTAAATAGATCGGTTTTTCCGGTTTATTTGAATAGCGAGCGTTCGTCCGTTCGTTCATTTTAACGAACGTTCGTCATTTTTCTTTTTCTTAGATTAAATCCGCGATTTTTCTGATCACGATTTCTGATCCGATTTTCGTTTTAGTCTAACTTTTTGCTCGTTTATCGGAATCAGGCGATTCAAGCGCCTGGAGTTTCGTCTCGAAACCCTCTATCCGTTTAATCAACTCAAACAAGTTTTTGTCACTGTAAAAATTGCCCCAGATCCAAAATAGTAAAGGAAGCTTTTTTCTTTTGCCGTTTGTCTTTTGTTGCTTCGTTTAGTTTGATTCTTTTTGCCAACCGGAGCTCTTAAGTTGAACTTTCTGGTTAGATCTCTTATTTGAGTTTTACCTGTGCATTAGTTGAGTACTTATGAATGCTTGTTTGTTTGCGATAGAATACCGGGATTGCGCCGCTTGCTACTTCGAATCGCTAGGTTTCCCGGATCATCAGCAAGGCAAGTAACACTTTGATCATGTTTTCCCACTACCCAGTTTTATTGCATTAGATCAATCCTCACACATTGCATGATTAGGATCTAATTAAATTGTGGGTTTGGGAAGTAGTTGAGGTAGTATCTATTACCTGTTTATTATCAAACCTTTGGGAGTTACTTCTACGTTTGCTTATTATGCCATGCTATGCTAGTAGACGTGGATTGGGTGAGTGTATCCATGACAGATGTGAGATTGTTAATTAATGGTTTACTTAAGGTGGCAACTTTAACACACATCTGGGTGGATTGAGGCACCTGGGTATTCCAGCGATTGCCTGTCTAGGCACCTGGGTATTCCAGGATTGCCTGTTTTTCTTATGGACCGCCACCCAGGCTCAAAGGGATCATGAGATTATTAATGCTAGAAACTTCCGTGTGCAGCCACAAGCTATTATGGGCTCTAGCATAGTTGATTAAGTTGTGCGAACTCTTACAGTGGTAGACTAGCATATGTAGGGGAAAGTAGGTGTAACGGTCTACCCGATCGTAAGGTGCTAGCGCTTCTGAAATACTATGTCTCGGTCATCCGTCTTCTCAAACACCATGCAGTGCGAGAAACCAAATGGAGGCGATCGAGTCTTGTGGGGAAAAGTGCATAAACCTCTACAGAGTGTATAAACTAATCATGATTAGTCGTGTCCCTGGTTATGGACATCTTGAGTATCTAGTACCTGGATTATCATGTGAATCTCAACATGTTACTCTAAAATTTAATTTTGTTGGGTTTTGTCTAATGATGATGCTTAATTGGGATTGAGAATGCTGTCAACCATTCTCAATGTTTAACAACTACCATGATAGTTAAATAAATTTATTCCTTTGCAGTAGGGAAAAATTGGCTTTACGCAAAATTGTAACCATAGAGCTTTCCACCAACCAAATATGCATATAGAATAGTTGTTTCATTCCATTACTCTCTATGTGTTACTTTTGCCAGCATATTCCATGTGCTGACCCGTTTCGGGCTGCAACGTTAATGTTGCAGACTTTTTAGACGACGATTAAGGAGTTTTTAGGTCATGGTTCTATACTCAGTGATGCCGTTGGAGTTGATGGACTCACTTATCTTCCAAGCCTTCCGCTGTTATCGTTATTAGATGGCCTTAAGCCATATTTATTGTAATAAGTTCTCTATTGAGACACTCGATGTAATAAGTGTGTGATTGCTACTCTGTTATAAATCCTTCAAGTACTGTGTGGTGTCAGCATTACTGATCCAGGGATGACACCTGAGCACAGAGATTGGACCGTTTGAGGTCTGGTCGCTACAACCAATCATACATAAAAGAATTCAGAGAAGATTCAAATATTATTCATAGATAGACTTGATCATAAACCCACAATTCATCGATCTCAACAAACACACCGCAAAAAGAAGATTACATCGAATAGTTCTCCACAAGAGATGGGGAGAACATTGTATTGAGATCCAAAAAGAGAGAAGAAGCCATCTAGCTACTAACTATGGACCCGTAGGTCTGAAGTAAACTACTCACACTTCATCAGAGAGGCTATGGTGTTGATGTAGAAGCCCTCTGTGATCGATGCCCCCTCCGGCGGAGCTCCGGAACAGGCCCCAAGATGGGATCTCATGGATACAGAAAGTTACGACCATTGTTGAGGAAACCGTTAACTGGTAGCTGCTCAGTTGGCTAGCGAGTAGGGGATTAATCGGCTAATCGGCAAGTTAATCGGCCATTTAATCAATTAATCGGACGATTTTTTGGTTTATCGGCTACTCGGTGACCCTATGAGTAGGGATTAATCGGCAAGTTAACTGGTTAATCGGATGAATTCTTGAACAGGGGTTACAGCGGTGGAATTAGGGTTTTGGCTCCATATCTGATCATTTGGTGGTACGTGGGTATATATAGGAGGAAGAAGTACGTCGGTGGAGCAACAGGGGCCCCATGAGGGTGGAGGGCGCGCCTGGGGGGGAGGGGGGTAGGCGCGCCCCTACCTCGTGGGCTCTTGTTAGCTGGCTTGACGTAGGGTCCAAGTCTCCTGAGTTGTATTCGGTGAGAAAATCACGTTCCCGAAGGTTTCATTCCGTTTGGACTCCGTTTGATATTCCTTTTCTTTGAAACCCTAAAACAGGCAAAACAACAATTCTGGGCTGGGCCTCCGGTTGATAGGTTAGTCCCAAAAATAATATAAAAATGGATAATAAAGCCCAACAATGTTTTAAAACAGTAGATAATATAGCATGGAGCAATCAAAAATTATAGATACTTGGAGACGTATCAGGGTGCACAAGGGCTAGTAATGTACTTGTTCAAATGATATTCATTACAAATCTCAAGCATCTCAATTTTCCACTCATGAAAGTATTCTCCATCAAGAATAGGCACTCTACGTCTAAGACTCCCCAACGTAGACTCATCCATCTTCCTCCAATGGTGATTAAACCAAAGCAATGGAGACCAATGCTCTGATACCAATTGAAATGATCGAGAAGAGGTGTCTAGAGGGGGTGAATAGACTCTTAACAAAGAAAAGTTGCAGTTTTTATTTTCTTCAAGTTAAGGTAGAGTTTTAGCACAAGTTTAAACATTCACAGTACATTCAAGCAAGCATGGCAAGAGTATATGAGCAGCGGAAAGTAAAGCATGCAAGTTGCAAGAATGTAAAGGGATGGGATTGGAGTATGCAAACGCAATTGGAGACATGGAGATTTTTGGCGTGGTTCCGATAGGTGGTGCTATTGTACATCCATGTTGATGGAGACTTCAACCCACGAAGGGTAACGGTTGCGCGAGTCCACGGAGGGCTCCACCCACGAAGGGTCCACGAAGAAGCAACCTTGTTTATCCCACCATGGCCATCGCCCACGAAGGACTTGCCTCATTAGGGTATATCTTCACGAAGTAGGCGATCTGCTTGCCCGTACAAACTCCTTGGTTCAATTCGACAATCTTGACGGAGGCTCCCAAGTGACACCTAACCAATCTAGGACTAGGAGACACCACTCTCCAAAAGGTAATAGACGGTGTGTTGATGATGAACTCCTTGCTCTTGTGCTTCAAATGATAGTCTCCGCAACACTCAACTCTCTCTCATGGATCTGGATTTGGTGGAAAGATGATTTGAGTGGAAAGAAAGTTAGAGAAGGCTAGAGATCAAGATTTATGTGGTTAGAATGGTGTATCTTGACCTCAACACATGAGTAGGTGGTTCTCTCTCTCAGAAAATGTATGCTGGAAGTGTAGGCATGTTCTGATGGCTCTCCTCACGAATGAAGAGTGGGTGGAGGGGTATATATATCCTCCACACAAAATCTAACTGTTACACACAAATCACCAAACTCGGTCGGACCGATTTAGTTCATAATGTGACAGTTAGGCATTTCGATGGGACAGATATGATCAACTCGGTGGGACCGATGTGCTAGGGTTAGGGTAAAACCTCATCTCGGTTTGACCGATTACATAAACTGGGTGGGACCGATTTTGGTAATAAGCAAAACAGAGAGTTGGTCAAGCAAACTCGGTGGGACCGATTGCATATCTCGGTGGGACCGAAATTATTGCAATAGGTAACGAAGAGTTTGCAAGCCCAGCTCGGTGAGACCGAGATCCCATTGGTGAGACGGAATTGATTAGGGTTTCTGGCAGTGGCTATGTCAAGAGAACTCGGTGGTGTCAGATAGAATTTTTCGGTGTGGCCGAGTTTGACTTTTGGTTTAGGACATATGTGGATATGAGAAAGTGGTTGAGGGCTTTGGAGCATATCACTAAGCATTTTGAGCAAGAAACCCATTAAGCAACATCTCATCCCCTTTTAATAGTATTGGCTTTCCTATGGACTCAATGTGATCTTGGATTACTAAAAGTAAAATGCAGAGTCTTGAGCTTTTGAGCTTGAGCCAATCCTTTGTCCTTAGCATTTTGAAGGGGTTCCACATCCTCTTGTCCACGCCACTCCATCTGTTGAACTTGTCTGAAATATACTAGATGAAAACATTAGTCCAACAAGAGATATGTTGACATTAATTACCAAAACCACCCAGGGAGCACTTGTGCTTTCAGTTTTACGACATGAGAGAGAAGGTTTTAGGGCACGAGAAAAATGCCTGCCGTAACAGATGATGTAAAACTGGTGCCCTGAAACTTCCAATCTTTAAACATGATCATTGCATATTCCAATATTTGAAACTCTAAATTTGGAATATTCAACCTCAGACACACTATTATGGGCATACATGGAAATAACATAACCAGGCACACTCCTACAAACACGGTACATGCATACTGCTACCTCTTGAGCATGCGTTGGTTTTCCCTTGAAGAGGAAAGGGTGATGCGGCAAAGTAGCGTAAGTATTTCCCTTAGTTTTTGGGAACCAAGGTATCACTCCAGTAGGAGACTACACGCAAGTCCCTCGTACCTGCACAAACAATCAAGAACCTTGCAACCAATGCGATAAAGGGGTTGTCAGTCCCTTCACGGCCACTTGCAAAAGTGAGATCTGATAAAGATAATAAGATAAATATTTTTGGTATTTTAGTTGTATAGATTGAAAAGTAAAGATTGCAAAATAAACGGCAATAGAAATAGATAGTTGACGGGAAAATAATATAATGGATAATAAACCCGGGGCCATAGGTTTCACTAGTGGCTTCTCTCAAGATAGCATAATCTATGGTGGGTGAACAAATTACTATCGAGCAATTGATAGAAAAGTGCATAGTTATGAGAATATCTAGGCATGATCATGTATATAGGCATCACGTCCGTGACAAGTAGACCGAAACGATTCTGCATCTACTACTATTACTCCACACATCGACCGCTATCCAGCATGCACCTAGAGTATTAAGTTCATAAGAACAGAGTAATGCATTAGGCAAGAGGACATGACGTAGAGGGATAAACTTAAGCAATATGATATAAACCCCATCTTTTTATCCTCCATGACAGCAATACAATACGTGTCGTTTCCCTTTCTGTCACTGGGACCGAGCACCGCAAGATTGAACCCAAAGCTAAGCACTTCTCCCATTGCAAGAAAGATCAATCTAGTAGGACAAACCAAACAGATAATTCGAAGAGACTTGCAAATATATTTAAATCATGCATACAAGAATTCAGAGAAGAATCAAATATTATTGATAGATAATCTTGATCATAAACCCACAATTCATTGGATCTCGACAAACACACCGCAAAAAGAATTACATCGAATAGATCTCCAAGAGAATCGAGGAGAACTTTGTATTGAGATCCAAAGAGAGAGAAGAAGCCATATAGTTAATAACTATGGACCCGAAGGTCTATGGTAAACTACTCACACATCATTGGAGAGGCTATGGTGTTGATGTAGAAGCCCTTCGTGATCGATTCCCCCTCTGGCGGAGTGCCGGAAAAGGCCCCCAAGATGGGATCTCACGGGTACATAAGGTTGTGGCGGTGGAAATAGGGTTTTGTGGTGCTCCTGGATGTTTTTAGGGTATATGAGTATATATAGGCGAAAGAAGTAGGTCGGTGGAGCCACGAGGGGCCCATGAGGGTGGGGGGCGCGCCCTCCTGCCTCGTGGCTTCCTCGCTGCTTCCTTGACGTCCACTCCAAGTCTCCTGGATTGAGTTTGTTCCAAAAATGATCCTCGCGAAGGTTTCATTCCGTTTAGATTCCGTTTGATATTCCTTTTCTGTGAAACACCGAAATAGGCAAAAAAACAGCAATTTGCACTGGGCCTTCGGTTAATTGGTTAGTCCCAAAAATAATATAAAAGTTCATAATAAAGCCCATTAAACATCCAAAACAGATAATATAATAGCATGGAACAATCAAAAATTATAGATACGTTGGAGACATATCAAGCATCCCCAAGCTTAATTCCTGCTCGTCCTCGAGTAGGTAAATGATAAAAACAAATTTTTTGATGTGGAATTCTAACTAATAATTTTCAAAGTAATTCTCTTTATTGTGGCATGAATGTTCAGATCCGAAAGATTCAAGATAAAAGTTTAATATTGACATAAAAATAATAATACTTCAAGCATACTAACTAAGCAATTATGTATTCTCAAAATAACATGGCCAAAGAAAGCTTATCCCTACAAAATCATATAGTTTGGCTATGTTTCATTTTCGTCACACAAAAATGCTCTCATCATGCACAACCCCGATGACAAGCCAAGCAATTGTTTCATACTTTAGTAATCTCAAACTTTTTTCTACTTTCACGTAATACATGAGCGTGAGCCATGGACATAACACTATTGGTGGAATAGAATATAATGATGGGGGTTGTGTGGAGAAGACAAAAAGGAGAAAGTCTCACGTTGACGCGGCTAATCAATGGGCTAGGGAGATGCCCATCAATTTATGTCAATGCAAGGAGTAGGGATTGCCATGCAACAGATGCACTAGAGCTATAAATGTATGAAAGATCAACAAAAGAAACTAAGTTGGTGTGCATCCAACTTGCTTGCTCACGAAGACCTAGGGCATTTGAGGAAGCCCATTGTTGGAATATACAAGCCAAGTTCTATAATGAAAAATTCCCACTAGTATATGAAAGTGACAAAATAAGAGACCCTCTATCATAAAGATCATGGTGCTACTTTGAAGCACAAGTGTGGAAAAAAGGATAGTAGCATTGTCCCTTTTATTTCTTTTCTCTTTTTTGGGACAATGCTCTATTAATGATGATCATCACACTTCTATTTATTTACAACTCATTGATTACAACTCGATACTAGAACAAAATATGACTATATGAGTGCCTCCGGCGGTGTACCGAGATGGGCAATGAATAAAGAGTGACATGTATGATAAATTATGCATGGCGGCTTTGCCACAAATACGATGTCAACTACATGATCATGCAAGGAAATATGACAATGATGAAGCGTGTCATAATAAATGAAGCGGTGGAAAGTTGCATGGCAATATATCTCGAAATGGCCATGGAAATGCCATAATAGGTAGGTATGGTGGCTGTTTTGAGGAAGATATAAGGAGGTTTATGTGTGATGGAGCATATCATATCACGGGGGTTGGATGCACCGACGAAGTTTGCACCAACTCTCAATGTGAGAAAGGGCAATGCACGGTACCGAAGAGGCTAGCAATGATGGAAAGGTGAGAGTGCGTATAATCCATGGACTCAACATTAGTCATAAAGAACTCACATACATATTGCAAAAATCCACTAGTCATCAAAAATCAAGCATTACGCGCATGATCCTAGGGGAATAGATTGGTAGGAAAAGACCATCGCTCGTCCCCGACCACCACTCATAAGGATGACAATCAAATAACACCTCATGTTTCAAATTTGTCACACAACGGTCACCATACGTGTATGCTACGGGACTTGCAAACTTCAACACAAGTATTTATCAAATTCACAACTACTCAACTAGCATGACTCTAATATTACCATCTTCATATCTCAAAACAATCATCAAGCATCAAACTTCTCATAGTATTCAATGCACTTTTTTATGGAAGTTTTTATTATAGCCATCTTGGATGCCTATCATATTAGGACTAATTTTATAGCCAAAGAAAATTACCATGCTATTCTAAAATACTCTGAAAATTATATAAGTGAAGCATGATAGATTAATAATTTCTATAAAATAAAACCACCACCGTGCTCTAAAAAGATATAAGTGAAGCACAAGAGCAAAATTGTCTAGCTCAAAAGATATAAGTGAAGCACATAGAGTATTATAATAAATTCCGATTCATGTGTGTCTATCCAAAAGGTGTGTACAGAAAGGATGATTGTGGTAAACTAATAAGCAAAGACTCAAATCATACAAGACGCTCGAAGCAAAACACATATCATGTGGTGAATAAAAATATAGCCTCAAGTAAAGTTACCGATGGACGAAGACGAAAGAGGGGATGCCTTCCGGGGCATGCCCAAGCTTAGGATTTTGGTTGTCCTTGAATTTTACCTTGGGGTGCCATGGGTATCCCCAAGCTTAGGCTCTTGCCACTCCTTATTCCAAAATCCATCAAATCTTTACCCAAAACTTGAAAACTTCACAACACAAAACTCAACAGAAAATCTAATGAGCTCCGTTAGTATAAGAAAACAAATCACCACTTTAAGGTACTGTAATGAACTCATTCTTTATTTATATTGGTGTTAAACCTACTGTATTCCAACTTCTCTATGGTTCATACCCCCGGACACTAGCCATAGATTCATAAAATAAGCAAACAACACACGAAAAACAGAATCTGTCAAAAAAAGAATAGTCTGTAGCAATCTGTAGGTTTCGAATACTTCTGTAACTCCAACAATCCTGAGAAAATAGGGAATCATAAATAATTTTTATATTGATCTACTGCAGTTGGAATCAGTATTTTATCGCTCTCTGGTTAAAAATGAAAATTATTCTCGTGAGCGCATACTTTCTGTTTTTTTCCAGCAAGATCAAATAACAATCATCCAAGAAGATCCTAAAGGCTTTACTTGGCACAAACACAAATTAAAACATAAAACCAAATCTAAACAGAAGCTAGATGAATTATTTATTACTAAACATAAACAAAAATAAAATTGGGTTGCCTCCCAACAAGCGCTATCGTTTAACGCCCCTAGCTAGGCATGAAAGCAAGAATAGATCTAGGTATTGTCATCTTTGGTTTTAATTTTTTTAGCAGAGTCATGCTCGAATCCGGGAGGTTCTTTACGTTTCCCTTCATATTCAGAAAATTTTATATCTAAAGAATTCAACCACTTATTGCAAAGGGTAATCAACATATTCATGCGGTGAAGGTTTCCGCTAACACTCTTAAGAGGTTCAAGAGACTTATGTAAAAAAAATTGTCACTTTGCAAATCTTCTAAAAAACTTATGTCTCTTCCTGGGTATGATGTGGCCCCCTTTGTTGAGGTAGTGTTCCCACTATTCTCTCTATGATTTCATGAGCAATACTGGGATCAATTTTGATAAAATTTCCTTTGGCAACGCAATCCAGGAGTTGTCTATGTGACATATTTAGTCCAACATAAAAATTGCAAAGTAAAATTCTAAAACTCACCTCTAAGGTGCAATTACGATAAGACTCGATCATCCTATACCAAGCATCTTTTAAGTTTTCTTATTGTCTTTGTTTGAAGTGAAGAACTTCAAACTCGGGAGACAAAGGAGCAGATAAAGGACTAGCCATGACGATGAAACAAATGATCCAACACACGGACACACAAGAAGCCAGCGGAAAGAGACGTGCGGAAAAAGAGGGCGAAAGGAAAAGAGGCGAATAAAACGGCAAGGGTGAAGTGGGGGAGAGGAAAACGTGAGGCGAATGACAAATAATGTAATGCGAGGGAGAAGAGTTTGTGATGGGTACTTGGTATGTCTTTACTTGTGCGTAGATATCCCCGGCAACGGTGCCAGAAATCCTTCTTGCTAACTCTTGATCATGCGTTGGTTTTCCCTTGAAGAGGAAAGGGTGATGCAGCAAAGTAGCATAAGTATTTCTCTCAGTTTTTGAGAACCAAGGTATCAATCTAGTAGGAGACTACATGCAAGTCCCTCGTACCTGCACAAACAATCAAGAACCTTGCAACCAATGCGATAAAGGGGTTATCAGTCCCTTCACGGCTACTTGCAAAAGTGAGATCTGATAAAGATAATAAGATAAATATTTTTGGTATTTTTGTTGTATAGATTTAAAAGTAAAGATTGCAAAATAAAAGGCGATAGAAATAGCTAGTTGTCGGGAAAATAATGTTGGAAATATGCCCTAGAGGCAATAATAAATTGATTATTATTATATTTCCTTGTTCATGATAATCGTTTATTATCCATGCTAGAATTGTATTGATAGGAAACTCAGATACATGTGTGGATACATAGACAACACCATGTCCCTAGTAAGCCTCTAGTTGACTGGCTCGTTGATCAATAGATGGTTACGGTTTCCTGACCATGGACATTGGATGTCATTGATAACGGGACCACATCATTAGGAGAATGATGTGATGGACAAAGACCCAATCCTAAGCCTAGCACAAGATCATGTAGTTCGTATGCTAAAGCTTTTCTAATGTCAAGTATCATTTCCTTAGACCATGAGATTGTGCAACTCCCGGATACCGTAGGAGTGCTTTGGGTGTGCCAAACGTCACAACGTAACTGGGTGGCTATAAAGGTACACTACAGGTATCTCCGAAAGTATCTGTTGGGTTGGCACGAATCGAGACTGGGATTTGTCACTCCGTGTGACGGAGAGGTATCTCTGGGCCCACTCGGTAGGACATCATCATAATGTGCACAATGTGATCAAGGAGTTGATCACGGGATGATGTGTTACGAAACGAGTAAAGAGACTTGCCGGTAACAAGATTGAACAAGGTATCGGGATACAGATGATCGAATCTCGGGCAAGTATCGTACCGCTAGACAAAGGGAATTGTATACGGGATTGATTAAGTCCTTGACATCATGGTTCATCCGATGAGATCATCGAGGAGCATGTGGGAGCCAACATGGGTATCCAGATCCCGCTGTTGGTTATTGACCGAAGAGTCATCTTGGTCATGTCTGCATGTCTCCCGAACCCGTAGGGTCTACACACTTAAGGTTCAGTGACGTTAGGGTTATAGAGATATTAGTATGCGGTAACCCGAAATTTGTTCAGAGTCCCAGATGAGATCCCGGACGTCACGAGGAGTTCCGGAATGGTCCGGAGGTAAAGAATTATATATAGGAAGTGCTATTTCGGCTATCGGGACAAGTTTTGGGGTCACCGGTATTGTACCGGGACCACCGGAAGGGTCCCGGGGGTCCACCGGGTGGGGCCACCTGCCCCAGGGGGCCACATGGGCTGTAGGGGGTGCGCCTTGGCCTATATGGGCCAAGGGCACCAGCCCCAAGAGGCCCATGCGCCATGAGATGAGGGAAAGGAAGAGTCCTAAAGGGGGGAAGGCACCTCCGAGGTGCCTTGGGGAGGAGAGACTCCTCCCTGGCCGCACCCTTCCTTGGAGGAAGGGCCAAGGCGGCGCCCCCCCTCTCCCTTGGCCCTATATATAGTGGGGAAGGGAGGGCAGCAACACCTAAGCCCTGGCGCCTCCCTCTCCCTCCCATGACACATCTCCCTCCTCCCGCAGCGCTTGGCGAAGCCCTGTTGGAATCCCGCTACTTCCACCACCACGCCATCATGCTGCTGGATCTCCATCAACCTCTCCTCCCCCTTGCTGGATCAAGAAGGAGGAGACGTCACTGCTCCGTACGTGTGTTGAATGCGGAGGTGCCGTCCGTTCGGCGCTAGGATCATCGGTGATTTGGATCATGACGAGTACGACTCCATCAACCCCGTTCTCCTGAACGCTTCCGCGCGTGATCTACAAGGGTATGTAGATCCACTCCTCCCTCGTTGCTAGATGACTCCATAGATAGATCTTGGTGACACGTAGGAAAATTTTGAATTTATGCTACGTTCCCCAACAGTGGCATCATGAGCTAGGTCTATGCGTAGTTTCTATGCACGAGTAGAACACAAAGTAGTTGTGGGCGTTGATTTTGTTCAATATGCTTACTGTTACTAGTCCAATCTTGATTCGGTGGCATTGTGGGATGAAGCGGCCCGGACTGACCTTACACGTACTCTTACGTGAGACTGGTTCCACCAACTGACATGCACTAGTTGCATAAGGTGGCTAGCAGGTGTCTATCTCTCCCACTTTAGTCGGATCGGATTCGATGAAAAGGGTCCTTATGAAGGGTAAATAGCAATTGGCATATCACGTTGTGGTTTTTGCGTAGGTAAGAAATGTTCTTGCTAGAAACCCATAGCAGCCACGTAAAACATGCAAACAACAATTAGAGGACGTCTAACTTGTTTTTGCAGGGTATGCTATGTGATGTGATATGGCCAAAAGGATGTGATGAATGATATATGTGATGTATGAGATTGATCATGTTCTTGTAATAGGAATCACGACTTGCATGTCGATGAGTATGACAACCGGCAGGAGCCATAGGAGTTGTCTTAATTTATTTATGACCTGCGTGTCAACATAAACGTCATGTAATTACTTTACTTTATTGCTAACCGTTAGCTGTAGTAGTAGAAGTAATAGTTGACGAGACAACTTCATGAAGACACGATGATGGAGATCATGATGATGGAGATCATGGTGTCATGCCGGTGACGATGATGATCATGGAGCCCCGAAGATGGAGATCAAAAGGAGCAAAGTGATGATGGCCATATCATGTCACTATTTGATTGCATGTGATGTTTATCATGTTTATGCATCTTGTTTACTTAGAACGACGGTAGTAAATAAGATGATCCCTCACAATAATTTCAAGAAAGTGTTCCCCCTAACTGTGCACCGTTGCGACAGTTCGTTGTTTCGAAGCACCACGTGATGATCGGGTGTTATATTCTAACATTCACATACAACGGGTGTAAGACAGATTTACACACGGAAACACTTAGGTTGACTTGACGAGCCTAGCATGTACAGACATGGCCTCGGAACACAAGAGACCGAAAGGTCGAGCATGAGTCGTATGGTAAATACGATCAACATGAAGATGTTCACCGATGATGACTAGTCCGTCTCACGTGATGATCGGACACGGCCTAGAGGACTCGGATCATGTAATCACTTAGATGACTAGAGGGATGTCTATCTGAGTGGGAGTTCACAAGATGAACTTAATTATCCTGAAGATAGTCAAAAGGTCTTTGCAAATTATGTCGTAGCTCGCGCTTGAGTTTTACTGTTTAGATATGTTCCTAGAGAAAATTTAGTTGAAAGTTGATAGTAGTAATTATGCAGACTAGGTCCGTAAACTGAGGTTTGTCCTCATTGCTTCATAGAAGGCTTATGTCCTTAATGCACCGCTCAGTGTGCTGAACCTCGAACATTGTCTATGGATGTTGCAAACATCTGACATACACATTTTGATAACTACGTGATAGTTCAGTTAAACGTCTTAGAGTTGAGGCACCGAAGACGTTTTGAAACGTCGCAAAACATATGAGATGTTTCGAGGGTTGAAATTGGGATTTCAGGCTCGTGCCCACGTCAAGAGGTATAAGACCTCCGATGATTTTCTTAGCCTGCAAACTAAGGGAGAAAAGCTCAATTGTTGAGCTTGTGCTCAGATTGTCTGAGTACAACAATCATTTGAATGAAGTGGGAGTTGATCTTCCAGATGAGAAAGTGATGTTTCTCCAAAGTCATTACCACCAAGCTGCTAGAGCTTCGTGATGAACTATAATATATCAGGGACATATATGATGATCCTTGAGATATTCGCGATGTTTGACACCACAAAAGTAGAAATCAAGGAGCATCAATTGTTGATGGTTGGTGAAACCACTAGTTTCAAGAAGGGCAAGGGCACGAAGGGATACTTCATGAAACGGCAATTCAGCTGCTGCTCTAGTGAAGAAACCGAAGGTTGAACCCAAACCCGAGACTAAGTGCTTCTGTAATAAGGGGAACAGCCACTGGAGCAGAATTACCCTAGATACTTGGTAGATGAGAAGGCTGGCAAGGTCGATAGAAGTATATTGGATGTACTTGTGTTGATGTGTACTTTACTAGTACTCCTAGTAGCACTAGGGTATTAGATACCGGTTCGGTTGCTAAGTGTTAGTAACTCAAAATAAAAGCTACGGAATAAACGGAGACTAGCTAAAGGTGAGCTGACGATATGTGTTAGAAGTGTTTCCAATGTTGATATGATCAAGCATCACACGCTCCCTCTACCATCGAGATTGGTGTTAAACCTAAATAATTGTTATTTGGTGTTTGTGTTGAGCATAGACGTGATTGGATTATGTCTATCGCAATACGGTTATTCATTTAAGGAGAATAATGGTTACTCTGTTTATTTGAATAATACCTTCAATGGTCTTGCACCTAAAATGAATGGTTTATTGAATCTCGATCGTAGTGATACACATGTTCATGCCAAAAGATATAAGATAGTAATGATAGTACCACATACTTGTGGCACTACAATTTGAGTCATATTGGTATAAAACGCATGAAGAAGCTCCATGTTGATGGATCTTTGGACTCACTTGATTTTGAATCACTTGAGACATGCGAACCATGCCTATTGGTATATATGCATGAAGAAACTCCATGCAAAGGGACCGTTTGGACTCACTTGATTTTGAATCACTTGAGACATGCAAATCATACCACATGGGCAAGATGACTGAAAGCCTCGTTTTCAGTAAAATGGAACTACAAAGCAACTTGTTGGAAGTAATACATTTTGATGTGTGCAGTCCAATGAGTGCTGAGGCGTGTAGTGGATATCGTATGTTCTTACTTCACAGATGATTTGAGTAGATGTTGAGTATATTTACTTGATGAATCACGAGTCTGAATTATTGAAAGGTTCAAGTAATTTCAGGGTGAAGTTGAAAGATCGTCGTGACAAGAGGATAAAAGATCTATGATATGATCATAGAGATGAATATCTGAATTACGAGTTTGGCACAGAATTAAGACATTGTGGAAATTGTTTCACAACTAATACAGCCTGGAACACCATAGTGTGATGGTGTGTCCGAACATCATAACTGCACCCTATTGGATATGATGCATACCATGATGTCTCTTATCGAATTACCACGATAGTTTATGGGTTAGGCATTAGAGACAACCACATTCACTTTAAATAGGGCACCACGTAATTCCGATGAGATGACACCGTATGAACTATGGTTTAGAGAAACCTAAGCTGTCATTTCTTAAAAGTTTGGGGCTGCGACGCTTATGTGAAAAAAGTTTCAGGCTGATAAGCTCGAACCCAAAGCGGATAAATGCATCTTCATAGGACACCCAAAACAGTTGGGTATACCTCCTATCTTAGATCCGAAAGCAATAAGGGATTGTTTCTAGAATCGGGTCCTTTCTCGAGGAAAAGTTTCTCTCGAAAGAATTGAGTGTGAGGATGGTGGACACTTGATAAGGTTGTTGAACCGTCTCTTCAACTAGTGTGTGGCAGGGCACAGGAAGTTGTTCCTGTGGCACCTACACCAATGGAAGTGGAAGCTTATGATAGTGATCATGAAACTTCAGATCAAGTCACTACCAAACCTCGTGGGATGACAAGGATGCGTACTACTTCAGAGTGGTATGTAATCCTGTCTTGGAGGTCATGTTGCTAGACAACAATGAACCTATGAGCCATGGAGAAGCGATGGTGGGCCCGGATTCCGATAAATGGCTCGAGGCCATAAAATCCGAGAGAGGATCCATGTATGAAAACAAAGTGCAGACTTTGGCAGAACGGCTCGATGGTCGTAAGGCTGTTGAGTATAGATGGATTTTAAAAGGAAGACAGACAATGATGGTAAGTATCACCATTAAGAAAGCTCGACTTGTCGTTAAGATTTTTCCGACAAGTTCAAGGAGTTGACTATGATGAGACTTTCTCACTCGTAGCGATGCTAAGAGTCTGTTGGAATTATATTAGCGATTACTGCATTGTTTATGAAATCTTGCAGATAGGATGTCAAAACATTGTTTCCTCGACGTTTTTTTGAGGAAAGGTTGTATGTGATACAAACCGGAAGGTTTTGTTAATCCTGAAAGATGCTAATAAGTATGCAAAGCTCCAGCAATCCTTCTAAGGACTGGAGTAAGCATCTCGGAGTTGGAATATATGTTTTGATAAGATGATCAAAGATTTTGGGTGTATACAAAGTTTATGAGAAACTTGTATTTCCAAAGAAGTGAGTGGGAGCACTATAGAATTTCTGATGAATATATTTTGTTGACATATTGTTGATCAGAAATGACGTAGAATTTCTGGAAAGCATATAGGGTTATTTGGAAAGTGTTTTTCAATGGAAAGCCTGGATTAAGCTACTTGAACATTGAGCATCAAGATCTATAAGGATAGATCAAAATTCTTAATGGTACTTTCAAATGAGCACATACCTTGACATGATCTTGAAGGTGTTCAAGATGGACCAGTCAAAGAAGGAGTTCTTGCCTGAGTTGTAAGGTATGAAGTTAAGACTTAAAGCTCGACCACGGCAGAAGAAAGAGGAAGGACGAAGGTCGTCCCCTATGCTTTTGTCATAGGCTCTATACGGTATGCTATGATGTGTACCGCACCTGAAATGTGCCTAGCCATGAGTCAGTCAAGGGGTACAAGAGTGATCCAAGAATGGATCACAAGACAACGGTCAAAGATATCCTTAGTAACTAGTGGACTAAGGAATTTTCTCGGTTATGGAGGTGATAAAGAGTTCGACGTAAAGAGTTACGTCGATGCAAGCTTAACACCTATCCGGATAGCTCTGAGTAGAGATACCGGATACGTATAATGGAGCAACAATTTAGAATAGCTCCAAGTAGAACAGTTATTTGAAATGGCTCCAAATATAGCGTAGTAGCTGCATCTACAAGATGACATAGAGATTTGCGAAGTACATACGGATCTGAAAGATTCAGACCCGTTGACTATAACATCTCTCACAAGCATAACATGTTCAAACCCAAGAACTCATCGAGTGTTAATCACATGGTAATGTGAACTAGATTATTGACTCTAGTAAACTCTTTGGGTGTTAGTCACATGGGGATGTGACCTTGAGTGTTAATCACATATCGATGTGAACTGGATTATTGACTCTAGTGCAAGTGGGAGACTGTTGGAAATATGCCCTAGAGGCAATAATAAATTGATTATTATTATATTTCCTTGTTCATGATAATCGTTTATTATCCATGCTAGAATTGTATTGATAGGAAACTCAGATACATGTGTGGATACATAGACAACACCATGTCCCTAGTAAGCCTCTAGTTGACTGGCTCGTTGATAAATAGATGGTTACGGTTTCCTGACCATGGACATTGGATGTCATTGATAACGAGATCACATCATTAGGATAATGATATGATGGACAAAGACCCAATCCTAAGCCTAGCACAAGATCATGTAGTTCGTATGCTAAAGCTTTTCTAATGTCAAGTATCATTTCCTTAGACCATGAGATTGTGCAACTCCCGGATACCGTAGGAGTGCTTTGGGTGTGCCAAACGTCACAACGTAACTGGGTGGCTATAAAGGTACACTACAGGTATCTCCGAAAGTGTCTGTTGGGTTGGCATGAATCGAGACTGGGATTTGTCACTCCGTGTGACGGAGAGGTATCTCTGGGCCCACTCGGTAGGACATCATCATAATGTGCACAATGTGATCAAGGAGATGATCACGGGATGATGTGTGACGGAACGAGTAAAGAGACTTGCCGGTAACGAGATTGAACAAGGTATCGGGATACCGACGATCGAATCTCGGGCAAGTATCGTACCGCTAGACAAAGGGAATTGTATACGGGATTGATTAAGTCCTTGACATCGTGGTTCATCTGATGAGATCATCGAGGAGCATGTGGGAGCCAACATGGGTATCCAGATCCCGCTGTTGGTTATTGACCGAAGAGTCATCTCGGTCATGTCTGCATGTCTCCCAAACCCGTAGGGTCTACACACTTAAGGTTCGGTGACGCTAGGGTTATAGAGATATTAGTATGCGGTAACCCGAAAGTTGTTAGGAGTCCCGGATGAGATCCCGGACGTCACGAGGAGTTCCGGAATGGTCCGGAGGTAAAGAATTATATATAGGAAGTGCTATTTCGGCTATCGGGACAAGTTTCGGGGTCACCGGTATTGTACCGGGACCACCGGAAGGGTCCCGGGGGTCCACCGGGTGGGGCCACCTGCCCCAGGGGGCCACATGGGCTGTAGGGGGGTGCGCCTTGGCCTATATGGGCCAAGGGCACCAGCCCCAAGAGGCCCTTGCGCCAAGAGATGAGGGAAAGGAAGAGTCCTAAAGGGGGAAGGCACCTCCAAGGTGCCTTGGGGAGGAGAGACTCCTCCCTGGCCGCACCCTTCCTTGGAGGAAGGGACAAGGCGGCGCCCCCCCTCTCCCTTGGCCCTATATATAGTGGGGAAGGGAGGGCAGCAACACCTAAGCCCTGGCGCCTCCCTCTCCCTCCCATGACACATCTCCCTCCTCCCGCAGCGCTTGGTGAAGCCCTATTGGAATCCCGCTACTTCCACGACCACGCCGTTGTGCTGCTGGATCTCCATCAACCTCTCCTCCCCCCTTGCTGGATCAAGAAGGAGGAGACGTCGCCACTCCGTACGTGTGTTGAACGCGGAGGTGCCGTCCGTTCGGTGCTAGGATCATCGGTGATTTGGATCACGACGAGTACGACTCCATCAACCCCGTTCTCCTGAACGCTTCCGCGCGCGATCTACAAGGGTATGTAGATCCACTCCTCCCTCGTTGCTAGATGACTCCATAGATAGATCTTGGTGACACGTAGGAAAATTTTGAATTTATGCTACGTTCCCCAACAAATAATATAATGGAGAATAGACCCGGGGGCCATAGGTTTCACTAGTGGCTTCTCTCAAGATAGCATAATCTACGGTGGGTGAACAAATTACTGTCGGGCAATTGATAGAAAAGCACATAGTTATGAGAATATCTAGGCATGATCATGTATATAGGCATCACGTCCGTGACAAGTAGACCGATCTACTACTATTACTCCACACATCGACCGCTATCCAGCATGCATCAAGAGTATTAAGTTCATAAGAACAGAGTAACACATTAGGCAAGATGACATGATGTAGAGGGATAAACTCAAGCAATATGATATAAACCCCATCTTTTTATCTGTGACGCCCCTGATTTGACCGTACACTAATCATGCACGCAAATGTGTACGACGAAGATTAGGAACTCACGGGAAGATATCACAACACAACTCTAGACACAAATTAAAATAATACAAGCTTTATATTACAAGCCAAGGCTCGAATACAAATGCTCGAAGGCACAAGAGTCAGCGGAAGCAACAATATCTGAGTACAGACATAAGTTAAACAAGTTTGCCTTAAGAAGGCTAGCACAAAAGTAGGAACGATCGAAAAGGAGAGGCCTCCTGCCTGGGACCTCCTAACTACTCCTCGAAGTAGAACTCCACGTAGAATCATCCTCGGGATCCTCTGGCTCCTGGACTCCATCATCTGGTTGCAACAACCGGGTACAGAAAGGGGGAAAAGGAGGAGCAAAGCAACCGTGAGTACTCATCCAAAGTACTCGCAAGCAAGGAGCTACACTACATATGTATGCATTGGTATCAAATGGAATAAGGGTATCATATGTGGACTGAACTGCAGAAAGCCGGAATAAGAGGGGATAGCTAATCCTGTCGAGGACTACGCTTCTGCTGGCCACCTCCATCTTGCAGCATGGAGAAGAGAGTAGATGGTAAGCTCACCAAGTAGCATCGCATAGCATAAACCTAACTGATGATCTTCCCCTCGTCGCCCTGAGAGAGAGAGCGATCACCGGTTGTATCTGGCACTTGGAAGGGTGTGTTTTATTAAGTATCCGTTTCTACTTGTCATAAGGTCAAGGTACAACTCCAAGTCGTCCTGTTACCGAAGATCACGGCTATTCGAATAGATTAACTTCCCTGCAGGGGTGCACCACATAACCCAACACGCTCGATCCCATTTGGACGGACACACTTTTCTGGGTCATGCCCGGCCTCGGAAGATCAACACGTCGCAGCCCTACCTAGGCACAATAGAGAGGTCAGCACGCCGGTCTAAATCCTATGGCGCAGGGGTCTGGGCCCATCGCCCTTTGCACACCTGCACGTTGCGAACGCGGCCGGAAGCAGACCTAGCCTAGCAGGCGTTCCAGTCCAATCCGGCGCGCGCCGCTCAGTCGCTGACGCCATGAAGGTTTCGGCTGATACCACAACGTCGAGTGCCCATAATTGTCCCCGCGTAGATGGCTAGTGCGTATAGGCCAGTAGCCAGACTCAGATCAAATACCCAAATCTCGTTAAGCGTGTTATTTTGAAGTAATCGCGAACACCGACCAGGGCCAGGCCCACCTCTCTCCTAGGTGGTCGCAACCTACCCTGTCGCTCTGCCACAAAGTAACAGTCGGGGGCCGTCGGGAACCCAGGCCCACCTCTACCGGCATGGAGCCACCTGCCCCTTCGGCCCCCATCTTCGAACAGTATCATAAGTAATGTAACAGTATAAAGTATATAGCATATGCCCGTGATCACCTCCCGAAGTGATCACGGCCCAGTAGTATAGCATGGCAGACGGACAAGAGTGTAGGGCCACTGATGATAATCTAGCATCCTATACTAAGCATTTAGGATTGTAGGTAAGGTAACAACAGTAGAAGCAAGGACAGGCTATGCATCAGGATAGGGTTAACGGAAAGCAGTAACATGCTACACTACTCTAATGCAAGCAGTAGAGAGAAGAGTAGGCGATATCTGGTGATCAAAGGGGGGGCTTGCCTGGTTGCTCTGGCAAGAGAGAGGTGTCGTTGACACCGTAGTCGAACTGGGGTCGCCGGCAGTCTCGGGGTCTACCGGAAAAGAGTAACGGAGGGGGAATACAATAAATAATAAAGCAATCAAAGTATCAAAAAGCATAACAAGACAATATGTGGTGCTAGAGGTGACCTAACGCGGTACGAGATGATACCGGTGAAGGGGGAAAACATCCAGGAAAATATCCCCGGTGTTTTGCGTTTTCGGGCAGAGTAACCGCAGGGGGAAATTTGTGAGTTCGATAGGTTAGGGATGCGTGGCGGACGAACGGGTTGTGTATCCGGGTTCGTCTCGTCGTTCTGAGCAACTTTCATGTACAAAGTTTTTTCGGCTGAGCTACGGTTTATTTTATATGATTTTCTAAAGTTTTAAAGCATTTTTAGAATTAACAGAATTAATTTGATTTAGAAAATGCCATTATGATGTCAGCATGAGGTCAGCGTGATGTCATCAGTCAACCAGTCAATTGACTTAGTCAAACTGACTGGAGGGTCCCACTGTCATTGGCTGTTTGTTAACAATTTAATTAAACAAAGTTAATTAGTTTAGTTAAATGATTAGGTTAATTATATACAATTAATTAAGTCAATTAATCTTTTAATTAATTAATATATCTTTAGTTTTATTTATTTATTTATTTTAAACGTTTAATAGGGGCGGGGCCCACATGTCAATGGCCCACGGGGCCAAACGGGCTAACGAGTGCGGGCGCCGGGCGGCAGATGCAGACGATGCCCAAACGGGCGATGGCTTTCGGGGCCGCACCCGAACGGGCGTGCGCCCATGCCAGCAGGGGAGGCGCCGGCCACGACAGCAGGCGCCAGCGCCGACTAGCGGCGGTCAGCAGGAGGCGACGGTAGGCGGCGCGAGGAGGGGCGGCCGGTGCGGCGAAGCAACAACGGCGGCGGCGGGGCTACAGGGCAGGGCAGCGCGGGCGAGTGCAGGGGAAGAGGTGGCCGCGGCCTCAAGCAGCGGGGCAGAGGCTGGGTGGCGCCTGGGGTGAGCAGCAATGGCTGAGCGCGGGTCGTCCGGCGCGGTGCAGGAGCAAAGCACCGGCGTAGGAGGGAGGCAGCAGGCGCGAACGCGGGCGGGGCGAGGTTGCGGCGTGCGGGATGAGTGAGGGATACGAGTAGCGGGGGGGGGGGGGGGGGGGGGGCGTGGGCGCGTTCAGGGGCGTCGGGGCGCGCGCAGTGGTGCGGACAGCGCGGGGTGCGAGCGCGCGCACGCTTCGGCGTGGCCAGGAGCGGGCACAGACGATGAGCGCGCTGGGAGCTACATGGGGAACGACGTGGCGGGCACGGAGCGGAGGCAGGGAAGGGGGGAGGGCGATGCCCTCACCGGCCTTTGAAGAGGAGCGGGGCGGACGAGCGACGGAGGCATTCCGACGAAGTGGTCCGGCGACGTGGTGCTGACAACGACGTGCGTGGACAGTGTTCGGCGAAGAGGGGGGCGAGGACGAGCAACGGGGAGGCGGCACCGACAACAGCCGGTGGCGGGGCGGCCCCGACGACGGTTCCGGGCGGCGGCGAACACCCCTGATCTGATCCGGATCGAGGAGGCCAGAGGAGGAGTGGAACGAGTCAGTGGGGAGTGGAGCAACTGGGGGAGGGGGGTGGTTTGCCCCGATCTAGAAATCGGGGGGGGGGGAGTGGGGGAGCGAGCGAGAGAGAGTGGGGGTTGGGGTAGTGGGGGAGAGGGGCTAGGGTTTCTAGCGCTCAGCAGGGAGTAGTAGCGGGCGCGGTTGGGCCGGAATGGCGGCCCAGTAGCCTGGTGGGCCGAGGCCCAGCTAGGGGGGTCCTTTTACTTTGTTTTGCTTTTGTTTTAATCATGTTTAGTCTTTTCTTTTTATTTATTTTTCTCTTTACTGTTTTATTTATAGTCCCATCTTATCTGAGTTTTATAAAAACATAAAAGTTGTACCAAAATTAGTATTACTAATTATACCTCTGTTACCAAAGTTTAAACCCCTAGATGAAATATTTTAACATTTTATTAATTATAAATCCATTTAAACATTTGTTCCTGCTACCGTTTTAATCACCTAAGAGTATTTAAACATTTTATAAAAGTGTGGTTCCTCCACCGTAGTTACTTCTACATCATTGGGAACAACCCGAACATTTCAGTTTTAAAGTTTGAAAATTTTGTTGTTTGCGTTTTATTCAATTTTGAATTTGAATTGGTTTTTGAACTAACGCGGGATTACCAACAGTAAGTGCGGTGACATGGCATCATTAACGGGGGATTACTGTAGCCTAATTATCCGGGCGTCACAATTCTCCTCCACTACAAAAAATCTCGTCCCGAGATTTAGGAGGGGAGTAAGGGGGAAAGACTAGGTTGCGCCGTTCTAATGGGTCTTCTCGGCCTTTGTTGTACTTCCCGAAGTAGTTGATCCTTTATGTTGATGTCTCCATTTCTCTACTTCAGGTCATCTTGACGAAGTCGCATCCTTTCTTCGGGGTCGGTCTCGTACTTACGAATAGGTAAGGGGCAGTTCGACAATGATAGAATGCTATAAGGGTTAACCATTGGGGGTTACCCATGAATGAACACAGGGGTATCTCTCGAGTTGGTCAAATGAAACATATCGACAGCCAAGCAAGAGGGTATAGTAAGAAGTATCAAGCAGATAGGCAATCGTTCGATGCCCAATTAGAAGGCGAAAGGGTTTCGGGGCATGAGAATAAGTATTGCGTCTAATACCAGAGTAGATCACTAGGAAGGTGACCCGTCAATTACATACGTAGCCAGGCTCAAGGAATAACTTTGGCAACAGGGTGTACAGGAGAGTCAGGTTTCGATCCTGTGGAACTGTGGGTTATGGGCCCACCATGTGGGTTAAAAGTAGGAAGGGCGGAGACGTCTTGCATGATCATGCAAGAAAGGCATGTTAGAGGGTAGCCTGTCGATTATGTCGGCAACAACATCGATACCAAGGGCGAGGGACGAAGAGAACCATTTTCCTGCTCGTTGAATGAGGCGGACCAATAGGCAAAGTTCTCGTCCATCGGTGGTTACCGAAATGTCATCAACAATGGTAACAGGGTCTTGCTGACAGAGTTGTACACCAAGGTGTTTACATAAGCAGTAGAATAATACTGCTTAGATTATATAGACCTCAAGAAAGGTTAAACCAAACAATGGAAAGGACATATGATTATCAGATTAATCAGGCAATGGAAAGGAAAAATGTGTTTTAGTCATATAATTCAGGGATATATCCTTCCCAAGGACAAGCAGAGCATGGTATCCGTGGCAGGATATCATGTAGAAAACCCTTTAGGTAAGGGGAGAGAAATTTCATGACACTACCCATACAACGGTGTTTAGATAATTTAGCAAGAAACATTTAGCATTGGCTTCAAATGCTCTTATTGAAAATCGGATTACCACAGGCAGGCTTCGAGATAGCATTGGCATGGTCATCAGGTAAGGATCAGGCTATGGATACACAAAGGATCCATCAGGAACAACTTATAGAATAAGTCTTACCATTTTCTCATGGAAGAAAGGATAACCTTACTAAAATGGAAACTATAACCACAAGTCCTCCGGCCAGGTGTGATGGGCATGACATCACCTTACCAATATATAAGGACCAGTGTTATAACTCTTGGAGATATGTCCCAGCCATCATATCTGACCAGGATTCATATCTGATTGGTATAGGATATCTCAGACTCGGGGTGCCTGCGAAGAAGAGGTGCAACACAATTGACGAGATGACATTATATGACTCTTGGGAAATGAACTATGAAAGCGAGTCCCGATCAAGGGTTCATCATTAAGCCAAGGGGAGGATGAGGAAGTGGCTGATGGAATCAGCAATAATTCAACGAGGTATCCAAAAGGATGCATCTCCACAATTATGTGGATAGGAAGATAGCCTTTGTCAGATCAAATAATATAATGAAGTATGCTCAAGGAAAACATACATAATTAAACATTGGTTGAAAGGTGCGTCCGAATTATGGGTTGGGTTGCAGGACCAATGTCAGAATGGTGATTCAATAATCAATAGTCTAAGAATGAACGGATATGGCAAGAAGTATCACTTGTACCAAGAATGCATAAGAGGTGGTGAAATTCCCACAACATTCTTGACATAAAAGGTGGTAATATCCAAGGTAAAGAAGAACAATGCCGGGTAGCAAGGAACTCAAGGTATAACACAAAACATGAACAAGTTTGTGTCGAACGAAAGGCAATAAAGTGGTAGATGATAAAACAAATCATCAAGGGCAAGGATGGTATTTCTCATCATGAATTCGATATATATCTTGGAAGAGCTCGGGATGTTGCTGATGACCACGACACATTTGTCGAGAGATTTCATGAAGATGTAATCGGTCGACAATGACATCAAGTCAAATGATGATGCAACGAAAGTTAAATTATACTTGAAGAAGAACTCATAAGAAGTTATGCAGTTCCGTGATAATCTCGAGATACCAGAGGGGGTAATACTCGATGATAGATCAAAGTAGAGGTTGGACTGGGGTATAGCTCTACAGAAGACAAGCGCTTAAACTTGCTCGCGAAATGGTATTTAAAGGAGAACATGGTGTAACATCCCAAATTTTCAATTTGGAATGTTATACATTAGATCATCATGCATATCTTATTTTCTTGCATTTTGGTCGATCCTAGAAATTTCACGCAACTCAAGGACCTTCCGAGAGAGTTGGAGATGTCGTTATTTTCATATTTGAGAGTTTTCTCAAATTTGAAAAGAGGATCATTTGATTTATTTATTTCATCTTCAATTATTTTTCCGGTGTCAAAATATATAAGATAGGGAATAATATGACTTTCCCAAAATACAGGAAAAATGAAGATTTAATAAATAGATCAAATTTCATTTTCCGGTGTTTGTTTGTTTTTCTTTGGATAGGGAAAAATGCACGTTTTCGAAAATTGCATTTTAGGCCCGGAGTAAAGTTCATTTTGTTCGGCCCATTTTTAGGAGTCGGGGAAATTTTATTTTAGAATTTTTGGAGTTCGTTTAGTTTTCTTTTCTTTTGTTTTTCTGCGCGCGTAACCGTTTAAAAAAAAGGAACTCCCGCCAGGCCAGCCGGGCCAAAGGCCCTGCCAGCCGGCCACCGCCCCAGCCTCCCTGCGCGCCGTGCGTAACCGTTTAAAAAAAAACTCAAGGAGGTAGTCTATGAAATTGGAGACAGAGCATGTCTTCATGTGTTCCCTCTGCGAGGAGTTAAACGAATTGGAGTTAACGTAAAGTTAGCCCCGAGATTTGTAGGACCATACCGAGTTTTGGAGCGTATGAGAGAAGTGGCCAACAAGTTGGAGTCACCCGAAGGACTGTCAGGAGTTCATGATGTGTTTCACATTTCCCAGTTGAAGGAGTGCCATGCAGAGATGGCCAATATTCCCCTGTAAGGACGCTTGACCGTGGAAAGGATAATGATGTTCCACGAAGTAGAGTATGGACTTCATAAGTATAAGTTTTTTTCCTCGGTATGAGGGATATCCCACGAGGATGAAGAGATGAAGTACTATTGGATATAAAGGAGGTATGATGTTGGAAATATGGATCAATGGAAAACTCCATGATGAGTCTGAGTAAACATGTCCTAGTTTGGAGCCAATAGAAGGAAGGAAGACAGTACAATTGGATGGATTTAAGTATACTGGGAAAGATGGAAGTTGGATGTTGGATTAGAGATCCGCTTCCCCGATGAAGAGTTCAAGGTTTGCAAGTGATGAGATGTGACATAACCCACAGGCCCCAAGACCTTCCAAGAAGCAAGCACACTCTTGCTAAAGGGAAAACCCTGGAAGAGGATATGCCCTTATCGATAGACGATCTTATAGGAGTAACGCAAAACCTGAGAGTTGTGAAGGAATGATAGATGGTTGTTTGGCTTGCAGAATCTATGGATTTATCCGAACTTGGTTCGTCGACAAGAGAAATTCTGCAATGCTTGTGAGGATGACCGAGTGTTAGAATGCGAGATTCGCTAAACCGTATACAAGGTAATGGTTTGGGTGCGGGATGGATTGATCACCATACCGACTTACTATTATTGTTCGCCTTGCTATATGGAATGGTAAATCTGAGTGACTTACCTATAGTAGAGAGACGACGATCAAAACTCTGTTTAAACCTTAGAATGGTATAAGTATTTTTTTCCCTTGTACACGGCAGCTTTTGCCAACCGTAGGTTATACGGTGAGGATCAACCCAGACCCATTTCCTGCAGGAGAAACCATAAATTGTTGACCACCATGAGATATCGATAGTTGTTTAGTTTTGGCGCTAGACCCGTCAGCTAAGAAGACCCAATCTCGGAATAACCTTACTAAGAGGAAATGACAGAAGAATTGAGTAAAAGGTTATGCCACTACCTGAAGAGCCAAGAGAAGGAATTATCCTTACGATCTGAGAAGACGGCACTGTCAAGAATAAGGATGGAGTATATGAGTTTTGATGGAACCGTAACAATGATTCTAAGGGTGGCAGCACCCCAGACACCGTGTGATGATCGATGGATTTTGAGAAGACCCCAAACCCTAACCTTTTCTTGCTAGCCTCTCTGAATCTCGAGGATGAGATTCCTTTTAAGGGTGGTAGGTTTGTAACATCCCAAATTTTCAATTTGGAATGTTATACATTAGATCATCATGCATATCTTATTTTCTTGCATTTTGGTCGATCCTAGAAATTTCACGCAACTCAAGGACCTTCGGAGAGAGTTGGAGATGTCGTTATTTTCATATTTGAGAGTTTTCTCAAATTTGAAAAGAGGATCATTTGATTTATTTATTTCATCTTCAATTATTTTTCCGGTGTCAAAATATATAAGCGAGGGAATAATATGACTTTCCCAAAATACAGGAAAAATGAAGATTTAATAAATAGATCAAATTTCGTTTTCCGGTGTTTGTTTGTTTTTCTTTGGATAGGGAAAAATGCGCGTTTTCGAAAATTGCATTTTAGGCCCGGAGTAAAGTTCATTTTGTTCGGCCCATTTTTAGGAGTCGGAGAAAATTTATTTTAGAATTTTTGGAGTTCGTTTAGTTTTCTTTTGTTTTGTTTTTCTGCGCGCGTAACCATTTAAAAAAAAGGAACTCCCGCCAGGCCAGCCGGGCCAAAGGCCCAGCCAGCCGGCCACCGCCCCAGCCTCCCTGCGCGCCGTGCGCCAGGCAAGGCAGGCGCCAGCCGCCGCCGCCTCTTGCTCTAGCCGTGTCCGGCTAGGGTTACCCCCCCCCTCTTTCCTTGTTTCGTTTTTCCTTTTCCTACTCTATTTCTTGTCCCCTACCCCAAGTAATCTCTCCCCTCTCCTATATAAATACCCCCATAGCCCCCTATAGCGCCGCCGCCGCCGCCCTAGCACGCCGCCGTCGCTGCCGTTCGCCCCGCCTCGCCGGAGGTAGCCCCGCGCCTCTCTTTTTTTCTTCCCCGCGGTTCGGTTCTTTTAAAAGAAACCGTTCCGGTTTTCTTTTCCGGTTTTTCTCTCCGATTCTTCGTTTCGGTTTCTTTTCCGAAACCCTAGATCGATTTTCCGTTTTCTTTTTTGGTTTCTTTTCCGAAAACCCTAGATCGGTTTTCGTTCTTCTTTCGGACCGTTCGTCTCAACGAATGTGATCACCGATTATTCCCGGTTAACGACGCCCGTTCGTTTAACCGTTCGTCTCTTTCTTTTCGTCGGATTTATTCCGCGATCGCGATCTCAGATCCGATCTTCGTTCTAGTTTATCTTCTCGCTCGTTTATCGGAATCAGGTGATTCAAGCGCCTGGAGTTTCGTCTCGAAACCGCCGTTCCGTCTAATCAACTTGAACAAGTTTTTGCTATGGTAAAATTAGACCTAGTTTCAACTTGCTAGAACCGAGTTGTTTTCTTCCGCCGTTTGTTTTTCGTCGTTTGTTCGGTTCATTCTCTCTTTGCAACCGGAGTTCTTAAGTTGAACTTTCTGGTTCGTTCTCTCGTTCGAGTTTTACTTGTGCATTAGATGAGTACTTATTGTGTGGTTACTATTGTTTTCTTATGATAGATTGACCGGAATGTGACGAGTAGATCTATCAAGAGTTTTAAGTGCGAATCATCTTCATCAACTTTGCAGGCAAGTTCACACTTTGATCATACCTTTTCTACAACCCATGTTTTATTGCATTAGATCAATCCTCTCACATTGCATGATTAGGATCTAACTAAATTGTGGGATGGGAAGTAGATGAGGTAGTACCTATCACCTGTATTATTATGAAACCCTTGGGAGTTACTTCTACGTTTGCTTATTATGCCATGCTATGCTAGTAGACGTGGATTGGGTGAGTGATATCCATGACAGATGTGAGTATTGTTAATTAATGGTTTATCTAAGGTGGCAACTTAAACACACATCTGGGTGTTTTGAGGCACCTGATGTCTATCAGGACTTGCCTGTTTTTTTTGGACCGCCACCCAGGTCCAAAGGGATCATGAGATTATTCATACTAGAAACTTCCGTGTGCAGCCACATGCTACTATGGGCTCTGGCATAGTTGACTAAGTTGTGCGAACCCTTACGGGGTGGACTAGCAGATGTAGGGGTTGTAGGTGGTACGGTCTACCCCACATGTAAGGTGCTAGCGCTTCTGAAAGACTATGTCTCGGTCATCCGTTTCTCAAACACCATGTAGTGCGAGAAAACAAACGGAGGCGATTGAGTCATGTGGGGAAAAGTGCGCAAACCTCTGCAGAGTGTACAAACTAATCATGATTAGCCGTGTCCCTGATTATGGACATCTTGAGTATCTAGTTCTTGGATTATCCTGTTGATCTCATCATGTTACTTTAAATGAATATTGTTGGGTTTAATGATGTTACTTAATTGGGATTGAGAATGCTGTCAACCATTCTCAATGTTCAACAACCACCATGATAGTAATTAAATTTATTCCTTTGCAGTAGGGGAAAATTGGCTTTACGCAAAAACCTTATAACCATAGAGCTTTTCCACCAGCCAAATATGCATGTAGTGATAGTCATTATTCATTATTCTCTA
Source organism: Triticum urartu (assembly GCF_056163025.1). Classification (NCBI taxonomy): domain Eukaryota; kingdom Viridiplantae; phylum Streptophyta; class Magnoliopsida; order Poales; family Poaceae; genus Triticum; species Triticum urartu. The sequence continues at coordinate 477,260,475 of NC_141875.1, read as the reverse complement.
TGGTGTGAATTTGCCAGTACATTCAATGTACTGACCCTCTGTGGCTGCAACGTCTCATGTTGCAGGAGTATCTTACGACGAGTAAGTGATACGTTAGGGTTACGATTTCTACACTCAACCTTGCCGTTGGTGTTGATGGGAATCCACAACCTTGTTGCTTCCGCTATTTGGATTGAGGTAATAGTACTTATGTTACGTTATACATGTGATTTACCTCTGTTATAAATCTTTCGAGTATTGTGTGTGTCAGCATACCGATCCAGGGATGACACCTAAGCACAGAGACTTGATCCATTCAGGTCGGGTCGCTACACATGGTCGAAACCACGATTGCAAAAGGCCAGATCCCGGATATAAGATGAACTTATACCAAAGGAATAATTTAATTTAAGATACGCTTTAATGATAAGATCTACATCGTGTCCATGGGCATGAACACAAAGTTCAAGGTCGACTCCCACTTCTTTAATGTATAACCATCCATTCACCTCTCATTTTCGAAGAAGTTGTAATGTTGAACTTTTATCTAGCAAAATACCAGAAGAGTATGACTCATGAAAACTTTTGAGTCCACACATATTAAGGAAGGCATAGGCTCAACCCGTCGGGGCTTCTTAGAAACATATACCACAAGTTTCAAGAGTAAATATCACAAGCTCGAAAGTAGAGCAAGGTTGAGAAAGTAGTTGATACAATTTACCAAAGGCATTATGTATCCGAGGTAAGGCTCACAAGGTTATTGAATATGAAGGACGCTGTCAGATAAAATCCATTAAAGGATCTGCCGGTCCATAACAGAGATGATGTGAGCATCGGCACACCACCAGAGGAAGTAACAATGCAAAGGCATTGGATTATATAAACAACTGACTAATCCAGAGCTCAAATGCAAAGGAATTATGATTTTAAAATCAAGGGATCAGAAGCAATGTTCTGATTAGGGATGGATAAGTTGAATAGCCTTAGGGGTACAATCGACGGCAATTGGATTAGTTGAAAACCAGCTCATGTTTACATTGACGTCTGAGCCGGAAAGATAATTTAAACGGATCAACTGATGATTGCGTGCATTCGCACTCATGTTGAATCAGAAGGATCAAAATGACGGTGCCTAAGGATACTAACGAATATTGCCAGACATTTGGAAAGCATCCATCATGCAAGTAGACAAGTATGGTAGAGCAATAAGATACTAAGGATTTTTGGAGGATCAAATAGTATTTCGAAGACCATTGTGAAATACATGAACAACTGGGGGATGAGCGGATACTCGATAAGTGCGAGAAATTATTCATAGGGGTATTCAGGTGGCAAAGAACTATAAGGCAGTAGGCACAAAGTATTCTCGGGGTACCGTGTAATAACAAGATCGACTGGGAATAAAAGTAAGAACGACAGGTGTAAGTATTTATTCATAGGGATATTTCGGTGGTAGGGAATTGCAAAAGCAACATGCACAAGGTCTCGAGAGAATATCGGAGAGTATTGTCAGAATCTTCTATTGAAGCAGTCGATCATCCATAATTAAAGGGCTCTCCAGCAGGAAGTGGTAACGAGAACCTAGAGTTAGATTTTAGCAAAATCATTTAACCCGAATAGAAGAGATGTCAGAGTCCCAGAGTATAGGTCAAGGAGTAAAAGATCCTACTACCACCCGATGGCGACGTGTGCCCGTAAGACACACAGCCATGTTAGTAAAAGTTTTGCAATGTCTAGACTCAACTTCGGCCAAGGAGTTGGAAGCGGGATTCCTACAGGCAGTCGGCTCTGATACCAACTTGTGAAGCCCCCGATTTGACCGTACACTAATCATGCACGCAAATGTGTACGGCCAAGATCAGGAACTCACGGGAAGATATCACAACACAACTCTAGACACAAATTAAAATAATACAAGCTTTATATTACAAGCCAGGGGCCTCGAAGGCACAAGAGTCAGCGGAAGCAACAATATCTGAGTACAGACATAAGTTAAACAAGTTTGCGTTAAGAAGGCTAGCACAAAAGTAGGAACGATCGAAAAGGCGAGGCCTCCTGCCTGGGACCTCCTAACTACTCCTCGAAGTCGAACTCCATGTAAAATCATCCTCGGGATCCTCTGGCTCCTGGACTCCATCATCTGGTCGCAACAACCGGGTACAGAAAGGGGGAAAAGGAGGAGCAAAGCAACCATGAGTACTCATCCAAAGTACTCGCAAGCAAGGAGCTACACTACATATGTATGCATTGGTATCAAATGGAATAAGGGTATCATATGTGGACTGAACTGCAGAAAGCCGGAATAAGAGGGGATAGCTAATTCTGTCGAGGACTACACTTCTGGCCACCTCCATCTTGCAGCATGGAGAAGAGAGTAGATGGTAAGCTCACCAAGTAGCATCGCATAACATAAACCTAACCGATGATCCTCCCCTCGTCGCCCTGTGAGAGAGCGATCACTGGTTGTATCTGGCACTTGGAAGGGTGTGTTTTATTAAGTATCCGGTTCTAGTTGTCATAAGGTCAAGGTACAACTCCAAGTCATCCTGTTACCAAAGATCACAGCTATTCGAATAGATTAACTTCCCTGCAGGGGTGCACCACATAACCCAACACGCTCGATCCCATTTGGCCGGACACACTTTTCTGGGTCATGCCCGGCCTCGCAAGATCAACACGTCGCAGCCCTACCTAGGCACGACAGAGAGGTCAACACGCCGGTCTAAATCCTATGGCGCAGGGGTCTGGGCCGATCGCCCTTTGCACACCTGCACGTTGCGAACGCGGCCGGAAGCAGACCTAGCCTAGCAGGCGTTCCAGTCCAATTCGGCGCGTGCCGCTCAGCCGCTGACATCATGAAGGTTTCGCTGATACCACGACGTCGAGTGCCCATAACTGTCCCCGCGTAGATGGTTAGTGCGTATAGGCCAGTAGCCAGACTCAGATCAAATACCTAGATCTCATTAAGCGTGTTATTTTGAAGTAACCGCGAATGCCGACCAGGGCCAGGCCCACCTCTCTCCTAGGTGGTCGCAACCTGCCCTGTCACTCTGCCACAAAGTAACAATCGGGGGCCGTCGGGAACCCAGGCCCACCTCTACCGGGATGGAGCCACCTGCCCCTTCAGCCCCCATCTTCGAACAGTATCATAAGTAATGTAACAGTATAAAGTATATAGCATATGCCTGTGATCACCTCCCGAAGTGATCATGGCCCAGTAGTATAGCATGGCAGACGGACAAGAGTGTAGGGCCACTGATGATAATCTAGCATCCTATACTAAGAATTTAGGATTGTAGGTAAGGTAACAACAGTAGTAGCAAGGACAAGCTATGCATCAGGATAGGGTTAATGGAAAGCAGTAACATGCTACACGACTCTAATGCAAGCAGTAGATAGAAGAGTAGGCGATATCTGGTGATCAAAGGGGGGGCTTGCCTGGTTGCTCTGGCAAGAGAGAGGTGTCGTTGACACCGTAGTCGAACCGGGGTCGCCGGCAGTCTCGGGGTCTACCGGAAAAGAGTAACGGAGGGGGAATACAATAAATAATAAAGCAATCAAAGTATCACAAAGCATAACAAGACAATACGCGGTGCTAGAGGTGACCTAACGCGATACGAGATGATACCGGTGAAGGGGGAAAACATCCAGGAAAATATCCCCGGTGTTTTGCGTTTTCGGGCAGAGGAGCCAGAGGGGGAAAGTTGTGAGTTCGATAGGTTCGTCTCGTTGTTCTAAGCAACTTTCATGTACAAAGTTTTTCGTCTGAGCTATGGTTTATTTTTTATGATTTTCTAAAGTTTTAAAGTTTTTTTAGAATTAACAGAATAAATTTGATTTAGAAAATGCCATTATGATGTCAGCATGAGGTCAGCGTGATGTCATCAGTCAACCAGTCAATTGACTTAGTCAAACTGACTGGAGGGTCCCATTGTCATTGGCTGTTTGTTAACAATTTAATTAAACAAGGTTAATTAGTTTAGTTAAATGATTAGGTTAATTAAATAAAATTAATTAAGTTAATTAATCTTCTAATTAATTAATTAATATATCTTTAGTTTTATTTATTTATTTATTTTTAAATGTTTAATAGGGGCGGGCCCCACATGTCAATGGCCCAGGGGGCCAAACGGGCTAACGGGTGCGGGCCCCGGGCGGCGGATGCAGGCGATGCCCAAACGGGCGCTGGCGTTTGGGGCCGCACCCGAACGGGCGTGCGCCCAGGCCAGCAGGGGAGGCACTGGCCATGGCAGCAGGCGCCAGCGCCGACGAGCGGCGGTCAGCAGGAGGCGATGGTAGGCGGCGCGAGGAGGGGCGGCCGGCGTGGCGAAGCAATAACGGCGACGGCGGGGCTGCAGGGCAGGGCGGTGCGGGCGAGTGCAGGGGAAGAGGTAGCCGCGGCCTCAAGCAGTGGGGCAGAGGCGGGGCGGCGCCTGGGGTGAGCAGCAGCGGCGGAGCGCGGGAGCGCCGGGGTAGGAGGGAGGCAGCAGGCGCGAACGTGGGCGGGGTGAGGTTGCAGCGTGCGGGATGAGTGAGGGATACGGGTAGCGGGGGGACCGTGGGCGCGTTCAGGTGTGAACAGCGCGGGGTGCGGGCGCGTGCACGCTTCGGCACGGCCAGGAGCGGGCACAGACGATGAGCGCGCCGGGAGCTACACGGGGAACGACGTGGCGGGCACGGAGCGGAGGCAGGGAAGGGGGGAGGGCGATGCCCTCACTGGCGTTTGAAGAGGACCGGGGTGGCGAGGCTCGACGTGGTCCGGTGGGGAGGAGGTCGGGGACGAGCGACGGAGGCGTTCCGGCGAAGTGGTCCGGCGACGTGGTGCTGACGACGACGTGCGTGGACGGCGTTCGGCGAAGAGGGGGGGGGCAAGGACGAGCGATGGGGAGGCGGCACCGACAACAGCCGGTGGCGGGGCGGCCCTGACGAGGGTTCCGGGCGGCGGCGGCGAACACCCCTGATCCGATCCGGATCAAGGAGGCCAGAGGAGGAGTGGAACGAGTCAGGGGGGAGTGGAGCAACTGGGGGAGGGGGTGGTTTGCCCCGATCTAGAAATCGGGGGGGGGGGAGTGGGGGAGCGAGCGAGAGAGAGTGGGGGTCGGGGTAGTGGGGGAGAGGGGCTAGGGTTTCTAGCGCCCTGCGGGGAGTAGTAGCGGGCGTGGTTGGGCCGGACTGGCGACCCAGTAGCCTGCTGGGCCGAGGCCCAGCTAGGGGGGGGGTCCTTTTACTTTGTTTTTCTTTTGTTTTATTCATGTTTAGTCTTGTCTTTTTATTTATTTTTCTCTTTACTGTTTTATTTATAGTCCCATCTTATCTGAGTTTTATAAAAACATAAAAGTTGTACCAAAATCAGTATTACTAATTATACCTCTGTTACCAAAGTTTAAACCCCTAGATGAAATATTTTAACATTTTATTAATTATAAATCCATCTAAACATTTGTTCCTGCTACCGTTTTAATCACCTAAGAGTATTTAAACATTTTATAAAAGTGTGGTTCCTCCACCGTAGTTACTTCTGCATCATTGGGAACAACCCAAACATTTTAGTTTTAAAGTTTGAAAATTTTGTTGTTTGCCTTTTATTCAATTTTGAATTTGAATTGGTTTTTGACCTAACGCGGGATTATCAACATTAACTGCGGTGACATGGCGTCATTAACGGGGGATTACTGTAGCCTAATTACCCGGGCGTCCCATTATCCAAGATGGCAACAATACAATACGTGCCGTTTCCCTTTCTGTCACTGATGACCCACAAGTATAGGGGATCTATTGTAGTCCTTTCGATAAGTAAGAGTGTCGAACCCAACGAGGAGCAGAAGGAAATGATAAGCAGTTTTCAGTAAGGTATTCTCTGCAAGCACTGAAATTATCGGTAACAGATAGTTTTGTGATAAAGTAATTTGTAATGGTTAACAAGTAATTAAAGTAAATAAGGTGCAGCAAGATGTCCCAATCCTTTTTGTAGCAAAGGACAAGCCTGAACAAACTCTTATATAAAGGAAAGCGCTCCCGAGGACACGTGGGAATTATCGTCAAGCTAGTTTTCATCACGCTCATATGATTCGCGTTCATTACTTTGATAATTTGATATGTGGGTGGACCGGTGCTTGGTACTGCCCTTCCTTGGACAAGCGTCCCACTTATCTTTAACCCCTCTTGCAAGCATCCACAACTACAAAAGAAGTATTAAGGTAAACCTAACCATAGCATGAAACATATGGATCCAAATCAGCCCCTTACGAAGCAATGCATAAACTAGGGTTTAAGCTTCTGTCACTCTATCAACCCATCATCTACTTATTACTTCCCAATGCCTTCCTCTAAGCCCAAACAATGGTGAAGTGTCACGTAGTCGATGTTCACATGACACCACTAGAGGAGAGACAACATACATCTCATCAAAGTATCGAACGAATACCAAATTCACATGACTACTTATAGCAAGACTTCTCCCATGTCCTTCGGAACAAACGTAACTACTCAAAAAACATATTCATGTTCATAATCACAGGGGTATTAATATGCATAAAGGATCTGAACATATGATCTTCCACCAAGTAAACCAACTAGCATAAACTACAAGGAGTAGTCAACACTACTAGCAACCTACAGGTACCAATCTGAGGTTTTAGGACAAAGATTGGATACAAGAGATGAACTAGGGTTTGAGATGAGATGGTGCTGGTGAAGATGTTGATGGAGATTGACCCCCTCCCGATGAGAGGATCGATGGTGATGACGGTGGTGGTGATTTCCCCCTCCCGATGAGAGGATCGATGGTGATGACGGTGGTGATGATTTTCCCCTCACGGAGGGATGTTTCCCTGGTAGAACAGCTCCGCCAGAGCCCTAGATTGGTTCCGCCAAGGTTCCACCTCGTGGCGGCGGAGTTTCGTCCCATGAGCTTGCTTCTGTTTTTTTATCAGACAAAATATTTCATATAGCAGAAGATGGGCACTGGAGGCCTGCCAGGGGGCCCACGAGGTAGGGGGCGTGCCAAGGGGGGTAGGGCGCGCTCCCACCCTCGTGGATGGTGGGTGGCCCCCTCTGGTGCTTCCTTCGCCCAATATTTTTTTATTCTGAAACTGACTTCCATGAAGTTTCAGGACTTTTGGAATTGTGCAGAATAGGTCTCTAATATTTGCTCCTTTTCCAGCCCAGAATTCCAGCTGCCGGCATTCTCCCTCTTCGTGTAAACCTTGTAAAATAAGAGAGAATATGCATAAGTATTGTGACATAATGTGTAATAACAACCCATAATGCAATAAATATCGATATGAAAGCATGATGTAAAATGGACGTATCAACTCCCCCAAGCTTAGACCTCGCTTGTCCTCAAGCGGAAGCCGATATTGAAAAATATGACCACATGTTTAGAGATAGAGGTGCCGATAAAATAAAATACAGACATGAGGGCATCATGATCATTCTTAGAACAACAACAACACATAATTTCAAGTAATTGAGAAGAGCGATCTCCTCCTCTAAATTATGATCGTTCTTCTCAATTACAAGAATGATCATGATCGCTCTTCTCAATGAGGGCATGAGGTCGGTGATATATATATATATATATTGTCATATGGTTTCTTATGCTAAAGTAACAATTCATTCACAATTTCAAGTATGAATCAGAAACTTCATTGAAAACTAACAAACTATAATCTCAGTCATTGAAGCAATTGCAATTTATCATAACATCGGAAAGAGTCAATATAAGAGCTTTTCAGCAAGTCCACATACTCAACTATCATTTAGTCTTTCACAATTGCTAACACTCATGCAATATTTATGGGTATGAAATTTTAATCGGACACAGAGAAAGATAGGGGGCTTATAGTTTTGCCTCCCAACCTTTTACCTCAAGGGTAATGTCAACAATAATAGTTCATGAAAACTCACATCCAATTAGCTATATATATCAAGATCTTTCCAACACATTGTGCTTGCCAAAGGGTAAAATGTAAAAAGGAAAGGTGAAAATCACCATGACTATTGTATAAAGTATAAGACAAGAATAAAAGATAGGCCCTTCGCAGAGGGAAGCAGAGGTTGTCATGTGCTTTTATGGTTGGATGCATGAAATCTTAATGCAAAAGAACGTCACTTTATATTGCCACTTGTGATATGGACCTTTATTATGCAATCCGTCGCTTTTATTTCTTCCACATAACAAGATCGTATAAAGCTTATTTTCTCCACACTAATAAATCATACATATTTAGAGAGCAATTTTTATTGCTTGCAACAATGACAACTTACTTGAAGGATCTTACTCAATCCATAGGTAGATGTGGTGGACTCTCATGGCAAAACTGGGTTTAAGGATATTTGGAAGCACAAGTAGTATCTCTACTTGGTGCAAAGAATTTGGCTAGCATGAGCGGGAAAGGAAAACTCAACATGTTGGATGATCCAAGACAATATAATTTATTTCGGATGTAAGAAAACATAACCCATTACATTGTCTTCCTTGTCCAACCTCAACTTTTTAGCATGTCATATTTTAATGAGTGCTCACAATCATAAAAGATGTCCAAGATAGTATATTTATATGTGAAACCTCTCTTTCTTTATTACTTCCTATTAATTGCAACGATGACCAAAACTAAGTTTGTCAACTCTCAACAACTTTTATTAATCATACTCTTTATATGTGAAGTCATTACTCTCCATAAGATCCATATGATCTCTATTTCTTTTATTCTTTCTCTTCTCTTTTATTTTTATTCCCTCCAGATCATGGCAAGATAATCAGGCCCTTGACTCATAACTAATCTTTATTATATATAGCTCACCGACTCGATTACATAGAAGGATCATAAGGCAAAACTCAAAACTAAATCATACTAAAATTTTATTCTACTAGATCAAGATATAATCAAAAGGATCGAACTAAGAAAAATGGTAAAGATAAAAGTGTGATGGTGATACGATACCGGGGTACTCCCCCAAGCTTGGCAGTTGCCAAGGGGAGTGCCCATACCCATGTGTTTATGACTCTTTCTTCGGAGGTGAAGGAGATGGTGATGATGATGACAATTGTGCCTTCATATTTTTCATATTTTAATTGAGAAGAGCGATCTCCTCCTTTAAATCATCGACCTCCGATTCCAGCTTCAAGATCTTGTCACATAAATCTCCTTTGCTTTTTTGCCGAAAACAAGAAGGAATAGATCGGTTGTTAGACAGTTTAGCCCTCTTAGGGAGACTAGACTTCTTGAACTTCACGTGCATATCCCCAGGTTGAGGTAGAGGAACATCCTCCTCCGAACTTGAATCATTGATCCTCCTTAAATGAGAATCCTCCTCATCATTCGTAGTTCGACCACAAGGAGATAGGTCCCCATAGGTCTTTGGGTCAGCAATGAGGTGTGAGACATAACTCTATTCGTCTGAGTCTTGAGATGACATCTTCCTCTAAACCTACAGCAGAAACAACTCGAAACAAAAACAGAGGATATTTGCATGGTATGGTGGTCAAAACCTTCGGGAGATTATATAATGAATTTTTACGGACCAAAAGAAGTATCGTGCAAGAAAACGGAGTCCGGAGGGCACACGAGGTGCCCACGAGGCAGGGGGCGCGCCCAGGGGGTAGGGCGCACCCTCCACCCTCGTGGGCGCCTCGTGTCCTTCCCGGACTACTTCTTATTTTCCTATTTTCTTAAATATTCCAAAATAGAGAAAAATTGCTATTAGAACTGCTTTGGAGTCGGTTTACTTACCGTACCTCATACCTATTCCTTTTCAGAGTCTGAAGCATTCTGGAAAGTGTCCCTTATATATTCCTCCGGGGTTACGCTTTCAATAACATTAGTTTAAACATTTATGGGATTACCTGAGATATAATGTTTGATTCTTTGACCATTCATCACCCTCGGATTTGTGCCTTCGAAGTTGTTGATTTTTATGGCATCGAAACGATAAACCTCCTCGATAATGTAAGGACCTTCCCATTTAGAGAGGAGTTTGCCTGCAAAAAATCTTAAACGAGAGTTATATAGCAAAACATAATCACCTACATTAAACTCACACTTTTGTATCCTTTTGTCATGCCATCTTTTAACTTTTTCCTTAAACAGTTTGGCATTCTCATAGGCCTGGGTTCTCCATTCATCAAGTGAGCTAATGTCAAAAAGCCTCTTCTCACCGGCAAGTTTGAAATCATAAGTGAGCTCTTTAATGGCCCAATATGCCTTATGTTCTAGTTCAAGAGGTAAGTGACATGCTTTTCCATAGACCATTTTATATGGAGACATACCCATAGGATTTTTACATGTAGTTCTATAGGCCCATAATGCATCATCAAGTTTCTTTGACCGATTCTTTCTAGATCTATTAACAGTCTTTGGCAAAATTAATTTAAGCTCTCTATTACTCAGTTCTACTTGACCACTAGACTATGGGTGATACGGAGATGCAATTCTATGATTAACATCATACTTAGCAAGCATCTTACGAAAAGCACCATGAATAAAATGTGAACCACCATCAGTCATTAAGTATCTAGGGACTCCAAACCTCGGAAAAATAACTTCTTTAAGCATCTTAATAGAGGTGTTATGATCAACACTACTAGTTGGAATAGCTTCTACACACTTAGTAACGTAATCAACAGCAACTAAAATATGTGTATACCCATTAGAGGAAGGAAACGACCCCGTATAATCAAAGCCCCAAACATCAAATGGTTCAATAACAAGTGAATAATTCATAGGCATTTCTTGACGTCTACTAATATTACCAATTATTTAACATTCATCACAAGACAAGACAAACTTACGGGCATCCTTGAAGAGAGTAGGACAATAAAAACTGGATTGCCATACCTTATGTGTAGTTGTATCTCCAGCGTGGTGTCCTCCATAAGCCTCAGAGTGACACTTGTGTAGGATTTTTTCCTGTTCATGCTCAGGTACACAACGTCTAATAACACAATCTACTCCTTCTTTATAAAGGTGTGGGTCATCCCAGAAGTAATGTCTTAAATCATAGAAAAACTTTTTCTTTTGCTGGTAGGTGAAACTAGGTGGTATAAATTTAGTAACAATGTAATTAGCATAATCAGCATACCATGGAGAAGTACGAGAAGCATTTATGACAGCTAATTGCTCATCAGGAAACCTATCATCAATAGGTAGTGGGTCATCAACAACATTCTCTAACCTAGACAAGTTGTCTGCAATGGGGTTCTCACCTCCCTTTCTATCAATAATATGCAAATCAAATTCTTGTAGTAGGAGAACCCATCTAATAAGTCTAGGTTTAGCATCTTTCTTTTCCATAAGATATTTAATAGCAGCATGATCAGTGTGAACAGTTACTTTAGAATCAACGATATAAGATGTGAACTTATCACAGGCAAATACAACTGCTAAAAATTCCTTTTCAGTAGTAGCATAATTTCTCTGGGCACTGTCTATAGTTTTACTAGCATATTGGATAACATTTAATTTCTTATCAACTCTTTGTCCTAGAACAGCCCCTACAGCATAATCACTAGCATCACACATAATTTCAAAGGGTAAATTCCAATCAGGAGGCTGAACAATAGGTGCAGAAATCAAGGCTTTCTTAAGTATTTCAAATGCTTCTACACAATCATCATCAAAGACAAATGGAACATATTTTTGAAAGAGATTAGTCAGAGGCCTAGAAATTTTAGAGAAGTCTTTAATGAACCTCCTATAAAAACCAGCATGACCAAGGAAACTTCTTATACCTTTGATGTCCTTAGGACATGGCATCTTTTCAATAGCATCAACCTTAGCTTTATCAACTTCAATACCTCTTTCAGAAATTTTATGCCCCAAGACAATACCTTCATTAACCATAAAGTGGCACTTCTCCCAATTCAAGACAAGATTAGTTTCTTCACATCTCTGCAAAACTCGATCAAGGTTGCTTAAGCAATCATCAAAATAAGTTCCATATACGGAGAAATCATCCATGGAAACCTCAACAATCTTTTCACAAAAGTCAGAGAATATAGCAGTCATACATCTTTGAAAGGTAGCAGGTGCATTGCATAAACCAAAAGGCATACATCTATAAGCAAAAGTACCGAAAGGGCAAGTAAAAGTTGTCTTTTCTTGATCCTCTTTTGACATAGGTATTTGAGAGAAACCAGAATAACCATCTAGAAAGCAAAAATGTGTATGTTTAGATAATCTTTCTAGCATTTGATCAATAAAAGGTAAAGGGTAATGATCCTTTTAGTAGCTTTATTTAATTTGCGGAAATCAATTACCATTCTATAACCTGTAACAATTCTTTGTGGGATTAATTCACCTTTATCATTAGGAACAACATTAATACCTCCCTTCTTAAGGACACAATGAACAGGACTTACCCACTGACTATCAGCAACGGGATAATTATACCTGCCTCCAGAAGCTTTAGTATTCCTTTTCTTACCACTTCTTTCATCTTAGGATTTAACCATCATTGGTGATCAACAACCGGTTTCGCGTCTTTCTCCAATTTTATTTTGTGCTGGCATAGAGTGGGACTAATGCCCTTAAGATCATCAAGAGTATATCCAATAGCATCACGGTGCTTCTTCACAGTTTTCAATAATTTCTTTTCTTCATACTCTGAAAGGTTAGCACTAATAATAACATGATATATTTTTCTCTCATCAAGATAAGCATATTTAAGAGTATTAGGTAATGGTTTAAGCTCAAACACGGGATCACCCTTGGGTGGAGGAGGATCCCCTAGGATTTCAACAGTCAAGTTGTGTTTCAAAATAGGTCCCTGTTTAAAGAATACTTCATCTATTTCCCTTCTTTCATTCATAAACATATCATTTTCATGGTCGAGCAAATATTTTTCTAAAGGATCATTAGGAGGCACGACAATAGAAGCAAGACCAATAATTTCATCTTTACTAGGCAATTCTTTATCATGGGGTTGTCTACGAAATTTAGCAAAATTAAACTCATGAGACATATCCCCCAAACCAATAGTAACAACATCCTTTTTGCAATCTACCCTAGCATTAACAATATTTAAGAAGGGTCTACCAAATATAATGGGACAAAAATTATCTTGTGGGGAACCAAGAAAAAGAAAATCAGAAGGATATTTGACCTTCCCACATAAGACTTCAACATCTCTAACAATCCCAACTGGTGAAATAGTGTCTCTATTAGCAAGCTTAATTGTAAGATCAATTTCCTCTATCTCAGCAGGTGCAATATCATGCATAATTTCTTTATATAAGGAATGTGGTATTGCACTTGCACTAGCACCCATATCACATAAGCCATGATAGCAAAGATCTCCTATTTTAACAGAAATAACAGACATGCCTACAACAGGTCTATGTTTATTCTTAGTGTCAGGTCTAGCAATTCTAGCAGCTTCATCATAGAAGTAAATAACATGCCCATCTATATTATCGTCCAAGAGATCTTTAACCATAGCAATACTAGGTTCAACTTTAATTTGTTCAGAGGGTGTAGGTGTTCTAGTATTACTCTTACGAACCATAGTTGAAACTTTAGCATGATCCTTTATTCTAACAGGGAAAGGTGGTTTCTCAATATAAGCAGTAGGAACAACATGATCTACATTATAAGTGATAGTCTTTTCTTCAACTTTAACAGGTGCGACTACTTTCACTTCAATGGGAGGATTATATTTAAACCACTTCTCCTTAGGGAGATCAACATGAGTAGCAAAGGATTCACAAAAAGAAGCTACTATCTCAGAGTCAAGTCCATATTTAGTGCTAAATTCACGGAAAACATCGGTGTCCATAAAAGATTTAACACAATCAAACTTAGGTGCTATACTTGACTCCTTACCTTCGCCGAGATCCCAATCTTCAGAGTTGCGTTTAATTCTTTCCAATAAATCCCAATTGAACTCAATAGTCTTCATCATAAAAGAACCAGTACAAAAAGTATCGAGCATGGAGCGATTATCGAGAGAAAGCCGAGCATAATTTTTTTGACTATAACATTGACTTAACCCTCCCCCAAGCTTGAGCGATGCTTTCTCCTTTTCGAGGCCAAAAATTATATATATAATTACGATCACGATGAACGAGGTGCATAGGATAAAACTTCTGATGAAATTCCAATTTCAAACGGTTGTAGTTCCATGATCCCATATCATCACATAGCCTAAACCATGTCAATTCCTTTCCCTTCAAAGATAAAGGTAAGACCTTCTTCTTTGTAACATCCTTGGGCATACCTGCAAGCTTAAATGATCCACAAACTTCATCCACATAGATTAGGTGCAAATCGGGATGCAATGTTCCATCACCTGTGAAAGGATTAGCTAGCAGTTTCTCTATCATACCCGAAGGAATTTCGAAGTAAACATTTTCAGTAGGTTCATTAGGTTGAGGAGAAACTCTTTGCTCTACTGTTCGGGGTGAAGATACCCCGAGCAAGCCCCTCAAAGGATTATGTTCCATAGAAACAAGTGACAGTAAATTTCAGCACACTATATTAATTTTTTCTTACCAAATTCCACCTACCAAAGGCGCTTCACTCCCCGGCAATGGCGTCAGAATTGATGACCCACAAGTATAGGGGATCTATCGTAGTCCTTTCGATAAGTAAGAGTGTCAAACCCAACGAGAAGCAGAATGAAATGATAAGCAGTTTTCAGTAAGGTATTCTCTGCAAGCACTGAAATTATCAGTAACAGATAGTTTTGTGATAAAGTAATTTGTAACGGGTAACAAGTAATGAAAGCAAATAAGGTGCAGCAAGATGGCCCAATTCTTTTTGTAGCAAAGGACAAGCCTGAACAAACTCTTATATAAAGGAACGCGCTCCCGAGGACACATGGGAATTATCGTCAAGCTAGTTTTCATCACGCTCATATGATTCGCGTTCGTTACTTTGATAATTTGATATGTGGGTGGACCGGTGCTTGGGTACTGCCCTTCCTTGGACAAGCATCCCACTTATGATTAACCCCTCTTGCAAGAATCCGCAACTAGAAAAGAAGTATTAAGGTAAACCTAACCATAGCATGATACCTATGGATCCAAATCAGCCCCTTACGAAGCAACGCATAAACTAGGGTTTAAGCTTTTGTCACTCTATCAACCCATCATCTACATATTACTTCCCAATGCCTTCCTCTAGGCCCAAACAATGGTGAAGTGTCATGTAGTCGACGTTCACATGACACGACTAGAGGAGAGACAACATACATCTCATCAAAGTATCGAACGAATACCAAATTCACATGACTACTTATAGCAAGACTTCTCCCATGTCCTCAGGAACAAACGTAACTACTCACAAATCATATTCATGTTCATAATCAGAGGGGTATTAATATGCATAAAGGATCTGAACATATGATCTTCCACCAAGTAAACCAACTAGCATCAACTACAAGGAGTAATCAACACTACTAGCAACCTACAGGTACCAATCTGAGGTTTTGGGACAAAGATTGGATACAAGAGATGAACTAGGGTTTGAGATGAGATGGTGCTGGTGAAGATGTTGATGGATATTGACCCCCTCCCGATGAGAGGATCGATGGTGATGACGGCAGTGATGATTTCCCCCTCCTGGAGGGATGTTTCCCCGGCAGAACAGCTCTGCCGGAGCCCTAGATTGGTTCCGCCTCGTAGCGGCGGAGTTTCGTCCCGTGAGCTTGCTTCTGATCTTTTCTCGGACAAAAGACTTCATATAGCAGAAGATGGGCACCAGAGGCCTGCCAGGGGGCCCACGAGGCAGGGGGCGCGCCTAGGGGGTAGGGCGTGCCCCCCACCCTCGTGGATGGTGGGTGGCCCCCCTTTGGTGCTTCCTTCGCCCAATATTTTTTTATATTCTGAGACTGACTTCCGTGAAGTTTCAGGACTTTTGGAATTGTGCAGAATAGGTCTCTAATATTTGCTCCTTTTCCAGCCCAGTATTCCAGCTACCGGCAGTCTCCCTCTTCATGTAAACCTTGTAAAATAAGAGATAATAGGCATAAGTATTGTGACATAATGTGTAATAACAGCCCATAATGCAATAAATATCAATATAAAAGCATGATGCAAAATGGACGTATCAGTCACTGGGACCGAGCACCTCAAGATTGAACCCAAAGCTCAGCACTTCTCCCATTGCAAGAAAGATCAATCTAGTAGGCCAAACCAAACTGATAATTCGAAGAGACTTGCAAAGATATTTAAATATTTAAATCATGCATAAAAGAATTCAGAGAAGAATCAAATATTGTTCATAGATAATATTGATCATAAACCCACAATTCATCGGATCTCGACAAACACACCGCAAAAAGAATTACATCGAATAGATCTCCAAGAGAATTGAGGAGAACTTTGCATTGAGATCCAAAGAGAGAGAAGAAGCCATCTAGCTAATAACTATGGACCCGAAGGTCTATGTTAAACTACTCACACATCATTGGAGAGGCTATGGTGTTGATGTAGAAGCCCTCCGTGATCGATCCCCCCTGGCGGAGCACCGAAAAAGGCCCCAAGATGGGATCTCACGGGTACAGAAGGTTGCGGCGGTGGAAATAGGGTTTCGTGGTGCTCCTCGATGTTTTCAAGGTATATGAGTATATATAGGCGAAAGAAGTAGGTCGATGGAGCCACGAGGGGCCCATAAGGGTGGGGGGCGCACCCTCCTGCCTCGTGACTTCCTTGCTGCTTCCTTGACGTCCACTCCAAGTCTCCTGAATTGCGTTTGTTCCAAAAACGGTCCTCGCGAAGGTTTCATTCCGTTTGGATTCCGTTTGATATTCCTTTTCTGTGAAACACTAAAATAGGCAAAAAAACAACAATTTGCACCGGGCCTTTGGTTAATAGGTTAGTCCCAAAAATAATATAAAAGTGCATAATAAAGCCCATTAAACATCCAAAACAGATAATATAATAGCATGGAACAATAAAAAATTATAGATACGTTGGAGACGTATCACATACTACTCATCATCCTCGCCTGACTCAATCTTGATGTCCCCTAAGGGTCCTACCTCATGGTCATTGCCGGTAAATGGTTGCAGGTCCTCCTGCTCTTCATTGGGGCATCCCCTTGTCAATCTCATCGACCTTGGCGTCGATCCTCCACTAATGCTCCTCGTCTTCCTTCTTCATGCACTCCTTCTCCTTCTTGGCAAAGAACTCGAGCTCCGTTGCCACGAGGTCCAGATTAGCCTCAGCGAACCTCGCCATGGCCACCTGGTGAAGGAAATATGCTCTAGAGGCAATGATAAAGTTGTTATTTATATTTTCTTATATCATGATAAATGTTTATTATTCATGCTAGAATTGTATTAACCGGGAACTTAGTACATGTGTGAATACATAGACAAACAGAGTGTCCCTAGTATGCCTCTACTAGACTAGCTCGTTAATCAAAGATGGTTAAGTTTCCTAACCATAGACATATGGTCATTTGATGAATGTGATCACATCATTAGAGAATGATGTGATGAACAAGAACCATCCATTAGCTTAGCACTATGATCGTTTAGTTTATTGCTATTTCTTTCTCCATGACTTATACATGTTCCTATGACTATGAGATTATGCAACTCCTGAATATCGGAGGAACACTTAGTGTGCTATCAAACATCACAACATAACTGGGTGATTATAAAGATGCTCTACAGGTGTCTCCGATGGTGTTTGTTGAGTTGGCATAGATCGAGATTAGGATTTGTCACTCCGATTGTCGGAGAGGTATCTCTGGGCCCTCTTGGTAATGCACATCACTATAAGGCTTGCAAGCAATGTGACTAATGAGTTAGTTGCGGGATGATGCATTACGGAACGAGTAAAGAGACTTGCCGGTAACGAGATTGAACTAGGTATAATGATATCGACGATCGAATCTCGGGCAAGTAACATACCGATGACAAAGGGAACAACATATGTTGTTATGCAGTTTGACCGATAAAGATCTTCGTAGAATATGTGGGAACCAATATGAGAATTCATGTTCTGCTATTGGTTATTGACCGGAGATGAGTCTCGGTCATGTCTACATAGTTCTTGAACCTGTAGGGTCCACACGCTTAACGTTCGATAACGATTGATATTATGAGTTTATGTGTTTTGATGTACCGAAGGTAGTTCGGAGTCCCGGATGAGATCACAGACATGACGAGGAGTCTCAAAATGGTCGAGACATAAAGATTGATATATTGGAAGACTATATTCGGACACCGAAATAGTTCCGAGTTGTATCGGGTATTTTTCGGAGTACCAGGGGGTTATCGGAACCCCCCGGGGGGTTATTGGGCCTCATGGGCCCATTGGTGGAAGAGAGGAGGCAGGCCAAGGTGTGGCGCGCACCCCCCTAGCCCAAACCAAATTGGACTAGGGGGCCGACCCCCTTTTCCTTCTCTCCTCCCTCTCCTTCCCCCTTCTCCTTGTTGGAATAGGAGGGGGGGCGAATCCTACTTGGAGTAGGATTGCCCCCCATGGCGCGCCTCCTCCCCCTGGCCGGCCTCCTCCTCCCTCCCCCCTTTATATACGTGGGAGGGGGCACCCCAAAGACACAACAAAGTTTCTCTTAGCCGTGTGCTGTGCCCCCTCCACAGAAACACACCTCGGTCATATCAT
This sequence comes from Triticum urartu, assembly GCF_056163025.1. NCBI lineage: Eukaryota > Viridiplantae > Streptophyta > Magnoliopsida > Poales > Poaceae > Triticum > Triticum urartu. The sequence continues at coordinate 477,241,919 of NC_141875.1, read as the reverse complement.
TGTAGTGCTTAGGCGAAGCCCTGCGCCGGTAACTTCATCGTCACCGTCACCACACCTTCGTGCTGACGAAACTCTCCCTCGGCCTCAGCTGGATCAAGAACTTGAGGGACATCACTTAGGTGTATGTGTGCAGATCGCGGAGGTGTTGTGCGTTCGGTACTTGATCGGTTGGATCGCGAAGACGTTCGACTACATCAATCGCGTTACTTAACGCTTCCGCTTTCGGTCTACGAGGGTACGTAGACACACTCTCCCCGCTCATTGCTATGCTTCTCCTAGATAGATCTTGCGTGATCGTAGGAAATTTTTGAAATACTACGTTCCCAACAGTGGTATCAGAGCCAAGTCTATGCATAGATGTTATATGCACGAGTAGAACACAAAGAGTTGTCGGCGATAATAGTCATACTGCTTATCAGCATGTCATACTTTGATTCGGCGGTATTGTTGGATGAAGCGGCCCAGACCGACATTACATGACCGCGTTCATGAGACTGGTTCTATCGCCGTGCTTCGCACACAGGTGGCTAGTGGGTGTCTATTTCTCCAATTTTAGTTGAATCGAGTTTGACTACGCCCGGTCCTTGTTGAAGGTTAAAACAACACACTTGACGAAAAATCGTTGTGGTTTTGATGCGTAGGTAAGAACGGTTCTTGCTAGAAGCCCGTAGCAGCCACGTAAAACTTGCAACAATAAAGTAGAGGACGTCTAACTTGTTTTTGCAGGGCTTGTTGTGATGTGATATGGTCAAGACATGATGATATATAAATTTTTGTATGAGATGATCATGTTTTGTAACAGTTATCGGCAACTGGCAGGAGCCATATGGTTGTCGCTTTATTGTATGAAATGCAATCGCCATGTAATTGCTTTACTTTATCACTAAGCGGTAGCGATAGTCGTAGAAGCAATAGTTGGCGAGACGACAACGATGCTTCGGTGGAGATCAAGGTGTCAAGCCGGTGACGATGGTGATCATGACGGTGCTTTGGAGATGGAGATCAAAGGCACAAGATGATGATGGCCATATCATATCACTTATTTGATTGCATGTGATGTTTATCCTTTATGCATCTTATTTTGATTAGTACGGCGGTAGCATTATAAGATGATCTATCACTAAATTTCAAGGTACAAGTGTTCTCCCTGAGTATGCACCGTTGCTACAATTCATCGTGCCGAGACACCACGTGATGATCGGGTGTGATATTCTCTACGTTCACATACAATGGGTGCAAGCCAGTTTTGCACACGCAGAATACTCGGGTTGAACTTGACGAGCCTAGCATATGCAGATATGGCCTCGGAACACTGAGACCGAAAGGTCGAGCGTGAATCATATAGTAGATATGATCAACATAGTGATGTTCACCATTGAAAACTTCTCCATCTCACGTGATGATCGGACATGGTCTAGTTGATATGGATCACGTGATCACTTAGATGATTGGAGGGATGTCTATCTAAGTGGGTCAGGGAGTCCTGGACTAAGGGGTCCTTGGGCGTCCGACCTGTTATCTATGGGCCGGACTGATGGTCTATGAAGACATGAAGACCGAAGACTGCACCGTGTCCGGATTGGACTCTACTTGGCGTGGAAGGCAAGCTTGGCGACCGAAGATTCCTTCTTATGTAACCGACTCCATGTAAACCCTAGATCCCCATGGTGTCTATATAAACCATAGGGGATAGTCTGGAAAGGACAACACATATAGTCATTACCATATTCATAGGCTAGACTTCTAGGGTTTAGCCATTACGATCTCATGGTAGATCAACTCTTGTAACCCTCATATTCATCAAGATCAATCAAGCAAGAAGTAGGGTATTACCTCCATAGAGAGGGCCCGAACCTGGGTAAACATCGTGTCCCCTATCTCCTGTTACCATCGATCCTAGACGCACAGTTTAGGACCCCCTACCCGAGATCCGCCGGTTTTGACACCGACATTGGTGCTTTCATTGAGAGTTCCACTGTGCCGTTGATGAAAGGCTCGATGGCTCGCCTTGTCGTTAGAGGAAACATCACCGCAGGGGTAGTTTTGGCCCCGGGCCAAACCCTCTAGCTGGGCGACTTTACTATGATCGCCCGTTCGGACGCAGAGCCGACGATGACCTCTCAGGCCATCGAAAATCCCCTTCGCATAAACTCCGAGCACTCCAAGCAGATGGATCCGGTCGAGCTTTCATCCTTAAACGAGCTCCTAGATCACATCACCGCTTTGGGAATCGTCACAGATTACGATCAGATTGAGCCTAAAACCGATCAGGGAGAAACCGAAGCTCCACTTGGCACCCACCAGATCGCGATAGTCCTGGAGCAGGACGGCGAGTCTTCTTCTATATCGAAGACGAACTATGTTCGGGTCGCCGTTCATAAAGAGCCGGATACTCACCCGCGAAAAGACGCAACCAGCCCTCCGAACATAGCCTCGGACGGTGGCTCCAAACAATCAGAAGATGTTCCGAAACTGGGATTGTCCAGTCCGAAGGTCGTCGAACCCCAGACAACCAGTTAGGTCGGGGTTCGGATTTAATTCCACCCACCCACCCGGACATAGAGGCTCTCATGAGCATAAAACAACAATCTCAGGAGAAGGTCCACCACTTTTGGTCCAGATTCCTCCTTGTCAAGAACAAGGTAAAAGATTGTCGTGACGAGGACGCAATATCAGCGTTCTGCAAAAACCGTGCGGACGAAGGAATACTCAACGCCATCAATCGATGCTGCATACTCAAATTTGCTGACTTAGCAACCATTGTACAAAAATACAGCGTGATGGAGAGCGCCTGGGAAACTCAAGCAGCTCACTGGGAACCATCGGTCCAAGCTTAACTCCCCCTACAGGCGAAAAGGGCGCACCCTCGTGGCACGCCCAGCCCGACAGTCAAGAAACACAAAACCGCTACACGACATGGCACCGTTTTGGAGGGGTGGCTCGATGGACCATGCAAAATACATACAACAACAGACACCGTGGCAACCCACAACCTTAGAGCATGTTGGATACTATGACAGGTAGCCAAGAGCGGCGAGGACATCCTTATTAAGGATACCCCGGAACAACGCCCCCCAGAAGATGACCACCCAAGAGTATTGACAGTCTTCAAGACATTCGCTTCAAACAGCAAGCGCAAAAGGGCACTTCGCGAGCTCAATGAAGTCTGCCAAATCGCTGTAATAAACCCATGGAACGACACGGCTATAACATTCAACGTTGGTGACGAACCAAAGTACAGAACAGTACGAGCGCCTGCCGCGTTAGTACTCAGTCCCATCATGGACGGGTTTCGACTTACCAAGGTCCTCATGGACGGCGGCAGCGGACTAAACCTCACTTATGAGGACACACTCCATAAAACGGGAGTAGACAGGAGCCGCATCAAACAAAGTAACACAACCTTCCAACGAATTATTCCTAGTCGAGAGGCGCGGTGCGCGGGCAAAATCACACTTGACGTGGTATTCGGATCGCCGGAGAACTATCGGTCCGAAGAAATAACCTTCCAAGTGGCCCCTTTCAGCAGCGGATATCACGCCCTGATGGGGCGGGATGCTTTTACACGCTTCCAAGCTATACCTCACTACGGATATATGAAGCTCAAAATGCCCAGACCAAACGGTATAATCACTCTCGCCAGTGACCCGTACATAGCACTCCATGCTGAAAACAAAACCGCATCCCTAGCCTTGGAGGCGCTATCCAAAGCCCTCACGGCCGAGGAATTAACTGCGCTGCGCTCCACAGTGGACAGGGACGATGTGATCCTCGACAAACGCTCCAAATCCACCTCGTTTAAACCGGCAGAAGAAATAATCAAATTCCAGGTCCACCCAATGGATCCCAAGAAGACGGCATCCATCAGAGCTCAACTAAACCCAGCAGTTGATGCCGCACTACGAGAATTCCTGCGCGAAAACTGGGACATATTTTCCTGGCACCCTTCGGATATGCCAGGGATCCCACGCAAGCTGGCCGAACATAGCCTCAATATATTAAAGGGGTTTAAACCAGTTAAGCAAGCACTACGGCGCTTTTCCGAACCCAAGCGACAAGCCATGGGGGAGGAGCTGGCAAAACTCATCGAGGCCAGATTCATTAGAGAAATCAAACATCCGGACTGGCTGGCAAACCTGGTGATGGTACCAAAGAAGGACAAATCCTGGCGCCTGTGCGTCGATTTCAAAGATCTCAACAAAGCCTGCCCCAAGGATCCCTTCCCCTCCCCCGCGTTGATCAAATCATTGACGCCACCGTAGGACACGACTCACTGTGTTTCCTCGATGCATACTCCGGATACCATCAAATCAAAATGAAGGAATCCGATCAAGCTGCAACAACATTTATCACCCCATATGGGCCATTTTGCTTCAATATCATTCCCTTCGGGCTCAAGAACGTCGGCGCCACATATCAACGCATGATTCAAACATGCCTGGAGAAACAGATTGGCAAAATAGTAGAAGATTACATTGATGACGTTGTCATCAAAACTAGGCACGTGGAAACACTAATAGACGACTTACGTCTTACATGCGACAACCTGAGGGCGTATGGCATCAAGCTCAACCCAGAAAAGTGTGTCTTTGGCGTCCCCGCCGGAAAACTGCTGGGCTTCATCTTTTCCAATAGAGGAATCGAAGCAAACCCAGCCAGAATACTAGCTTTGTCACAATTGGCTAAGCCATCAAAACTTAAACAAGTCCAAAAACTTGCAGGTTGAGTGGCAGCTCTAAGCCGCTTTATCTCCGGATTAGGAGAAAAGGCGCTGCCACTCTATCGCCTTCTATGGCGAACCGACCACTTTGAGTGGACGGACGCGGCAACAGCCGGACTGGAAGAAATAAAACCCCTTCTTGCGGGTAACCCAATCCTAGCCGCACCAAACGCCGGCGAACCAATGTTATTACACATATCGGCAACACATCAGGTGGTGAGGGCCGTACTCGTCGTTGAACGAGAGCAGGACGGACATAAATTCCCACTTCAGAAGCCAGTATACTACGTGTCTACGGTCCTTACACCATGCAAATCCTGGTACCCTCATTATCAAAAAATAGCATACACGGTCTTCATGGCATCCCGAAAGCTCCATCACTACTTCCAGGAGTGTTCGATCACAGTGGCCTCCGAAGTGCCACTCAACGACATCATAAATAACCGCGATGCTATGGGCCGGATTGCCAAATGGGCCATTGAGCTCCTGCCATTTGACATTACATACAAACCACACTGAGCTATCAAATCCCAAGTACTGGCCGACTTCATCGCCGAATGGACAGAGACCGACCTCCCTAAAGAGTACGACACATACTCCAATTGGGTCATGCACTTCGACGGCTCCAAAATGCTAGTAGGGTTAGGAGCGGGTGTCATCTTAACGTCCCCTACCAGAGACATCTTCGAGTACGTTCTCCAAATACTATACACAGACTCCAATAATGCAGCTGAATACGAGGCCTTATTGCATGGTCTCCGGATGGCTGTCTCCATGGGCATACAACGCCTAGAAGTGCGCGGGGACTCGAACCTCGCAATATCTCAAATAAATGGGGATTTTGATGCCAAAGATCAGAAGATGGCAGCGTATCATAACACAATCATAAAAATGTCGGCCCAGTTCGAGGGGCTCGAGTTCCATCATGTGGCTCGAGAAAGTAATCAAGCGGCAGGTGTTCTTGCTCGTATTGGCGCTAAGCGCGACCCCGTCCCACCTAATATCTTCCTGGAAAGGCTCTTTAAGCCATCCGTGGTATGGCAGGGGGAACACGACAATGCTAGTCCGGACCGAAACATAACCCCAGATCCCGGAAACCTTGACATAACACCATCGGCGCATCTTATCATGGCAGTCATTGCCCCATGGACCGAACCCTTCCTGGCCTAGCTTAATAGGAAGGAGCTTCCTGAGGACCAGAATGAGGCCCGCTGCATTGTCCGGCACTCGAAGGTCTACAAGGTTCATGATGGAGAGCTCTACAAGAAAAGCGCCACCGGAGTCCTTCAACGATGTATATCCGAGGAATAAGGGCGGCAACTCTTGGCTGAAATTCATGCCGGACTTGGTGGGCACCACGCCGCAGCTCGGGCCCTTGTTAGCAAGGCTTTCCATACAGGGTTTTATTGGCCGACGGCCCGAGTGGATGCACATGACCTTGTCCAACATTGCGTTGGATGCCAACTCTTTGCCAATCAAAGCCATATGCCCCCCACTGCCCTACAAACAATCCCCATCACTTGGCCTTTCGCGGTCTGGGGACTCGACATGGTCGGACCCCTTAAAGGGGGAATCCATAAGAAAAAATATCTGCTGGTTATAGTGGACAAATTCACTAAGTGGATAGAGGCTAAACCGGTCAAAACCGCTGAGTCCGGCCCGGTGATAGACTTCATATCCGATGTTGTGCACCGTTATGGTGTCCCACACAACATCATCACTGACAACGGGTCCAATTTCATAGCCGACGAGGTAAAATCCTGGTGTACTAATCTGGGTATTAAACTAGATTACGTCTCCGTCTACCACCCACAAACCAACGGTCAAGTCGAACGCGCCAACGGTCTTATTATGAGCGACATCAAGCCCAGACTAGTGCGGTATTTAAAAGAATCAGACAAGCACTGGGTCGAGGAGCTCGACTCCGTACTCTGGGGGTTGCGGACCACGCCCAATCATACTACTGGGTACACACCCTTCTTCATGGTGTATGGTGCAGAGGCCGTATTGCCCTGCGATATTATTCACGACTCACCTAGAGTGCGTATGTACGAAGAGAGAGAAGCTGAGCTCGATCTGCAGGATAGCCTAGATGCCCTGGAGGAGGAACGCGATGTCACAAAAGCCCGTTCAGTAGTTTACCAACAACAGGCTCGAAGATATCAAAGCAGAGAAGTACGGGCCAAGACTTACAACGTTGGCGAACTCATTCTATGGCTCCCGGAGAAGAAAAAGGACAAACTCAAGCCCAAATGGGAGGGTCCCTTCATAATTGATGAATTTCTCACTGGAGGAGCGTACCGTCTTCGCAATGCATCAGAAAATCGCCTCGAGCCGAACCCCTAGAACGCGGCCAAACTCCGGAGATTCTACGCCTAGCGCTACACCCCTTGTTCGTGTCCTCCTCCCCTGTAGTTCCCATTATTTTTCCTCTATTTTCCGATTACTTTCTACTTTTTTCGCTTTAAAGCTTTGATGTGGCTAGACCACACACCATTGGCACATATATCTTTCAACATGTACGCCACTTGTACCCGGGGGCTTCTCGGACAGAAGTTCTTTTCATTCCTTGAGCATCAAGATCCTCACATATGAGTTCTTTTCCATATGTACCTTTTCTTTGCCATTATATGCATCGATATGACTTAAGTTTTGGCCAAGCTGGGTTGCCTGGCTCCTGTGCTTATGCCCTACGTTCCCGTTAGTTCAGCTAGGGCATAAAGGGAGCACCTTTGCGATTGTTACCGCCGGGTCATCCGGATGTGTACCTCAGACTGGGTGAAGCCGAAAGCTAGCATTCTTAAGGGAATATTCGGTCGGTGAATTAAAGATGTTTTTTACATTCACTCTGTTGTGCACCCCCAGAAGTTATACAAACCATGGTGCTCACACCATAATTCGGATATGCGCATTAAACGCATACACACCCAGGGGAAGGAACCCTTAACGGAACTATTCTCTCGGGAAGATGTTTCTTACGATATCAATGTAATATAACATAGCTAGCCGGATACAACTTGTCTGTTCAAGCAACTATGACCCCTACGCCTAGTTTTCCAGGCATACCTCAGCCTATTCGGCTGCGACGGTATTCGGAAACACTCCGCACCTTCGGGACTGGATGTTGAAGCGAAAAGGTCTGCCATGACAAATGATATATAATTCGGCTAGATGAGGAAAGTACATAGTCACTTGGACTCGAACACCTCCTCTTCTATACCTTCCAATAGGCAATCTAACTTACAATCCTGTTGGGAGTATTTGGCGGCCACCTCTACTTGGTTATACACTAAACTTACGGGAATTTCTTCCCCATTCGACCCTAGCGGTCCGACACGAGCCATGTGATTAGGATCCAGCTTGGTATATCACGTCTTCACCATGGCCCAGGCCTCTCGCGCGCCCTCACTACAAAAAAAGACACATCCGTAACATTTTGGGCCGAACGAAATTTTTTTCCGCCATACATATGACACTTCTATGACGATAATTGTGACAAAACCCGGTATCATCATAGATGTGGTGGGCTCCTAATTCTATGACAAAAAACCATGACAGAAAATGGGCTTTTCGTCCTGGGCGGGCCGGAGACGCAGCTGCATGACATTCTTTGGGCCGTCCATGACGGAAAAACCGTGGTAGAAGCGAGGGGGAGGAAAATTTTAGGGAGTTCCCGGTTACGGTGGGAGGCCAGGGGCCGAGCGATGCGCGCTTCTCTCATACACTACGCGCGTGTGTGCGAGGCATTGGCTCTAACTGAACCTGAGCGAGGCGTTGGGCTCTAACTGAACCCGAGCGATTGCACTACAGGCTACGCGTTACTGAACCCGAGCGATCGATCGATGTCTTTTAACTGAACCCGATCGAGCGATTCCTTCGCTACTGCTGCTAACTGAAGCCGATCGATGCTGCCTCTGGATGAACAGTGAGCGTTGCACGGGGGGGGGGGGGGTTGGATGAACAGTTCCCGGTGGGGGTGGATGAACAGGAGCCCGTGGTGTTGCCTCTGGATGAACAGGACCCCGATCGGTCGAGCCGGTTGGGGCTGGATGAACAGGACCCCGTGGAGGGCTGGATGAATAGGACCACCCCGTGGAGGGCTGGATGAACAGTAGACGGTGGAGGGCAGGATTAACAGTAGCCCGTGGAGGGGTGGTTGAACAGGAGCCCGTGGAGAGGGCTGGTTGAACAGTAGCCGGTGGAGTAGCGCGCGGTGGAGGCTGGATGAACAGGAGCCCGTGGATGAACAGTCGCAGGCGGAGGCTGGAGGAGGTCGACGGTGGATGAACAGTAGCTCGTGGAGGCTGGAGGGAGTCGACGGTGGAGATGAACAGTATCCCGTGGAGTCCCATTTTGCGGTACGCCACCCCTCCCGATGAACAGGACCCCTGTTTCGACCGTAGCACTCCAACACAAGTCTGTTTCCTCCGTTTTGCGGTACGCCACACCCCTCCCGATGAACAGGACCCCTGTTTCGACCGTAGCCCTCCAACACAAGTCTGTTTCCTCCGTTTTGCGGTACGCCACACCCCTCCCGATGAACAAGACCCCCATTTCGACCGTAGGAGGTCCGTTTCCTCCGTTTTGCGGTACGCCAGACCCCTCCCGATGAACAGGATCCCGTTTCGAACATGGTCGGTCAAACACAAGGCCGTTTCCTCCGTTCTGTGGTACGCCAGGCCTCGTTTCCATCGCCTGTTCCGTCCAAGCCCTCCCGATGAACACAACGCATTCCATTGCCTCCCCATGAACATGACGCATTCCGTTGCCGCCCCATGAACACGACGCATTCCTTGCCTCCCCATGAACAGGACGACGACGCTGTTTCTCCGTTTCGACCCAGCCATGTACACGAGCCCTGGCCGTACGTATGCGCGAGTAGGCTTTCGAGACCCTGCCCGTATGTACACATATGTGGCTGTATTTTCTTTCTTGCACCCAGGCCGCTGTACGTACATGTACATGCTACGTGCGCGCCTCTACTACGACACATGAACGCCTCTACATCCACCAGTATGTATGTACGTACACGTTCGCGACCAGAATGACAACGCTACGTACGCTTCGACCAGGTGGGTCCCGACTGTCAGGCACTTCCTTGCGTGCGAAGATGTAGCTGGTGGGTCCCAGCAGTCAGGGGGGTGAAATATGGTGGCCCGTCTGGTGGGTCCCCGCTGTCAAGTGGAGGAATAATTATTTTGCACGTAATAAGGAGGCACTTCCTTGCTGCGGCCGTGGACCCAGCTGTCAGCCTCTCCACGTACAGTCCACGTCTGATGGAAGCCGTTCCATGACCACGTTGACCACGCCGCGCCAAGAGCAGCAGGGCGGTGGACGACGGCGAGGCCTAGGAAGGGGACGACGCGGAGCCGAGGAAGACGCGGCAGTGGATGCCCACGCCTAGAGGAGTACGAGGGTTCACTGGTTCGCTGCGGTGTGAGGCTGCCGTCGCCGCAGAATAACAGGGGGTGTGGGTGAGTAGAGGGATGGCCTGGCCAGCGCTGGGAGTAGTAGGGGCGGTGAGGCCTCCGCCGCATCGCAGCTGGCCACGGGAGGCAGGAGCACGAGGCACGACCAGCGCTGGTTTGGGCGGCTGGAGCAAGAAGACCAGAGGTTGAAGAAGCACTACGGCCGTTGGATGGACATCGTACGGTCAATGGAGCTAGAATCATGCATATTGACTAAGTTGACAAAGCCCTCCGTCCCCGTCAACTTAGTAGGCCCACAAGTCAGCCTGCCACTATACTAGTCCCAGCTAACAGGGGGAGTATTCATTTTTTTGTGCGTAATAAGAAGGCACTTCCTTGCGTGTGAATATATAGCTGGTGGGTCCGAGCTGTCAGCGGCGGTAACATTTTTTTCGCGAAATACAGAGGCCCTTTCGGTGGGTCCCCGATGTCAGGTGGAGGAATCATTATTTTGCGCATAATAAGGAGGCATTTCCTTGCGTGCGGCCGTGGACCCAGCTGTCGGCCTCTCCACGTAAAGTCCACTTCAGATGCATGTCGGTTGTTGACCACGTTGACCAGGCCGCGCCGAGAGCACCAGGACGATGGACGACGGCGAGGCCTAGGAAGGGAACGACACAGAGGCAGGGAAGACACGACAGTTGTTTCCCACGCGGAGGGGAGTATGACTGTACGAGGGTTTACTGGTTCGTATGCCGTCGCCGGAGAATAACAACAGGTGTGGGTGAGTAGAGGGATGGCTAGGCCAGCGATGGGAGTACGATGGGGCGGTGAGGCCTATGCGGCAGCAGAGCCAGTCGCGGGGAGGAGGGAGCAGGCAGTCCCGCCGGTGCCTGTTTGAGCGGCTGGAGCAGGAAGAGCAGAGATTAAAGAAGCACGACGGCCGTTGGATGGCCATCCAACAGTCACTGCTTGTGCGTCAACCTTTTTTTAGGAAAGCCTCAAATCTGTGGAAAACAGCATACATCCCATCTTTTGTTAGCATTACAGCCCATATTGTGGCCACGGTTAAAAAATTATACGAAATTTTGCATATTTTGGTGCGGTCCGAACAGTTTTTAATCCCGAAATTTTGACTCACATTCAAACTGATTTTAAAAATAAATGTATATCAATATAAAATCCAACAAATTCTCCACGCATAAAAATTAATGTAATTTCAAATCTCGAAATTAAAAAAAGATATTTGAAACTAATTGCCGGTTTGATGTGTTTTAAAAATGTACATCCCATTTCTCATTACCGATGGGCCATTTTCTCGGCCAGCCGAATGAAAGCTGTCCTCGTCTTGAAAGATTTGCAGCCCAATAGGCCTGACAAAGCGACTTACTTGGCAAATCACAAAAAAACTGGGCTATGGTCGTGGACCCAGCTGTCAGCCTCTCCACGCATAGTACTCTTCCGATGGAATGTCATTGACCACGTTGACCATGCCACGCCGAGAGCACCAAGGCGGTGGACGACGGCGAGGCCTAGGAAGGGGACGACGCGGAGCCGGGGAAGACGCGGCAGTGGATGCCCACGCGGAGAGGAGTACGAGGGTTCACTGGTTCGGCTACGGTGTGAGGTTGCCGTCGCCGCAGGGCCTGGCTAGCGGTGGGAGTAGTAGGGGGAGATGAGGCCTCATCGGTAGCACAACCGGCCACTGGAGGCAGGAGCAGGCGGTCTCCCCGGCGCTGGTTTGGGCGGCTGGTGCAAGAAGAGCAGCGATTGAAGAAGCAGCAGGACCGTTCGATTCAAATCCAGCGGTTACTGCTGCTAGAATCGTTTGTTGACTAAGTTGACAAGCCCTGCGTACGCGTCAACTTAGTAGGCCCACAGGTCAGCCTCCCAACCGGTGCGCCCCAGATGTCAGTGGGAGGAATCATTTTTTTCGCGTAATAAGGAGGCAGTTGATTGCGCGCGGCCAGGCCAGCGGAGGGAGTAGGGTGGGCCGGGGAAGCCTGCGCGGCATCACAGCGGGCCACAAGAGGAGGGAGCAGGCAGTCCTGCCGGCGCTAGTTTAGGCGGCTGGAGTAGGAAGATCAGAGATTGAAGAAGCACGTCGGCCGTTGGATGGATATCCAACACTAACTGCTGCTAGAATCGTGTGTTCACTGACAAAGCCTTGCGTAAACAAGTCAGCCTCGAAATTTGTGGCGTGTACAGCCCATTTGCTATTATTTTTGTAATTTTTACTCATTTTCTAATTCATATGGAATTTATTGCAGCCTGTTTTCCATTTTTAGAATTGCTGGCCATTTTCTGGTCAGTACCAGGGTTAAAAAATTAACTAAATATGTGGGAAATTTTGAAAATTCGCAAATTTTTGCTCGGGAACGAAATATTCTTAATCCAAAAATTAATAGCCATACTAAAACAAATTTAAATAGTACCGTGTCATGTTAAATCCAATGAAATACGTATAAGATATCAGTGAAGAACAAAAACAAAAAAAGAAACTTATATCCCATTTGCTATAATTTTTTTGGAATTTTCAACCCCTTTTGATATTACTTTTAACAGACATTGACCATACTCTTAAGCTAGGCCGGAATGCATCCCTCCTCGTCTTGAATGATTTGCAGCCTATTAATTCGGAGAAAACAAAGGCCTAGCTTGGGTATTATTCAAAAAGAAATACTGGGCTACCTATTTTCCGAAAGAACTGGTGCACGAGCATTTAGCTTTATTTATTTATTTACTTATTTATGTTTAGGGGACCATGAGCATGTACCTGGGCCGGATTCATGTGAGAGCCTCCCTTCCAGTTAATTATGGGCTTCTCTATTGGGCCTTCATCAGTGGGCTGCATGTTATTAACAAGTGGAAAATGTGTTCCGAGTTTCAAAAAAAATGTGTTCCGTACTATTTATTAAGCTGCAGTGGAGTCGCAGATGGAGAGGAGTGGGAAACTTCACTTGTTCGGGTGCGCGGCAGCACAGCCGCGGTGCCACCCATGGGAGACAGGAGCAAGAACAGAGGTTGAAGAAGGAGCACGGCTATTGGATTAACATCCAATGGTCCAGCTGCTAGAATCATTTGTTGATTAAGTTGACAAAGCCGTGCGTACATGTCCGCTTAGTAGGCCCACAAGTCAGTCACCAAATCTGACGGGTCCCAGCTGTCAACGGGATGAATAATTTTTTTCGCAAAACAAGGAGGCACTTCCTTCTGTGCGAAGATACAGCCGATGGGTCCCAGCTGTCAGGTGGAGGAAACATTTTTTTCGGCTTAATAAGGAGGAACTTCCCTTGCGTGCGACCATGGACCTCGTGGGTCCCAGCCGTCAGGCTCTCCACGTAAAGTCATCTTCCGATGACTCTCGTTTGTTGACCACGCCGCACCGAACGCAGCGAGGCGATGGACGACGGCGAGGCCCTGGACGGGAACGACTCAGAGATGGGAAAACGCGGCAGTGGAGTCGCAGATTGAGAGGAGGAGAAGGGTTATAACTGGTTCTGTTGCGGCGTGGGGCTGTAGTCTGTGCAGAATAACAGGAGGTGTGGAGGGGTGGCGGGATAGCCTGGCCGGCGGTGGGGTAGCGCTTCGCAGCGATGCGTGCTAAGAAGAGCCGCTCGCCGCCGGAGGCCGGACCAGGCGGTCCCGGCGACGCTGGAGGAAGAAGACGAGAGATTGAAGGTGCATGCCGGCCGTTGGATATAAATCCAATGGCTGTTGATGACACAATCATTTGTTGACCAAGTTGACAACGCCCTGTGTTGGCTCCGACCTATTGGCCCACATGTTAGCCTGCAAAAATGTGGCATATATTTAACCCATGTTTTCTAGAATGTACAGTCCATTTGCTAGGTTGGGTGAACAAATAATTTCGCGTCAATCAGGCCCATTTATATTTTCTAAGAAATCCCAGCCCATTTGCACTTCCTTGAAATACACGTATTAGGTGGGCTCATTATATATACTCCCTCCGTCTGGAAATACTTGTCATCAAAATGGATAAAAGGGATGTATCTAGATGTATTTTAGTTTTAGATACATCCCTTTTTGTCCGTTTTGATGACAAGTATTTTCGGACGGAGGGAGTATAATGTTATGTTAGAAGGAGCAATTAATATCAAAGAATAAACCGGAGAGGCACATTATATATATATATAATTAAGAAATTAGTGAGTTATTGCTCAAAATAAAAATGAGCGCGTTATTATTAAATTGGTACTTAAAATCTTCGCAAGCTTTTGTACGCAATCACCAGGATTTTCCTTGCCTGTGAGTCAAAAACAACCAGGATTTTCGTTGCCAACTTTCGTTAAACATTTACTTTTATAAGTTGGGATGTTTTTATAATGTATATATAAGTCTCTGTAAAATATACGATACTAGTAATAATATAAATATATATAATGTGGTTAGAAGGGAAAACATAAATTGGACACAACATTACTTTTATAAGAGACATGCGTTTTATACCCCACAGTAGGCATACTAACAAGTTCACACACAAATACAACAGAAAAGGTAAACATTCATATCAAACTCAGGTTCATAGGACACGTTCATATCCATAGCCAACATTCACAATCAACAACTCCAAAGATTCATATATACACAAGCTCAGCATATCTATGCATCCAAATGATTGATAGATCACACGACAATATTCATACATAATTTACAAAAAGATTCAGATATACACATGTTCAATATGTTTATGCATCCAAATGATTGAGATCACAACCAATATGATCCGGGACGAACTTTAATTACCTAGGGTACAGACTGGTAAATGGTGTTCAATTGGATGTACTTCTTGCTAAAATTAGTTCTTGTACGAGTAAACTTTCGAGTACATAAGAGGCAGCACAGACAATCTGAACTTTGCTTGTAGGTTTATCCTCAAATAGTGGCCTCGTGCCCAGGGAGGTTTGAGCAACTTGGCCACCACTTTCATCCAACCAGTTTACTGGGTCATCTGGGTCCTGTATCTCGCCAAAATTCTACATTGAAGACGAGAAAGGAGGCGGTTGAGAAAATGAACCACCCAAATTTTTTGTGCAGTTCAACTAAAATGGAGCATCCACGGCGTGCAGACTGATTAAGTGCCAGATGAATATATTCGCGTCAACCAACTTGTCTGGAATCTTTAGACTCCATGCCATATAGTTCGCTACCATATGTGTCAGTAACCAAAAGGCACAAGTTGGGACCAAAGACTGGATTGCGTTTTTCTGGGCTATGCACGAAGCAATATTTTTGGCGTTCACTCTCCTAACACTTGGAGTTTGACAATTGTTTGACGCCGGTTGATACTCAAATGAATATAGGCACTTCTTGTCAACATCGATGCTTGTCTGAGTGAACTTTGGAGTACATAGCAGCAGCATAAGTACCTGTCCATTTGATCATTTTGTGCAGTTCTACTGAAATCACCCGATGTAATGATTTGCCTGCGAGTTCAGGCTCCAAATTACTCCTTTATGAAATCGTCAAACAGTAGCACAATACCAAATTGCCAATACATATGATAGGCACAATAATCAGGATAAAGACCAGTACCAACCTGTGTGAGGTAGCATATCAATTACTATTTCCTTTGATTGGAAGCCGAGATAAGCCAAGCGACTGACAGCAAAGGAAGAAAGCATGCGGAGTTTAGCGACTGACAGGAAAGGACGGAAGCTGTCGAGGCAATGAAGCACCCAAAGTTTTATGCAATTCCACCAAAATCAAGCATCCTTGTTGGCACATATATTGAGAGAGTGAGATTACTGTAATAGTGGGACTAGTTTATGAAACATACACTAACAAATAGAAGCGCCCTCATTATCTTAATGGGTAAAGTTAGCAACATGGTAGTCTTGCTTAAAGAGAGGTATTAGTTTATTTAATCAGTGCCAATTAGCCCAACTCAACACTCAAAGCATTGCCATTTATCATAGGTTGCAAAACTTTAACGTGCAAAGATAAAGGAGTTTCTCATGATAGTAGCACGATACAAATAGAGATGACAGCAAACTAATATGGATGAAAGCCTTAGGCCCATACCAACCTGAGAAAAAAGCTTATTCATGTAGTCCCATAAGAGATGATAAAGCACTCACTGGAATCACACAATAGTATATATTTTTGTGCACTTCAAATGTATGGTTGAAATCACTCTTGTTTACCAGTGCTAAGATTATACCGAAAGATTATCAAGAACTTCCAGCAGAGTTAAAGCACTGGCTGGGATACAGTTCATTGTATTGTCTTGTGTAGTTCCATTTAATGCATGATTGGCACAACATGATCCCTATTTGCACAAGTAGGAACAAGGTGAAACCTTCATTAGCTTAGTGAGAAAGGATAGGAAGACATTAGCATATTACTCAACCAGTAGCATCAAATTCATGATGGACAATACGCAAAACATTGCCTCATTGAACCAATGGCAATAAATTGACATGCAAAACAATAGCACTATTATGTCATGACACTAATAATATTCACCTCCCTGCTCCACCACATGATTCACCTCCATAGACAAACATACACACGTACATGATTCAGCATAGGGTCCTACTAAAGATTTGTTTAAATCCAACAGGAAAATTAGGCAGTAATAAATTAATGGTACTTAAGTACTCCTAATTAATTAAGTGAGACAGAAGAAGTGGAAGGGCTCCCTCGAGGATCGTCTCACATGTAAGGTAGTCATTGCTGGAGCCCTTGAATGGCCTCGACTGAGGCCTCTGGCTTCAGCAAGATCGCCTTGGCACTGTTTATTCTTCTTCTTCTTCCTCTTCATGCTCTGTTTCTCTTTCTCCTCACCAGTTGGTGAAACCAAGTACATGATTGGCCTTGTAATTCAGAATTGGTTTTGTCAGTGAGGGAGTAGAAGTGTACTAGTGAAAAACAACATTATTTTCTCATGGCAGTCGAAAAATAGAGATGAACACATGCATTAAATATCATTCTTACCTAAAGGAAGGTTATGGCGCCAATATGGATGATGAGGATTGGAACACAGATCTCCCTCTGTGCAGTTCCACCAAAATGAACCAACTGTTCCATTCTGACATTCCAGTTAAATAGCACAAAAGTCACTTCTTTTAAGAAGAGTTTTGTGCAGTGCACCAAAAGGTCACAACAGCAACCAGGTGAATTGGATATCCCTATTTGCACAAAAAGGCACAAAGGAAACAGTCAGAGTCTCAAACAATTATAGGCAAAAACATTTGGCTAAACTTGTCATGGCTTATAACAGTGGGTGCACCAGTAGTCCAGCACCATGTACGTAAACAGGGGCATAAAGTGGTGATTCATAGTTTGTTGCCACGAGAAACAAACATCCAAGAAACATATCTGGGTTGGTCCCATTTTTGTTCACTCTATCCACCTACTCCTATATGTGGATAGCAAATCTAGTCCTGGTCATACCACTGTGTACAGCGTTACCCCTATATTTCCCTTTTCGACCAGGAGACCGGTTGGATGACCAGTCTGTACTACTTTCACCCCCTTTCCTTCCTGTTTGTACCAAGTCCGATGTACATACTAAATTACCCCACCCCACTTTATTCTTGTTTGAACCAAGTACTCCCTCCGTCCGGAATTACTTGTCATCAAAATGGATGTGTCTAGAACTAAAATACATCTAGATACATCCATTTCAATGACAAGTATGTTCGGACGGAGGGAGTACAAGATTCGACTCCATGAAGTAGCTTTACCTCTAACAATAGAAAAAAATGTGACGTTGGACCATCCAATCAAGAGGAGCTGAGAGGTAGAAAATGATGCACATGCGGCGACGTAGAGAGCTGGGGAAGCAGAGCTAAGGCGGTTTCGAACAAAGATATACCTGAAGGTCGTCGGGATGTGGATAGGTGGGCGGCGGGAGGCTGGATCCGCCCACAGGCAATGATGAAGGGATCGGAGGACCTCCCGCGTCGGCGCTCGGCCAGAGATAATGGTGCGCCGGCAGTGGGTCTCCTCCCTCGCTATCGACGATGGCCTAAACGCTGCCCCTCCTCCCCTTCACCGACGGAGGGGGATACGTCCGGATCTGTAACCAGCGGTGAGGATAGAAAGCCAGTGTTTTTTGAAGGGAGAAAGACAATGTTACTACCCCTATCTTGTTTAAATCTGGAGAGGATGAGAGTGTGTGAATAGAGCAACCCTTGCAAGCTAGCATGGAGGCTCCGGCCTATATATACGTAGTGAGCAACCCTAGCAAGCAAGCAACCCCTATATTCGTCAACTCGTACAAGACCGAGAAATTTGATTACTACAACGCCCTCTCCCTCGCGGACTGAGCTCCGGTGCCTTAACTGCACCTACCTTTGGCTGCATG
Organism: Triticum urartu; assembly: GCF_056163025.1. Lineage (NCBI taxonomy): Eukaryota > Viridiplantae > Streptophyta > Magnoliopsida > Poales > Poaceae > Triticum > Triticum urartu. Next base: position 477,223,456 of record NC_141875.1, on the reverse strand, counting down.
ACAGGAGGGCCAACCCCCTGTTGGGCCCACCTGTCATGGACGCAAAGGCAGGAGCAATAAGTTGAAGCTTTCACTATCCCTCCCGCACGAGGTGGACGGACATGCAGCAATGGATTCGATACTGTAGAAGTAGGAGTAACATCATTATTGTTCGTCTTCTCGAAGAGGCGAAGAGCTAAGCGCAACCCAAACGTGGCAGTTGCGAACGCTCGCGTGGTGTGGTTCCTTGGAGTGCTAGCCAGGCTCTTGCATGAGACAAAATTGCTATTGTTTAACAATTAAACTCCATTATCCATTGGTTGATACTCATTCTGCATAGGTCCACGCGCTTAGCACTGTTTCCTCCTAGGGTCTCCAATGTTTATTTGCTAATTAATAGCATTGCATGCAATGAACTAGTCATTGCAAGTCATTAAAAGCATGCACACCTCTCATCTCTTATTGGTTGATATGTCAAGAAACAAGAAACAAGGTAGAAGTTAATGCACCGCGCCTAAGTGTTTTGGGACTATTTGGTTTTCATAAGATGACTTACACACCTAGACGGAGGCAGTAGTATAGCCCTGTAAACCGGAAAGGAGTATTTTCCTTTCTAGAGATTTCAACAAGTGACTAGACTACACCGTGTGCAGTACTCCCTCCCTTCCGGTTTATAGGGCTCAAATCTCAAATCTTATGAACCAAGGCATTTTGTGATTGGAGGAATGTATCTCGTACTTTACAAAACTACCCTAATTAAACTCATGCATTAATTATGCAGTTCTCTCGTTTTCCTCTCCGCCTTGGTCGCGGTGCACAATATTGAGCACTCCTATATGACTAGCCGTTCTATCTACATGCGGGACATTTCAAAGCATCTGGACCCGCGTGCCATCCACGAAATCACAGCGAGGTGCTACAGTCGAGACTCAGCTGTAACCCTGGTGTGGCCGTCATGACCCATCATATCACAAAACCCACACCTTTACCAGCAGCGGTAAGGTGGCCTCCAAGTTGGACTGGATGAAGCAACCATCATTTCACTGGAACGCTCGTTCAAGCCCTTTCTTCCCTTTCTTGAAGAAAACCTCACTCCAGGCTACTCACTTCTGCCATTTTTCTTCTGTACCGATGAAGGAAAGGTGGGCGAATTAGTTATGCTGCTATATTTTCATTCCCAGAATCTTCTTTTTGCGAAGCACCGACCGATTCTCACATCCTATTCTTTTCCCGTTTTCATTGCGATTGTGGTTTCCTTTCGATTGCTTTTTGTTTGTCAGTTCATTGATGGATCCTGGAGCACTAGGCAAAGAGTTGCTGGCAGACAACCCACTGGTGACAGCGATCTCCAGGAAGCGAGCACCGACCAACGAGTTGACCATGTTGGCGGGCCAACCCATGGAGACGAAGAACTCCAAGAAACAAGCATTAGCCAAAGAGTTGAGGACGTTGGCGGACGAACTCCTCAAAGGAAGTTGGAAGAACAGCAAGGGCCCCACCGTGCCTACCCCAGGAACTCTGATTGCCACCTATGTGAGGCTCAAGACCGAGTTTGAGCAGATAGTCGCCGTTGAGAAGCAGTATTCCCCTGGCAAGGTGATGGCCCCCATCGAGGACGAGGAGATGGCCCCCGGAGGGATGAGATCCCCCGGTGAGCTGCACAAGGTAAAAAATAATGGCTTATTACCATAGTTGTGGTTTTTGATTATTTGCAATGTGCTTGCTAATATGTTAGGGTTGTGAAGGTGCCGGTGGACGTCCTTGATGATTCCGATGTCCTGGCCCGTCCTGTTGGCATCGCCCCGGAGATCGATTCCGATCCCGCTGTCCATCCTGTGGACATCGCCCCAGAGATCAATTCCGATGTCGCGGTCAGTCCTGCGGGCATCGCCCCATAAATCGATTCCCATGCCGCTGTCCGTGCTGTGGTCATTGCCCGAGAGATCGATGACAAGAAATAGTTGGTCGCGCTAATCCTTCAGGGTAGTTTGCATTGCCCTGTGTTTAATTACTAGAACGATGCGTGTTATCAAACCATCTTAGGGCTAGTGCACTGTCTTGTGTGGGCTGATCTTGCTACTTTTGTTTGATAGTGAATCATGCGAATCCTCTCTGAGTTATGGAAATAGATGTATCCTCACCAGCTTTTGATGTAATATATGGCATGATTAGATGTAAGTTTGAACTGTTTATCATATCAGCAGGGCTTGTTTGATGATTCTTGGTGTTAGTAGGCTAGCTACTGTGCGAGCTATAGTACTTGCAAAACACTCACCGAAGAGAAACGTTGGGGCCGATGAGCTCGTGGTACGCTTATACTTATCCCTCGTCGATCGACCAATAGCCCTAGCTCCTAAAATTGTAGGCTTAGCGATCGATGACCTAGGCGGGCTAGTTTGGCCTAGTGGGTTTCAGTGATATGACGTGCAACACAAAATCATAGCAGTGCAGAGACGTACTCCCTCCATTCCAAAATAGATGACCTAGGCGGGCTAGTTTGCCCTAGTGGGTTTCAGTGATATGACGTGGTACAGTGTCGTCCAGTCTTCACGTGTGGTAGCAGTATTGCAGGTACAGTAAGTTTTCTTGAAGAAGCGGAATTCAATGAAGTCATGATGGTTCCTTCGTCCGAACAACTTACAGTGGGAAAGGTTGGACCTGCGATACGACCGAGGTAGACCAGGATAATTTTGTGCATGGCAGGTAGACCGGGATGGTCGACGTCCCACATGTCGGCGAATGAAAGGGGCTGTTTGGTTCTAGGACTAGCATTGCCATACTTTGCCACACATTTTTGCCAAGCTTGCCTAAGGTTAGGGGCTGTTTGGTTTTAGGACTAGCATTGCCACACTTTGCCACACATTTTTTTGCCAAACTTGACTAATGTTAGTTCATCAAAATGAGAGCCACAAGTTGGCAAGCCTAAGGGAATCTTGCCACACTTTTTGTGTGTATGCCATGTGGGGTCCAAGTGTGGCTTGCCTAAGATGTGGCTTGAACCAAACACTCACCTAAGTTGGTCAAACTTGCCTAACCTTAGGTGTGGCAATCTTTGGCAAAGTTAGTCACAAACCAAATAGCCATAGTTGATCAAAATGAAAGCCACAAGTTGGCAAGCCTAAGGGAATCTTGCCAGACTTTTTGTGTGTATGCCATGTGGGGCACAAGTGTGGCTTTCCTAAGGTGTGGCTTGAACCAAACACTCACCTAAGTTGGTCAAACTTGCCTAACCTTAGGTGTGGCAATCTTTGGCAAAGTTAGTCACAAACCAAACAGCCTCAAAGTATTCTTTCCGATATAGAGGACGAGCAACGAGTATTCATTGTTTATTTTTGATGAAAGCTATTGTCTCCACTGTTACGACGGAGGAGTGTGAAATACGGCAGCCCAGTGAACTTGGCATGTGCACCACTCCCTCCTTCCTCATGTAATGCCCAGGTTACAGCTTTTTCTCACTTTCTCTCTATATATTTCCTCTCAAATGTTTTTTACCTTTCTTTTTTTAAGACACAATTGTTTTTATGCCTTTTTTAGAATTATTTTTTTATACCTAGGAGCACGTGTAGAGACGGGCTCTTGCAGAGCCCACTCCTTGACTTTGTCAATGCCTCTCTCTCCTCCACATAAGGAGTACTACTTGCTATGCATGCATGCAGCGGGCAGTTGGCGTCTTGAGGGGCCAGGGCGGTGAGAGCGGGCTCCGGAAGCAGTCCGAACTCTAGCATAATTTTGGTTTTTACAGTATTTCTTTCTCCATTGATAGGTAGGCCCGCATAGATAGATAAAGAACATGAGCTGATGAGGCGCATGCGGACTGTTTGACTGGTCAACCAGACAAATACGGAGCTATACGCTGAGCCAGTGACCGTATAATCACCATATCTCGTATACAATGATCAAAGTGAGCTATCAAGACAAGTTCGATGACCGCCAATGCATTTTACTTGGTAATAAATGACCAGGATTGAAGGGGAATCCAAATTTGCTTCGTCTTCTGTCCTTGAGCTCTTGACAAACCAATGCACTATACGGTTGTCCGGCCACTCCACCCCAGAGCTCTCACCAAGCGTCGTTCATGCCACCACGCCGCACACTAACTGGTAAGGCAGCGATGGCATCCCGCCGCCGAGTTCCTCGCCGCCCATGACCGCACACAAAATGGTAGGGAAGCGATGGCATCCCGCCGTGCCGAGTTCATCGCCGCTCGCGACCTCACAACTATGTGGGAGGAATTTGAAGATGCCAAGGCCGAATGGGCGGTAGAGCAAGAGGCAGCCAAAGCCGCACAGAGGGAGCGGAAAAGTCAGAAAGCACTCAAGAAAAGAGAGGCCCGCCGCCGCAAGAAAGAAAAGGACGCACGCGTTGCTGCGGAGAGGTCGGCGGAGATCCAAGCACAGTGGGGTGTCACCGACAAAGTCGGGAAGGAGAACGACGGCATCTGGCCATCATGTGAGAAGTAGTAGTACTAGTAGTTAGTGTGTGTGTGTGTGTGTCTGAGTACGAGCATGTACCAGTACTACTAGTTACTACTGTAGTTTTTAGAGCAAATTACCAGTACATTATCCTAGACTAAATGGAAAAATTCCTATCCTAAGCACCAAATGGCATCTCTTTCTCTATAGGAATTGAGATGCATGTCATCTCACTTCCTATGATTTTCATATTCCTATCCTATGAACGAAAGGAGGCCTCTGTTGGAGTAACTACTGTAGCTAGCAGTACTGCTGGTACAGTAGTTTTCTTCAAGAAGTGGAATTCCACGAAGTCATGATGGTTCCTTCGTCCAAGCAACTTCAAAGTGGGAAGTGGGCCTGTGATTTGACGGCTCATTAGTCATTGTTACTACGGCGCGACGACCTGGGTGACTCCCTTGGAGTTCAGCGTGCATGGCAAGTGGACCAGGATGGTCGACGTCCCACATGTTGGCGAATGGAAGTATTCTTTCCGATATCAAGGAGCAAGGAAACCGCGTGGTATAGTATCACTGCTGATTGGTTCGAAAAAAAATAGTATCACTGCCGATTTATAATTATTTTTTATTTCTGATGAATGCTAGCGTTTCAACTTTTACGACGAAGGGTGCCAAACACATCACATGCTGGATGTCCCACATGTCAGCGAAAGGAGTGGGACATGAACAGCGTGGTAGAGCCCAGCGTAAAAAAACAGCGTGGTAGAGCGTCTCCACTTCTTCCACTTCTGGGTCGGAGACCACACGTAGTACTAGTACTTAGTGGTATGAACGATACAAAGTGCGACCTGGAGACAAAGACACATCTAGTTGGAAGGTCTCGGGGCACATACACGTAAACAAATATAAAAGTTAATATGTGCCTCCAACTAATATAGTAGTAGTAGAGTACTTAGGCACGTACTCCATAACATCACCGTGCATTGCACGTACAACATTTAGTGGTAGTACGTAGTAAGAGACAAATGCCACCCAAGAGTTCCCTTCTCGACCTACTTTTGGGTGTTTGGTAGAGTGTATGGAGGGTGCATGAGTCCACACTAGTTTAGCACAAATACACTAGAAGCATGCATGAAGAGAGCATGCATGAAGAGGGGTGTTGAGTTGAGCATGCATGAAGAGGGAACAACTATGCTGAGACGAGAACGCAACCAAACACACCCTATATGCCATGCATGTTCATATCATTTGTGCCTTTCTACTTCACTTACTGCGCTACATTACTCAGGTTCGTACATCCACTCCTGGGTACATGTTCGTCTCGTAGTTCTAGTCCCACGTGTTCTTCATATAGATGGAACGATCCTTGCATAACACGTGCACCTTGATGCTAGATGTCTCGCGTGTTGGCAAAAGGATGAACAAAGCTCACGTAAAAAAATAGAGTGGAAGAACATAGATTCCGGACGACCGAGAAGGAGAAAGGAACCTCGTGGTGGAGCATCTGCACGCATAATATTTAATATTATTCAGCGATATAAAATTAACCAATCATCTCCACAGTGGACTGGAAGAGTACGAAACACGGCAGCCCAGTGTAGTATCATACTAGTATATGGCTAACCCACGCTATCACCATATTTCTTGGCTTCCGTGCGACACCTATCTCTAGTAATCCAGCAGCCTGTATCACTTCTCCCTCCTCGTCTCTATCAAAGTGCGGCGGGCTGGCGTTTCTGCCGTCTATTGAGGTCGGTTAACTATCACATGTTAGCGACATGCCAAGAGCATTCTAAAAAAATTCCTTTCACGTTCCGTTTTCAAAAAGAAAAAATTCCTTTCACGTACGAATTTGCCTGTATGCTTTGAGAAACTTGCATGTCCCATACTGCTCCTGTTTGATACTCATGACTAACCCTGAACTAACTGTAGCCAAAGAGGTGTTTGGGTGACAGGATTAGATTGACAAGAAATGCACTTCATGGAGAGAGAAAAGTGATTTTTCAGTGGTCCTAATGAGAACTATCTCCAGTTAGCACCTCTTGGGTGGGATAGTTTTTTTTGGTGGGTTCGGTGCAACTTGCTCCAATTTAAACCCTCATGCTTGGATAGTTTAGGGCTATTTGAGCCCCAACTAGCTCAAACTAACTCTAAGAGCATCTCTAATAGCTTGTCTATATGGATGTCTATACTTGTTTTTCACGACGTGAGCCCAAAATAGGCGTCCAACAGCTTGTCTATATGATCGTCCAGATATACCCATCCTCTAAATTGTCCTCGACAATGTCCATGCCTGGACAATGTGAAGGCGTTGTCTAAACTCAGCCGCAGTCATGATTTCTTCCTCTCCCTAGCGACGGCCCACCTGTCATGGTCCCTGTATATAGACATTCTGATGCAAAACTGGATGTGTATATGAGGGAATCTTTTTAGACCATTGTCTATATGAATATATAGACATCCAAATATACACATGCTATTGGAGATGCTCTAACCCATGGATCCAAACAGGGCCTATGGCCAGTCTCGACGCGGAGCAGTCGCGTGCACCGGGAAGCGGCGCTCTCTCGGCCGTCGCGCCACTTCAAAGCCGGCGCCAGTGAGAGATCGCCTCCGCTCTGGCCGGGCATTAATGCGGCACTGACGCTCTAACCGTTTCACACGAGAAGCGCGCACTGGCAAGGGAGTATAGGTTTTGAACCGTTTCAGGTGTAGTACTGGTAGTTTGCAAAACTACTCAATTATTGCACTCAGTTTCCTAAGAAACTGTGGTAAAAAATGTTACTCCACAGCCCGCTTCCCTTCTCCTTCCTCTTCCACCGCCCGCGCACGTCCGCGGGAAGCGACCGGTCAACCCTTATATAGGAGTGCTAGCACAAAAAGATGCATGCATGACCACTAAAATTTCCATATTAAAGCGCTGCTACGGTGGGAGTATGGCGTATGTTGTTACCTTCGGCCGGCCCATGGCTACCGGGAGACGGCGACCAGAGAAGAGGCGGCGGGAGGGGAATGAATGCAGCTACTGTTTGGGTTTGCCTTTCGGCTTAAATAAATGCGCATCATCACGTGTACCCGCGGGTGCACAAACTGTAACATACGTGTCTGCTTAAGTGGGCGTCACGTAGCTGGTGTGTGTGAGAGAGAGATTCTTAGAGACAGAGTGCGTGTGTGCGACTCTACTCTTCGGACATGTACTCAACCTTTTTCATCGGGATATAAGTATAATGGTATTTACTTTAGCTAGTGATTTACATGGCCATGTTAACGTGGTTGTGTCAAAAAAATGTCACTTCCTGCTCGTGATTTGCGTTATATAATTACAAGCAAGATTCTCGTGCATTGCACGGAACATCAATATGCATTTTTTTTACAGAACACCTGTTGTGATTGACCCATGCAGGAGTAATCCCATGTGTAAAAACTAATGATATCTCAAGAATTTTATCGGAAAACTGGTATCTCGAGAATGTCAACGAAAAAATGAAAGATGAGAGATAAGGCGAGGAGGAGTGGAGTGTGGTGGTGACTGGTGGTCGGAATGGGCGGAGGCATGGGGATGGACGGCGCCGGCAGGCGGCAGCGGCCACCATGCATGCTAGATTGTTCCAGAGACTTATTCCTTTTTTAATTGCTGAGCAATGAGGTTGCGAGAGATAATGATGTGGAGAGAGGTGTCGGTATCTTTTGTAAAATTATCATAGTTTGCTTTCTATCCTCAGATATAGATCATACGGTCTGTATTACAAGATGGCAGGCACACCATCACCACCAACTCGTTTTTTATAAGGGTACAGATGATAAGTTTGCTGACTACTAAAGTAAAGTGGAATTTGTCCATGTTATGCAAGTAAATAAAGGTGATTGTTTATCATACGGGTAAGGTTGGATGAAGGGTGGTAGGAACAAATGCTCCGCCTAGAGCATGTGTGTGTGAGATGGAGCCTTAGTGTGTGTGTGAGAGAGAGAGAGAGAGATGGAGTCTTAGTTTGTGTGTGTGAGAGAGGGAGAGAGATGGAGTCTTAGTGTGTGTGTGGGGGGGGGCGTGCGTGCTTGCGTGTGTGTGTGTGTGTGTTTGTGTGTGTGTGTGTGAGAGAGATGGAGTCTTAGTGTGTGTGTGTGTTGGGGGGGGGTGCGTGTGTGTGTGTGTGTGTCGCGGGGTCCTCTGTGGCAGATGTAATTTAAGTGTGCATGGATTTCATCATAGAGAGGTGATGTGTATGGCAGAGGCCACCAACGATGGGGTGCGAGAGAGAAAATGCCTGTAGAGAGGGAAGAGAAGGTGTGTGCGCATGAGAGGAGTCGACTTCGAGAGAACGTGTTTGTTCAAGAGACACCGAGGAAGACTACTATATATCGATGGTGCATGTAGGCGGGAATTACACTAAGGGATGGTCTTATTGGTTTCGGGGATATAGGGGAAGAGTGAGAGGCGGGGGGGGGGGGGGTAGCTAGAAGGAGATTGTTAAGTGTGAGTGTGTGTTTTACCCATCCAGGCGGAAGTTATGTGCACAAAAGAGGAGAACGATTTGATGTGGTGTTAGGATTGAGGTTAATTAACTACGTATGGAGACATAGAGACCTTGAACGTGCATGTGTGAGAGGTATACATGTATATGTGGGATGTGTGTGTGTGCGCGCGCGCATGATCGAGATAAAAGAAAGAATACATAAGTCATAAGATCAACGACATGGGAGAGACGAATCAGTATGACAATATGCATGCATGTGAGAATGCATGGAAGAAGTCCCGACAATTGAGCATGTGTTTTTGTCTTTAAGAGATAGTGGCATGGGCTGGAGCATGCATCTATGGCGAGTAGAGGGAGTGAGGCGCAACGATTGTGCAAAAGAGACCAACCTATAAATGCATATGTATGAAGAGACATATATAGTGTGGGTGATAGGAAGCAAGACTCCGTGCGAGAAAGAAATGTTGACGGAGAAACTACAGATAGATACAGAGATGGAGATGCTAGCTAGAGGGACATCCGCTAGTTTGGGTGTTGGAGATGACCGTCGGGTGGTTCAAAGGGTGAAGTTATATATGTGTGTGAGAGGGCACTTGAGTGCATGTAGAGAGAAACATATGTAGTGTGTGTGATAGGAATCAAGAGTGAGGGCAAGAAAGAAGGTTGATGGAGAAACAGATAAATAGAAAGATAAAGATGCTAGCTAGTGTGCGTTAGAGATAGGAGTCGAGTGGATTAGAAGGCTGGGTTATGTGTGTGGGTGTGAAAGAGATAGAGAGAGGGTGTGTGTGAGTCACATACAAACAGATATCAGAGAGAAATGAGATCCAGAGAGACGGAGTTTTGTGTCTGCGAGAGAGAAAGATATTTCACAACGAGAGTGATAGCTAGAGATACATACAAGGGAATGCAAGATATCTCTAGGGAGAGAGGGTGTGTGTGAGCGACATACAACAGAACAATGGAGAAATATGAGACCCTGGGAGACAGAGTTTGTGTTTGTGTGTGAGAAAGATATATTGAAGAGGAAGAGTCGTAGGTTCTCATATCTAAGGAGCGAAAGACATCTCTGTATGAGGGGTGTGCGAGTGCCACACATGGGAATAGTAGAGAGAAATGAGACCCCGGGAGACAAAGTTTTGTGTTTGTGTGAGAGAAAGAGATTCCACATGGAGAATCATAGTTAGAGACACATAGCAGGGAGCGAGATATACTTAGAGAGAGAGAGTGATGAAGGTCGAGGGATAGAGTACCGTCAGTGTGTTACGAAGATAAAAGATCATTGTCGATATACAGGTAGCACGAGAGATACCTGAGAGACGATGAACGCGTATAGGTCCAGAGAGATAGTCCTATATAAGCATGAGTGATAGCTATATGAGACGAATATCTGGATTAAAGGGGATTCAAATATTTAAACTGGAGATCACGACATCGATAATATCATAACGCAAATTGGTGTATCAAACATGCATATTCATTTGAATTTGGGAACACGTGTAATGTTATATAGTTTATCAATATTGGTGATCCATAGATTCTTCAATTACAAACAATGCATGGTTTATATGCAATTAATGTATAAACGGGATTACACTATATGTTGTGTGTGTGAAACACATTATACATGTTTGAGAAGTAAAAAAACCGCATGAAACACACATTAATTGGAGACAGTTAGCGAGGAATGCATACATTGGATTTCAACATAAAGTTGTTTCAAATATTTGAAAATCCAAATTTATGGATACAACCTTATGAATCTGAGATCATGCCATTTGTAAACCATATTTATGAATAAATGGCGTTGTGCTTTTGAAAGTATATAAAAAATGATGTATATATAATGTAATTCCAATTGAAAATGAATCCCGCCCGAAAAAATAGAGTACAAACAGGATTCGAATTGAGTTGGCACGGTAAACGTGCACTTTGCAAAATTTGAACAAAGCGGGGAAAGTCGCAGTAACCGCCCGAAACCAAAATCTGCGAGATGGAAATCACTACTGCCTATCCCTGCCACGCAAAGCCTATATGCTGGATTTCTATAGGTTTCGATAGGGGTAGGTTTGTAATTTCACCCAAACGTGACGTAACCGCCTCTCACCCAGATTCATACACGGTGGGCGCCAAAACACAGTGTGTCCTTGGCCGAAATCGACTCCCTCCCCGATTCATATTTATACACGGTGGGCGTCAAATACAAACTCTCGTCGGCAAATATTCGGTGTATGCGAGATTACCGTCCTATCCCCAACCGACTAGTGTTGCTGTGATGTAGTAGAAATTTGAAACGGGGGCTAAGTTTGTAAATTTCCTCGCATTTGAGACAAGCACGCCCTGAATACATGGTTCCCCCTTCCTCTCTACCTCCCTTTTCCCCATTCGTACTCCGTGGGCGCCAAAACACCCTCTCCACCCCACCCTCCTCCGTCCGCCGCCGTCCGCCACCCCATCCACCGCCGTCCTCCTCCACCATGCCGGAGTTGATACCCCGACGCCGCCGTCCATTACAAGAGATCGACCTCTCTCATCCACGGCTTGGGACCAGGATCCTTGCATCCCGTCCTCTCGCTTCATCCCCGTCGTCGTCCACCTTGCCGGCGCCGCTCCTACGACCGTCTCGTCCACCGCGCCCCACTGCCACCGTCTACCCTCCTAGATCTGCTTCCACGCTGCCGACAGCCATCACTACCACATCATCGTCAAATTCTCAGCAGATGCGTACACGGCGCCGCACCAGAGGCGGTACTCTTTCATATCTGCTCAACTTATTTATCACAGCAAGAAAATAGATCGCCACTGCTTTACTCTGATTTCTTGTCTTGGTTGCGAAGTTGCCTTTGTCCGGTTTGCACCTTCAGATCCGCCATGGCACCCTCAACACCATACTCGCAATGCTTATGGTTTTCCCCTTTTACATTCCACACTAGTTAAATCACTGTAGACTAAATTTCAAAATTGGGTCAGTCGATTTTTTAGAGCTCGCCGGAGTTCGCCGGTGCGAACGAAGGGGCTCGGGTGGGGATGGTGGTTGTGGGGGCGGTGGTGGGGCCTCGTCGAACGAAGAAAACTCGACGCGGGTGGGGGCGGGGGTGGGGGTGGTGGAGGGACACAGGCGGTGGGGCCGGTGGTTCGGCCGGCGGCCCGGTGGTTCGGCCGGCGGCCCGTGCGGTGTTCTGTATGGGAAGCACAGTATGTTCCTTGTCAGGAAGGGGAGCAGGGACATCTGCATTCAACAGCTAATAGAGCTGGCCTGCACATGATCGATAGGCTTTCAATTACTAGCGGCAATACAACACCGTAATTTCCAGCCAGTTCCACTTTCCCGATTTATATAGCTTAGTTGCTGTGTGCTCTTGTTATCATGCTTTGGCAATAAACTCTCTATACAGTATATTATGAACCTATCATCTACTAGCTATCCTTACTTCTGAAGCCTATTTTTTATGTACTTGTGCCAGATTATATAAATGCACGCACCATATTACAGCACACATGAGCTCTCTCATCAGAATCCAGTGATAGCACACAAGTGTTCACAGGGGCGCCCCTATATTAGAATATCATCTGCATTACAAAGATAATCTCACAACTATTTATGTTTTCATGGTTGTCAGATATTATACACAATTACAGTGAATATCAAAATCCGCGCATCAGAAGAATATTGTGGAACACTGCAATGACATACAAAATTGGCAGCAAGGCATTGAGTGCCATTCTGGAAGCAATGAAACTCGTACGCTCCCCACCTGTTGATTCTTGTTCAGAATATCATCCTAATGACTATTCTAACCTCGAGGAGTCAAAGGCAGATGGCCTGTCTTGTTCACTCATCAAGGTGCCTGTTCTAATTTGGCTAGGTTTTATTGATTGCACGTATCTTGCATATGTTGTCTTGCATTTCTTGTACTTTGTTGCACCGCCATCTGCTTAGTTTACTCATCATATATGTCGAGATGCCATGCCCATCCATTATCAATACATATTCCATTTGTCATCATACCATGTTTTTCCACTCAAATGCTATTCTTGTGCATCAGACATCAAAAAGGAAGAGGGTGATTGCGAACCTGAAGGAGCACCAGCAAAGTCCTTGAAAAACGTGGTGGTGCCAGAGAAATCAGACAGCACCCCACTTATATTGGCTGTACAACCAGTGACACAAAACGTAGGACCGACTCCAGCAGACTGTACCCATACTTCACTGGCCACACCACTAGCCCCACCACACAGGACCTGCACTCCAGCAAAAGGTATATCGATTTCATTTTCCATAGCACCAGCTGTACCACAGAAAAATCCCACTCCAGCAAAAAGTACAGCAAGTCCACTGGCCGAAGACCTATCCCAACTGCAGAGACGACCAATTCCTGCAGATTGGAACCCCATTCCATTTATTCCCAGTTTAAAAGACAATGCTTTCAATGTTGTTAGGGACTACGTGCATATATTCCCATCATGGGAAGATTATTGTGAAGACAAACACCATTTTCACATCTTCCTGTCCAACTTACGTGTAAGTGCTATTATTCATGGTTATTATTTTCCTGTTTTCTGCTGATGGAACACATCAATGATTTACATTACATTGTTGTAACTAGGCGAGGGTCAATCTGGATAGTCATGACGAGCAAAGCTTGCTTGTGCTTTTCAAGGAAGCATTGTAGCAGTATCGATGTTACCTGAGGAAATCACACTTTGATGGCAAGTCTATAAACGAATTTCCGGTGAAGTCTCCTATGCTAAATTTAGAAGACATTGAATGGAAAAACCTTGTTATGCACTGGTCTCGTTCCCAGGATGAGGTACTGTCTATGAAATCACATGACAATTTGAACTTCTACTTTTCCGCATGTGCCTTACGGATCTTTTTGCAAGAAATCTACTCGAAGAAGAATTCCGGTTTGACAAGAACGACAGGATATCGCAAATATGCTGCCTGCTGCTTTGCTCTTGTTAGTACCTGTTGTCCTGTATCACTGTACTTGCATACATACCTGGTTCATTATGTGAGAGCGGTATGCATGATAGCTTGCTTATCAATTGTTCGCTCCAAATTATCTGATCTGTATGAATGGCTACATTAGTGTAGCATATATCCAATGCCAATGTTTTTTTAGCTCTGCATTGTTCTTGTAAGTACATGCTGTCCTTTATCAGTGTACTTATAATGACAGGTAGTTGTTCATGTACCATCACTCTGCAGCTTATTTTCCTTTGCCCTCCATTTTCTACACATCAGATCTATATTTACTCTTACCATAAGGTTGGTACTGAAGAAGTTTAGTTGTGCATTGCTCTTGGCTGTACCTTTTGCCTGTATCGCTGCACTTACATTTATAGCTACTTGGTTATGTAGCATCACTCTTCATCTTATCTTAAATATTCTCCATTTTTCGTATATTATCACATCTATATTTACTCTTAACAAAATGTAGAATAAAGGCAATGCTTTTGAAGAAGATTCTGTAGTAAACTTCTTGAATTGCCCCCCCCCCCCATCAGCATGGACAAGGCCTTTATAGAGCATGTCTTCACCAATAATGTAAGTTTGTCCATCTCAAGCCTTGAAACTTTGTTGTATATATTTGGTTAGGCATGACTGCAACAACTATTTATTTTTGGTGTTTGCATCAACTTGCTTGTTTAAAGTTTATTATATGTAGTTCATAAACAAAAGTTTGTCCTTTCTCAATTTAAGTTTTCAGTTGTACAACCAAGTTCCTTCTTCATACCATGTAAATTAAACTATACAGAGCAAGTGATATTCTTTTGCACTGCATGTATGCTTCTGTTGTTCATCCGTAATCCAGTGGTGTGGTGAACCTACCCACTACAGCACAATGTCATATTCTGCAATGTCTTAACTATGAACAATGTCATATCATTCTAGTATTATTTAAACCGTCTCTTTATTTGCCAATCTAAAATGGTATAAATTGACAGCACACTAACCATTGATACTTATGAGTTCTTGATCTGTAATCCAGTGGTGTCGTGAAGCTGCCAACTCCTTCACAATGTCATTTCCTTCTATGTCTTGACCTGAACAATACCATATTGTGTTAATGCAAATTTAAAGTGTGTCACTTTATTCGTTAGTAAGAAATGTGATGAATTTTCAGCACTGATACTTTTATGTGCAAAACCTGTCATCTGTCTACTTGTTTATCTTTCAGAGTGAGGAAGATATAAGTGATGAACAAGCGCAGTCTCATCATCTTGCTCAGCTGCTTGCGCTGCAGCTCCCCTAGAGGGCTAACCTTTCGTGAACTCTATTGAAGTGCTGTCAGTTTTGTATATTATTTTGTCAGCGTGTTTATTTGCAATGGTGGCGATCTTTGATGCCTAGTGTATGTAATCTGCTGTCTTCTTGTGCTTTATTACCATAGTGGCGAACTTTCATGCCCAGTGGATGTAATATGCCATAATTTCTCTATTGTATAGTCTAGGTTTTTTCTTATTCATGATGCTGCAGTTATTTTACTGTATATATATCATGTCTTCGCAGTAAACCGGCCAAACTGTAAAATTACGATACATAATCGGACCGTCATGCAATCACGATGTAGGTTGGGCCTGAAATGTGCCGAACAGCTCACAGGTCGGCAGCAGCCCGAAATGAACCCTGTCCCATGATTGTGCGAATCAAATCACGAGCTTTTAACTGGCCAAAAAATTGTCTCGATCCTTGTTTGGCCCAATCAGATATCGGCTGTGAGCAGGCTGGATGCAAACCGGGCTTTTAACAGGCTGAAATTAATATAGGGCTGAAATGTTAAACGGGCCCTTAACAGGGCAAAACTAATATCAGGCCGAATTACTAAGTGGGCCTTTAGCAAGTGGGCCCAAAAAGCATAGTGTCCAATTGACGGGCCGAATCTGATATGGGCCATAATTGAGCCCAAAGCCTCTTAAAGGGCCGGATCTGATCTGGGCCATAATTTGGCCTAGAACGTGGTAGGCCTTTAACGGGCCGGATCTCATATGGGCCACTATTAGGCCCGAAGCGTGGCACACCAATAATGGACCGGATCAAATATGGGTCGGCATTTGGCCCAAAACATGGCATATAGTTAATGGGCCGGCCTACTAGGGTCCTCAAAATCTTGTGGGCGTACAGCTGGGCCGGCCCATTAATGTCGGCAAAATCTCATGGGCCTTTAGCTGGGCCAACCCATTATGATCCGCAAGAATCTTGTGGGCCTTTACTTGGGCCGGCCCATTACGGCACACAAAAATCTTGTGGGCCTTTACCTGGGCCGGCCCATTATGGCCCGCAAAATCTTGTGGGCCTTTAGCTGGGCAGCCCATTATGGTCCGCAAAATCTCGTGGGACTTTAGCTGGGACGGCCCATTATGGTCCGCAAAATCTTGTGGGCCTTTAGTTGGGCCGGCCCATTTAAACTTGTTGGGCCGTGCCATGTGTCGACGTATCATAGGCGCCTTCTGTCCAGTGAGTGGATGACATCTGTCCCGACGATGAGCCAACACGTGTTTCCTCCAGCCAATGATGATTTTACACGTGGAAAATCCCCATTGGTTGGGGCTGTTAACGGGTTATCGGATCCAAAACCCGACCCGATAGCTTAACGGTGTTCCATTACGGTGGATGCCACATGTCGGTTACCCTTGATGAAAGCACTTCTGTGATGCGCGATTTATCGTCATGGAAGTGGACACTTCCATGATGATAATTTTGGTAATGTCATGGAACACTTCTACGACAGCACAGGTATGACTATCTTGATTCTGTCATAAATTTGTCATGGATGTACATGCATGACAAAAAAGCGACCTACTGTGACAAACACATATCATCATGAAAGTGTATTTTTTTGTAGTGCCTCCCGGCATGCCGATATCTTCCACAGCCGGATACGCCGCCGTGCCCCCTTGAACAGCTCTACCAGCTCCTCCATGCTTCTTGGAGGGGGTCGGATGGCCATAAAGCCTTGGCCACACTCCGCATCGCCTGCCGAGCTTGCTCGTGCAACCGCGACAACCCTTGTAGTAGATCACTTGATGATCCAGACACCTCCTCTTCAGGGCGGTTCGTCAAAACACCTGCAATTACAGCTTAATCAGCTACAGTTACCTCCAAAGCTATTATAAAACAACAGTGTACACATACTGAACATGCCGCCTCGTAGCTTCTTGTTCTCCTTCACGCAGTCAGCTAGCTGAGCTCGCACATCTTTCAGTTTTTCGCCCAGTTTGGCGTTCGAGTCCTGGAGTTTTATCTTCTCTTGGATGACCATTGTCAATACACGCTCGCCCGCCGCTAGTTGCCTTTTGGCTCTGCATTCTTCGCTTCGAGCAGCGTCTAGCCGCTCTTGTAGTTGGTCTAACAGCTGAACACAAAGATTAACACCCGGATCCGCACCGTCGGCATATCATTCTGAATTGTCGATAGAAGGAAACATTACCGGGAGATGCCTTGTATTTCTCCAACTCGGCATTGGCAGCAAACAGCCGGCGCTGACACGTTTCCAGCTCCTAAGCTAGCTGGGTGTTCTTCTCTATAAGCACCTGGTAACACATTGATCCTTAAATTAGCTATTTCAACTCCTTTAAGTCTCGGGGGCTACTGATTACCATAGTCAGATAAAATAAATTTACTTGCACATCTTTCAAATGTTGCTTTGTGGCCCTGTTAATCCCATCTCAAGCAGCTCGGATATACGCATCGGCCGAGTTGAAGGCGTTAAACGTCTCCTCTGAAAAACCAAGGTCTTGTAAAATGGCCCGGCGGCACCGACGATTCATCGCACTTTCCACTTCCGAGTTGGTAACGGATACATCATCCGAGTCCTCGGCTGGAGGACAGTCCGGCTTCGCCTCTGTACCAGCCCTCGTCTTCATGATAGGATTTGAATCCTGGCTGCGGGAAGTACGGCTGCTCGAACCTCCGGATACAGTCCGGCGCATCTTTCTCCTGACACATGGATAACAGGAAGGTCACGGTTGGGCATGACTGCTTAGGTGCAGGTTGGCGGATTCATACCTCTTCGATGAAGGCACGGCCATATCTTCGTTTGCCTTCCTCTTGGAAGGCTTGCCCGGCGTGGGGGACACACTCTTCGGAGGTACCCTGAGAGTAGTACGGCGCGCCGAACCCTTCCCCTTTGGAGCACAAGACGGTGTGGTGGGTAAGAAGGAAGGAGAAATCTCTTTTTGAATAAAGGTGTGTTCGGATCCCTTACGTGTGAAGCTGGAAGAAGACCAGGGTAGTCGGCGATGATGGCCACCTCTGTGCCATCGTAGCTCGTCTGGTAAAACACCCCCTCCACAAGCACCACAAATATCTCTGGATCCTCTTCGAACCTGGGATCAAGCTCCCGGTTGTGATCCTCTAGCTCTGGGGCGGGACTACAAAATCCCTCGGTGACTTTTCGCCAATGCTGTCATAGGCAGACAAAGTTAAAATGTTTATCAAAGGCAATCCGGAGATGGAAGGAGTAAAAACAGAGGGGTCGGGCCTTACCTAGTTGGGAGGGTTGTACATAGAATACCCATCTTTGAATTTGATGTGGAGAAATTCCTTTTCCTCCCCCTTAAACAGTTCGACTAAGGTTTTAGCCAAAGCGACAGGGGTATCCGGACCTTTCCAGCCGTAGCGAGAGGCGTCTTCCTCCCCATTGAAGTGCCACATTGGGAGCCCTCTGTATTGGAGTGGCTGAACCCCTCGCGTTATGGAAATCGCCATAACCTCAACTATTGTGAGTCCGGACCGAGTGAGCTCTTTCATCCACCTCATCAGCTGACAAACCTCCGCGCCATCTACCTCTTCGAGACTCCGGGGACGCCAACTATGGCGTTTCTTCAATGGGACACACGCGAATTCGGCAAGACCCTTTCAAACCGGGTTGGGAAGCGCAACGTCCTCTATATAAAACCATTCGGAGGGCCAGTCATCATGTGCCTTCCTTGGTGTACCGGATGGGTATCTGGTATCGGCGACGAGCCATACTTCGGCACCGCCCACTTCGAATATTGACCCTTCGTGATTACGTGGGACGAGACAAAACATCTTCCTCCACAACTCGAAATGAGCCTCGACGCCCAGGAAAAGTTCGCATAAAGCAACGTAACCCGCAATGTGCAAAATAGAGGCCGGAGTGAAGTTGTGCAGCTGGAGGCCGTAGTCTTCCAGGAGCCCTCGGAGGAATGGATGGATAGGAAATCCAACGCCTCTTAACAGGTAGCAGGGGACCAAACACACTCGCTCTCCCCCGGACGGATTGGGGAAGTTCTCTACCTGGGTCCCCTCATTGAAGGAAGCTGGCCTGGCTCGAACATGGACTAGATCTGCGTGGGGAAGGTATCCCTGCGTTTGCAACTTCGTCAAATGGCTATATGACACGGAACACTTCTCCCAATCGCCTTTCTCCGGGCTGGGACGAGCGGAGGAGCTGCGGACGCTAGCCATGCTGGAATGGTTTCTCCTATGTAGTCTCTGGGGATTTCTTATGCACTGCGCTGAATGGATCTAGGATCCAATCTCGTTAAATAGGCGCTCTTCCTCGCATGGATGAGGTGTTATTCGCAAAAAACACCCTGACTTTCCATATTCACTCAACACGTGGAGGATGAAGATTATTCTACGCACAGAAGCCAAGGAGGCAACATTAGGGTCAATGGCCGAATACATTACTTGGAGATCATTGAAGGGGGAACCCGCCTTGCAATGCCGAAGACAACATGTGTGCCGAGCACTTCGCTATTGAAGACTGGTTCGGGGCTACTGAGGGAGTCCTGGACTAAGGGGTCCTCGGGCGTTCGGCCTGTTATCTATGGGCCGGACTGATGGGATGTGAAGACATGAAGACCGAAGACTGTACTGTGTCTGGATTGGACTCTTCTTGGCATTGAAGGCAAGCTTGGCGACCGAAGATTGCTTCTTATGTAACCGACTCCATGTAAACCCTAGATCCCCTCGGTGTCTATATAAACCGTAGGGGATAGTTCGAAAAGGACAACACGTATACTCCTTACCATATTCATAGGCTAGACTTCTAGGGTTTAGCCATTACGATCTTGTGGTAGATCAACTCTTGTAACCCTCATATTCATCAAGATCAATCAAGAACGAACTAGGGTATTACCTCCATAGAGAGGGCCCGAACCTGGGTAAACATCGTGTCCCCTGTCTCATGTTACCATCGATCCTAGACGCACAGTTCGGGACCCCCTACCCGAGATCCGCCGGTTTTGACACCGACAATGGGAGTTCTTAAGTAATATGATTAATTGAACTTTAATTTATCATGAACTTAGTACCTGATAGTATTTTGCATATCTATGCTATTGTAGATCAATAGCTCGCGTATAGCTCCCCTATTTTATTTTTGATATGTTCCTAGAGAAAAATAAGTTGAAAGATGTTAGTAGCAATGATGCGGACTAGCTCCATGATCTGAGGATTATCCTCATGGCTGCACAGAAGTATTATGTCCTTGATGCACCGCTAGGTGACAGACGTATTGCAGGAGCAGATGCAAACGTTATGAACGTTTGGCAAGCTCGGTATGATGACTACTTGATATTTTAGTGCACCATGCTTTACGGCTTAGAATCGGGACTTCAAAAACATTTTGAACGACACAGAGCATATAAGATGTTCCAAGAGCTGAAATTTGTATTTTAGACTCATGCCCGAGTCGAGAGGTATGAGACATTTGACAAGTATTTTGCCTACAAGATGGAGGAGAATAGCTCAACCAGTGAGCATGTGCTCAGAATGCCTGAGTACTACAATCGCTTGAATCAAGTGGGAGTTAATCTTCCAGATAAGATAGTGATTGACAAAGTTCTCTAGTCACTATCACCAAGTTACTAGAACTTCGTGATGAACTATAATATGCAAGGGATGAACAAGACAATTCCCGAGCTCTTCGCGATGCTAAAATCAGCGAAGGTAGAAATCAATAAAAGCATCAAGTATTGATGGTTGACAAGACCACTAGTTTCAAGTAAAAGGGCAAGGGAAAGAAAGGGAACTTCAAGAAGAATGACAAGCAAGTTGCCACTCCCATAAAGAAGCCCAAAGCTAGACCCAAGCCTGAAACTAAGTGCTTCTACTGCAAAGGAAATGGTCACTGGAAGCGGAACTGCCCCAAATACTTGGCGGATAAGAAGGATGGAAAAGTGAACAAAAGTATATATGATCTACATGTTATTGATGTGTACTTTACTAGTATTCATAGTAGCCCCTGGGTATTTGATACTGGTTCAGTTGCTATGATTAGTAACTTGAAACAGGACTTACAAAATGAACAGACTAGTTAAGGGTGAGGTGACGATGTATGTTGGAAGTGATTCCAAGGTTGATAAGATCACCATCACATACTCCCTCTACCTTCGGGATTAGTATTGGACCTAAATAAATGTTATTTGGTGTTTGCGTTGAGCATGAGTATGATTGGATCATGTTTATTGTGATACGGTTATTCATTTAAGTCAGAGAATAATTGTTGTTCTGTTTACATGAATAAATCCTTCTATGGTCTTACATCCAATGTAAATGGTTTACCGAATCTCGATTGCAGTGATACACATATTGATAATATTGATGCCAAAATATGCAAAGTTAATAATGATAGTGCAACATGTTTGTGGAACTGCCATTTAGGTCATATTGGTGTAAAGCGCATGAAGAAAATCCATACTGATGGGCTTTTGGAATCACTTGATGCTTGCGATCCATGCCTCATGGGCAAGATGACTAAGACTCCATTCTCCGGAACAATGGAGCGAGCCACTGACTTATTGGAAATAATACACACTGATGTATGATGACCCACAAGTGTAGGGGATCTATCGTAGCCTTTTCTATAAGTAAGAGTGTCGAACCCAACGAGGAGCAGAAGGAAATGATAAGCGGTTTTCAGTAAGGTACTCTCTGCAAGCACTGAAATTATCGGTAACAGATATTTTTGTGATAAGGTAATTTGTAATGGGTAACAAGTAATAAAAGTAAATAAGGTGCAGCAAGATGGCACAATCATTTTTGTAGCAAAGGACAAGCCTGGACAAACTCTTATATAAAGGAAAGCGCTCCTGAGGACACATGGGGATTATCGTCAAGCTAGTTTTCATCACGTTCATATGATTCGCATTCGGTACTTTGATAATTTGATATGTGGGTGGACCAGTGCTTGGGTACTGCCCTTACTTGGACAAGCATCCCAGTTATGATTAACCCCTATTGCAAACACCCGCAACTACAACAGAAGTATTAAGGCAAACCTAACCATATCATGAAACATATGGATCCAAATCAGCCCTTACGAAGCAACGCATAAACTAGGGTTTAAGCTTCTGTCACTCTAGCAACCCATCATCTACTTATTTCTTCCCAATGCCTCCCTCTAGGCCCAAACAATGGTGAAGTGTCATGTAGTCGATGTTCACATGACACCACTAGAGGAATGACAACATACATCTCATCAAAATATCGAACGAATACCAAATTCACATGATTACTTATACCAAGACTTCTCCCATGTCCTCAGGAACAAACGTAACTACTCACAAAGCATATTCATGTTCATAAGTAGAGGGGTATTAATATGCATAATGGATCTGAACATATGATCTTCCACCAAGTAAACCAACTAGCATCAACTACAAGGAGTAATCAACACTACTAGCAACCCACAGGTACCAATCTGAGGTTTGGATACAAAGATTGGATACAAGAGATGAACTAGGGTTTGAGATGAGATGGTGCTGCTGAAGATGTTGATGGAGATTGACCCTCTGCCGAAGAGATGATCATTGGTGATGACGATGGTGATGATTTCCCCCTCCCGGAGGGAAATTTCCCTGGCAGAACAACTCCGCCGAAGCCCTAGATTGGTTCCGCCAAGGTTCCGCCTTGTGGCGGCGGAGTTTCGCCCCGTGAGCTTGCTTATGATTTTTTCCAGGACGAAAGACTCCATATAGCCAAAGATGGGCATTAGAGGGCCACCAGGGGGCCCACGAGGCAGGGGGCGTGCCCAGGGGGGAAGGACACGCCCCCCCGCCCTCGTGGACGGTGGGTGGCCCCCCTCTGGTACTTCTTTCGCCCAATATTTTTTATATATTCTGAAAATAATTCCCGCGGAGTTTCAGGACTTTTGGAGATGTGCAAAATAGGTCTCTAATATTTGCTCCTTTTCTAGCCCAGAATTCCAGCTGCCGGCATTCCCCCTCTTCATGTAAATCTTGTACAATGAGAGAGAAAAGGCATAAGTATTGTGACATAATGTGTAATAACAGCCCATAATGCAATAAATATCGATATAAAAGCATGATGCAAAATGGACGTATCAACTCCCCCAAGCTTAGACCTCGCTTGTCCTCAAGCGAAAGCCAAAATCGAAAAATATGTCCATATGTTTAGAGATAGAGGTGTTGACAAAAATAAAATACGGACATGAGGGCATCATGATCATTCTTAGAACAACAACATATATATATATATATTGTCATATGATCTCTTATGCTAAAGTAACAATTCATTCACATACTCAAGTATGAATCGGAAACTTCATTGAAAACTAACAAACAATAATCTCAGTCATTGAAGCAATTGCAATTTATCATAACATAGGAAAGAGTCAATATAAGAGCTTCTCAGCAAGTCCACATACTCAACCATCATTTAGTCTTTCACAATTGCTAACACTCACACGATATTTGTGGTTATGAAGTTTTAATCGGACACAGAGAAAGATAGGGGCTTATAGTTTTGTCTCCCAACTTTTTACCTCAAGGGTAATGTCAATAATAATAGTTCATGAAAACCCACATCCAATTAGCCATATATATCAGGATCTTTCCAACACATTGTGCTTGCCAAAGGATAAAATGTAAAAAGGAAATGTGAAGATCACCGTGACTCTTGCATGAAGTATAAGACAAGAATAAAAGATAGGCCCTTCGCAGAGGGAAGTAGAGGTTGTCATGTGCTTTTATGGTTGGATGCACAAAATCTTAATGCGAAAGAACGCCACTTTATATTGCCACTTGTGATATGGACCTTTATTATGTAGCCCGTCGCTTTTATTTCTTCAACATCACAAGATCGTATAAAGCTTATTTTCTCCATACTAATAAATCATACATATTAGAGAGAAATTTTTATTGCTTGCAACGATGAAAACTTACTTGAAGGATCTTACTCAATCCATTGGTAGATATGGTGGACTCTCATGGCAACACTAGGTTTAAGGATATTTGGAAGCACAAGTAGTATCTCTACTTGGTGCAAAGAATTTGGCTAGCATGAGAGGAAAAGGCAAGCTCAACATGTTGGATGATCCATGACAATATAATTTATCTTAGATGTGAGAAAACATAACCCATTACGTTGTCTTCCTTGTGCAACGTCAACTCTTTAGTATATCATACTTTAATGAGTGCTCACAATCATAAAAGATGTCCATGATAGTATATTTATATGTGAAAACCTCTCTTTCTTTATTACTTCCTATTAATTGCAACGATGACCAAAACTATGTTTGTCAACTCTTAACAACTTTTATTCGTCATACTCTTTATATGTGAAGTCATTACTCTCCATAAGGTCCATATGATCTCTTTATTTCTTTTTATTTCTCTTTTTTTTATTCTATTCCCTGAAGATCATAGCAAAATAATCAAGCCCTTGACTCAACACTAATCTTTATTATATATAGCTCACGGACTTGATTACATAGAAGGATCATAAAGCAAAACTAAAGAACTAGATCATACTAAAATGTTATTCTACTAGATAAAGACATTACCAAAAGGATCAAACTAAGAAAAATGGTAAAGATAAAAGTGATGGTGATACGATACCGGGGCACTCCCCCAAGCTTGGCAGTTGCCAAGGGGAGTGCCCATACCCATGTGTTTTTGTTTCCTTCCTCGGAGGTGGTGATGATGGAGTTGTTGGTGATCACTACAAAAAATACACTTCCGTGATGATATGTGTTTGTCACAGTAGGTCACGTTTTCTGTCATGCATGTACATCCATGACAAATTTATGACAGAATCAAGATAGTCATACCTGTGCTGTCGTAGAAGTGTTCCATCACATTACCAAAATTATCATCACGGAAGTGTCCACTTCCGTGACGATAAATCGCGCGTCACATAAGTGCTTTCGTCAAGGGTGACCGACACGTGGCGTCCACCGTAACGGAAAGCCATTAAGCTATCGGGTCCGGTTTTGGATCCGATAACCCGTTAACAGCCCAGACCAATGGGGATTTTCCACGTGTAAAATCATCATTGGCCGGAGGAAACACATGTTGCCTCACTGTTGGGATAGATGTCATCCACTCATTGGACATGAGGCGCCTATGATAGGTCAACACGTGGCACGGCCCAACAGTGGACCATTCCGGTGAAAAAGGTCAGCCTAGTAAAAAATAGCAGGCCGACCCATATAAGGCCTACTTGTGTCAGGTCCATTTAAGCCCACGACCCATGTCGGTGTCAAA
The DNA here is from genome assembly GCF_056163025.1 of Triticum urartu. Classification (NCBI taxonomy): domain Eukaryota; kingdom Viridiplantae; phylum Streptophyta; class Magnoliopsida; order Poales; family Poaceae; genus Triticum; species Triticum urartu. The sequence goes on along the minus strand of NC_141875.1, from coordinate 477,198,109 downwards.
ACCGGCGGATCTCGGGTAGGGGGTCCTGAACTGTGCGTCTAGGCAGATGGTAATAGGAGGCAGGGGACACAATGTTTTACCCAGGTTCGGGCCCTCTTGATGGAGGTAAAACCCTACGTCCTGCTTGATTAATATTGATGATATGGGTAGTACAAGAGTAGATCTACCACGAGATCAGAGAGGCTAAACCCTAGAAGCTAGCCTATGGTATGATTGTTGTCCCTACGGACTAAAACCCTCCGGTTTATATAGACACCGAAGAGGGCTAGGGTTACACAAAGTTGGTTACAATGGTAGGAAATCTACATATCCGTATCGCCAAGCTTGCCTTCCACGCCAAGGAAAGTCCCTTCCGGGCACGGGACGAAGTCTTCAATCTTGTATCTTCATAGTCCAGGAGTCCGGCCGAAGGTATAGTCCGGCTATCCGGAAACCCCCTAATCCAGGACTCCTTCAGTAGCCCCCGAACCAGGCTTCAATGACGACGAGTCCGGCACGCAAATTGTCTTCGGCATTGCAAGGCGGGTTCTCCTCCAAATTCAGTGTACCTGTTGAATAGTGTCCGGTTTCTTGTAAATGTAGAGCTCCTTGGCTTCTACGCCCAACAATGGTCGTCTTCCACGTGTCAAACGAATACGAAAAGTCAGGGTGTTTTCTTTATATTTACACCCCTAGTCGCGTGAATGAGCCGCCTATTTAAGGGGACGAGGATTTAGATCCAAACCACACCTTCTCCCCTCCACGAGTATTCATCAGAGCGCATCCGACAGAGGTCCATTCTATCATGGCCGGCCGCCGCAGCTCCTCCTCTCGCCCTTCCAGCCCTCAGCCTGGAGATTGGAAGAGGTGCTCCATCCCGCACAGCGAGCTAGTGATGCTCCAGACCAAGCGATTTCTCCCCCCGGCCTATATGGTCCCGGTTCGAGCCAGACTTGCCACCTATAATGGCGGAGAGCAAGCGGAGAGCGCCCCCAATCCCTCCAAAGGAGAGCGGGTATGCCTTGTCCCTTACTTAATAAGATGGCTCGGATTTCCAATTCATCCGTTTCTCCGGGGGCTCCTGGAGTTCTATGGCCTCCAGCTGCACAACCTCACGCCTGCCTCCATATTGCATATCGTGGGCTTCGTAGCCCTTTGCAAGCTATTTTTGGGCTGTGAGGCTCATTTCGCGCTGTGGAAAAGGCTATTCTGCCTTGTGCCCCGTTCTCAGAAGGGGTCAATATATCAAGTGGGCGGAGCCGAAGTGTGGCGCATCGCCGGGACCGGATATCTATCCGAAACCCCAAAGAAGGCGTCTGAGGACTGGCCTTCGTAATGGTTTTATATAGAGGACGTCCCGCTGCCGGATCCTGTCCGGATCGGCCTCCCTGAGTTCGACAGTGCTCCCCTAAAGAAGCGCCTACGCTGGCGTCCATGGAGCCCTCAGAGGGAAAGCGACAAGGACGTTCTTTACCTGATGGGTCAGATAAGATTGTTAGCCCATTCCGGACTGACCATGATTGGGGTCATGGCCGCATGCATCATGCGAGGGGTGCAGCCGCTCCAGTATAGAGGCCACCCCATGTGGGACTTCAACAGGGAGGACGACGCCACCCTCCACGGCCGTAAGGGGCCAGATTTGGCTGCCGCTCTAATAAAGACCTTGTCCGCTTTGTACAAGGGAGAAGAGGAGGAATTTCTCCGCGTCAACCCACAGGGTGGATTTTCTATGTATAATACCCCAAGTTGGGTAAGTGGACACTTTTACTTGCCCATCTGTTTTATATTCCCATCGTTAAATATTCAGTCTAGCGACTTCAACGCAGGAACTGCGCCAGGCTGTTAAAGAAATAAACAGCCCTCCTCCACAACCCGAGGATCCAGGACGGTCCCTTGACCCGGCCTCTCAAGAGGATCCGGACTTATCTGTGGAGTTTATTGATGGGGTATTTCATCAATTGAGCAAGGACAACGCCTTGGTGGCCATCACGGCCGATTACCCAGGGCTACTCCCAGCCTCACAGGTAACTGAGACCGAAGTCCCAGCACTTTGAAAAGGGATCTATCCTCGCGTATTTTCGATTGTCGTATGACAACTGTGTTTTGCAGGGGAGGTCCTTGAGATGGGAGGCCGAGCTTGCGGCGACTAGCCAACGAGGGGCGGCAAGGCCCCGAGGGCTGAAAAGAAGTGCGGTCCGGACTGAGACGCCGGCGCAAAGGTATAGCGCGCCATCTTATTCCCAGGTGTTATTCCTTCAAGGCATACTAATGCTCGTGCTCTCTTCAGGACGAAGAGACCTCGCCGGACTATATCCGGAGAGGTTGCCAATCGCGCCTCCACCAGCCAGGCTCCAAAGCCTGGTCCAGAAGCGGAGGCGAACACGAGGTGCGCACCGGACGCTCCTCTGACAGAGGATGCGGACAGGCCATCTGCCACCAATTCCGAGGTGGAGAGTGCCATGAACCACAGGCATCGCCGGACAGTTCTTCGCGACGCTTGTTTCTCTCAAGAGGCATTGGATGCCTTCAATTCGGGAGATGCGTACCTCCGTGCCACTCAAAATGGTCTAGCCAGAGCCACGGAGCAATATGTAAAAGACATACGGGTAAGAAATTTTTGGTAATTATATATATACCAGTAGCCCCCGAGACCTGAAACAGTTAGAATAACTGATTTAAGGATCATTTGTTATGCAGGTTCTTACAGAAAAGAATACCCTACTGTCCCAGGAGCTGGAAGAGTGCAAAGCCCAACTTGAGGCTGCACTAGCCGCGGCAGGGGAGCCCAAGGAGACCCCTCTGGTAATATACGCTTCGAAAGATAAGTATTTTGCGAAGTACGGCGTGGGTGCAAATCTGACAAATGAAATTGCAGATGGCGCCGGATTAAATCCGGAAGAGAAATAACTCCGACGCCAGCTGAAGGCTGGTGAGAGCGTGCTGACAAAGGTGAGGCGGGAGAAGAACGATCTCCAAGATGCCAACACCAAGCTAGACGTTGAACTGAAGGATGTTCGTGCCTAGCTGTTGGACTCCGTGAAGGAGAATCAGCAGCTTCGACGTGGCATGTATAGTAAGTGCTTAAACGAACTTTGAAAAAGAGTTCGGCGAGGAAGTCGACTAACAGAGTAATGTCTGTAGGTATGCTAACAGGTCGTCCTGCAGAGGAAATGCCCGGTTCTACGGGTGACCTTCTTCCCAAGCTCTCACAACTGCACGAGTTCGGCAGGTGATGCAAAGCGTCGCCCAGGCCTTGTGGCTATCCGTCTCCATGCCCGAAGGCCTTGGAGAGCTTGTAGAGAAGCTGAAGGGAGCGTGGCGGTGCTTCCAATTGTGGAAGATGTCGGCCTGCCGTCAAGGCGCCAGGGAGGCCTGGGCCATGGTGAAGACGCGGTACACGAAGGCTGACCCAAACCACATGGCCGAGGTCGGACCCGTGGGGCCCGATGGGAAGGAGATCCCTGTGAGCTTAGTATATGGCCAAGTAGAATTGGCCGCAAAGTATTCCCGACAGGACTGTAAACTAGACAGCCTGTTAGATGGTATTGAAGAGGAATACAATCAGTCAGATTGACTATGTAATTATAATTGACATGTGTAATGCCTTCTAGCCAGATTGTAGATCGTTTGTCATGGCCGACCTTTTCGCTTCAACCTCGGGACCTGATGGTCCGGAGTGTGTCCGAATACCCTCGCGGTTATATAAGAACCGGGGTATGCATGGAGACCAGGCGTAGGGGTCATTAGTGCTTGAACAGACAAGTGCCCAACTAGTTATGTTATATTACATGGTTAGTAAGAAACATCTTCCAGGGATAATAGTTCCATTAGGGGTTCCTTTCCCTGGGAGGCATGCCCTAAAGTGCATGTCCATTCTGCGAAAAGAGTCACAGGAAAAACATCTGGGGGTGTATAGATAAATAAGTTAAAAAAAGATCATCTTTAGTTCACCGACCGAATATTCCCTTAAGAACGCTAGCTTTCAGCTTCACCCAGTCTGAGGTACACATCCGGCTGACCCGGCAGTAACAATCGCAGAGGTGCTCCCTTTACCACCTAGCCGAACAATCGGGAACGTAGGGGTAAGCACAGGAGCCAGGCAACCCAGCTTGGCCAAAACTTAAGTCATATCGATGCATATAATGGTGAATAAAAGGTACATGCGGAAGTGTGACACATGTGTTGGGCATGAAGCCCGTATAAATAAGCTTCTGTTTAACGAAGCCCCCAAGTTTAATGAGCGTGGATAGCGCATCACTGTATGAGCCTTTAAAGGCTATAAGAGAGAGAGAGAGAGGAGAAGGAGAGAAATGTAAGACAGAAAGTATATAAAAAATGGACAGAGGAAGGAGACGAACACAGAGTCCGGCGCTAGGCGTAGAATCTTCGGAGATGGGATGCGTTCCATGGGTTCAGCTCGAGTCGGTTATCCGATGCATCTCGCAGGCGGTACGCTCCACCAGTCAGGACTTGGTCAATTATGAAGGGACCTTCCCACTTGGGCTTGAGTTTGTCCTTTTTCTTGTCCGACAGGCGTAGAACTAATTCGCCAATGTTGTAATTTTTGGCCCGTACTTCTCTGCTTTGGTATCTTCGAGCCTTTTGTTGATAGAATGCGGAACGGGCTTTTGCCACGTCACACTCTTCCTCCAAGGCATCCAAACTGTCCTGCCGATCGAGCTCGGCTTCTCTTTCTTCATACATGCGCACTCGAGGTGAGTCATGAATTATGTGGCAGGGCAAAACTGCCTCTGCGCCGTACACCATGAAGAATGGTGTGTATCCAGTGGTGCGATTCGGCGTGGTCCGCAGCCCCCAGAGTACGGAGTCGAGCTCCTCTACCCAGTGCGTATTAGATTCCTTAAGGGACCGCACTAATCTAGGTTTGATGCCGCTCATGATAAGACCATTTGCACGTTCGACCTGGCTTAGTTTGTGGGTGATAGACGGAAGCATAATCGAGCTTGATGGCCATGTTTTTGCACCAGAGTTTTACCTCGTTGGCCGTAAAGTTCATGCTGTTATTAGTGATGATGCTGTGGGGGACGCCGTAATGGTGTGCAACCCCGGATATAAAGTCTATCACCGGTCTGGATTCGGCCATCTTAACAGGCTTGGCTTCTATCCATTTGGTGAACTTATCCACCATGACCAGTAAGTATTTTTTCTTGTGGGTTCCGCCTTTAAGGGGTCCAACCATGTCAAGCCCCCAGACCGCGAAGGGCCAAGTGATGGGGATAGTTTGGAGGGCGGTGGGTGGCATATGGCTTTGGTTTGCAAAAAGCTGGTAACCGACGCATCGTTGGAGTAAGTCCTAGGCGTCTGCCCGGGCCATCAGCCAATAAAAGCCTGTACGGAAGGCCTTGCTTATAAGGGACCGAGCTGCAGCGTGATGATCGCCGAGTCCGTCATGAATTTCAGCCAGGAGGTTCCGCCCTTCCTCTTCGGAGATGCACCTTTGAAGGATTCCGGTAGTGCTTTTCTTATAAAGCTCTCCCTCATGGACTTTATAGGATTTAGATCGCCGCACTATGCAGCGTGCCTCATTTTGGTCCTTGGGGAGTTCCTGCCTGGTAAGGTAGGCGAGGAATGGTTCTGTCCACGGGGCGATGACGACCATTATTACGTGGGTTGAAGGTATTATTTCATTGGCAGAGCCTCCAATTATGTCAGAGTGTTCGGTGTTGGGCAGTGCGATTGGGTCCAGGCTGTTATTGCCAGGTTCCCCTTCCCATACTATGGACGGCTTGAACAACCTTTCCAAGAAGATGTTGGGGGGGGGGGACTACATCGCGTTTTGCGCCGATGCATGCCAGGACATCTGCCGCCTGATTATTTTCCCGGGCTATATGGTGAAATTCGAGCCCTTCGAACCGAGCTGACATTTTTAGGACGGCGTTGCGATAAGCTGCCATTTTTGGATCCTTGGCATCAAAGTCTCCATTTATTTGGGATATTGCGAGGTTCGAGTCCCCGCGCACCTCTAGGCGTTGAATGCCCATGGATACTGCCATCCGGAGACCATGTAAAAGGGCCTCATATTCAGCTGCGTTGTTGGAGTCTGTGTACATTATCTGGAGTACGTATTGAACTGTGTCTCCTATGGGGGACGTTAAAACGACGCCAGCCCCTACACCGGCAAACATTTTGGAGCCGTCAAAGTGCGTGACCCAGTTTGAATATGTGCCATACTCTTTAGGGAGTTCGGCCTCCGTCCATTCTGCGACGAAGTCGGCCAAGACTTGCGACTTGATAGCTCGCCATGGCTTGTAAGTTATGTCGAACGGGAGGAGCTCAATGGCCCATTTTGCAATCCGGCCTTCGCGTCGCGGTTGTTTATAATATCGTTAAGTGGCACTTTCGAGGCTACTGTTATTGAACACTCTTGAAAGTAGTGTCGCAGCTTCCGGGATGCCATAAATACCGCGTACGCAATCTTTTGACAATGCGGGTACCGTGACTTGCACGGAGTAAGGACAGTGGACACATAGTAGACCGGCATTTGAAGGGGGAATTTGTGTCCGTCCGTTTCTCGTTCGACGACGAGCACTACGCTTACGACCTGATGGATTGCTGCAATGTATAATAGCATTGGTTTGCCAATGTTTGGCGCGGCCAGGACTGGGTTTGTTGCCAAGATGGCTTTTATTTCTTCGAGTCCGGCCGTGGCTGCATCCGTCCACTCGAAGTGTTCGGTGCGCCGAAGGAGGCGGTAAAGGGGTAGGGCCTTTTCTCCCAAGAGGGAGATAAAGCAGCTTAGAGCCGCCACGCATCCGGTTAATTTTTGTATTTGTTTTAGGTCCTTTGGGATATCCAATTGTGACAGAGCTCGGATCTTGGCTGGATTTGCTTCAATTCCTCTACCGGATACAATGAAGCCTAAGAGCTTTCCGGCTGGAACGCCGAAGACGCATTTTTCCGGGTTGAGCTTGATGTCGTATGTTCGGAGGTTACCGAATGTTAGCCTCAAGTCATCTAATAGAGATTCGACATGTCTTGTTTTAACGACCACATCATCTACGTATGCCTCCAGTGTTTTGCCGATCTGGTTTGCCAGACATGTCTGAATCATGCGCTGATATGTTGTGCCGGCGTTTTTGAGCCCGAAGGGCATTGTGTTGAAGCAGAATGGGCCGTATGGTGTGATGAATGCCGTTGCGGCTTGGTCTGACTCTGCCATCTTTATTTGATGGTAGCCGGAGTTTGCGTCGAGGAAACACAACGAATCGTGTCCTGTGGTAGCGTCGATAATTTGATCGATGCGGGGGAGAGGGAAGGGATCCTTTGGGCAAGCCTTGTTAAGGACTTTAAAATCAATGCACAGGCGCCAGGATTTGTCCTTCTTTGGTACCATCACCAGGTTTGCTAGCCAATCCGGGTGTTTTATATCTTTGATGAATCCGGCCTCAATAGCTTGGCTAGTTCCTCTCCCATGGCCTGTCTCTTAGGTTCGGAAAAACGCCGAAGAGCCTGCTTGACTGGCTTGAATCCTTTTAGGATATTTAAGCTGTGTTCGGCCAGCCTGCGTGGGATTCCTGGCATGTCTGAAGGGTGCCAGGCGAAAATGTCCCAGTTCTCTCGTAGGAACTCTCACAGTGCAGCGTCTACATCAGGGTTTAACTGTTCCTCGATGGAAGCTGTTTTATTGGGGTCCGTCGGATGGACCTGGAATTTGACTATTTCGTCCGCTGGTTTAAAGGAGGTGGACTTGGATCTTTTGTCGAGTATCACATCATCCCTATTCACCATGGAGCGCAGCGCAGTCAGTTCCTCAGCCGCTAGGGCTTCGGATAGCGCCTCGAGGGCCAGTGCGGCTGTCTTGTTTTCGGTGCGGAGTACTATGTCTGGATCACTAGCGAGAGTGATGATTCCGTTAGGCCCGGGCATCTTGAGCTTCATGTACCCGTAATGGGGTATTGCTTGAAAGATTGTAAATGCTTCCCACCCGAGCAGAGCGTGATATCCTCTACTGAACGGGGCCACTTGGAACGTGACCTCTTCGGACCTGTAATTATCCGGCGTGCCAAACACCACATCTAGTGTGATTTTTCCTGTACAGCGCGCTTCCCGACTAGGGATTATTCCTCTAAAGGTTGTGCTGCTTCTCTCAATGCGGTTCCAGTCTATTTCCATTTTTTGAAGGGTTTCCTCATAAATGAGGTTCAATCCACTGCCGCCATCCATGAGTACCTTGGTAAGACGAAAGTCATCCACTATTGGACTGAGGACCAATGCGGCTGGTGCTCGGGCTGTTCGGAATTTAGGTTCATCACTGGCGTTAAAAGTAATAGCTGTGTCACTCCATGGGTTTATTGTTGCTACTTGGTAGACTTCGGCAAGGCTGCGGAGTGTTCTTTTTCGCATATTATTTGATGTGAAAGTCTCGAAGACTGTTAATACCGTACTGGTGTCTCTGGGGTGGCTTTTTGTGGCTTCTGGAATTAGAAAATCTTCGCCAATTTTTGCCACCTGCCGGAGTATCCAACATGCTCTAAGGCTATGAGTTGGTGTGGCGCCCTCTGCACTATGAATTTTACAGGGTCCTTTAAGCCATCCTTCCAGCACGGTTCCGTGCCCTGTAGAGGGCTTTTGCTTTTTGGTATTGAACCCAGGTGTCTGGCGATGATGCACCCTTTTATTTCGAACTAGGTTTGTATTCAAGGCCGGATTGTCCCAAAATTTTATTTCAGTTTTCCAAGCGCTTTCCATCGCACAGTACTTTCGTACTATGGATGCCAAGTCAGCGAAGCGTGTAATATCACGGCGACTTATGGCGTTGAGGATTCCCTTGTTCGTGCAATTATTGCAGAAGAATGAAATTGCGTCTTCCTCGCAGCAGTCCTTTATCCTGTTCATAACCAGGAGGAATCTGGCCCAGTAATGATGTATTGTTTCTTCGGGCTCTTGCCTAATTTGGGATAGATCGCTTATGTATGGGTGGGTGGGTGGAATCAAATCCGAAACCTCACCCAATCTGAGACCCAGGGGCCAAGGAGTTTCCGAACTCGGAAGTTTGGATTCTTGGATGATGTCCAATGAATCTAGCCCGTCGCCTGACTTTAAGTTCAGGTCTTGAGTGATGTCCTCCCCTCCGCGGGTATCCGGCTTGGAGGGATCGGGAATCCGTACATAGCTAGTCCTTAAGATAGATGAAGGGTCGCCAGACTGTCCCTCTACCGCGGCAACGTGATGGGTGACCTGGGGAGAGTTAATCTCTCTCAGATCGGGTTTAGGTCCAATCTGGTCGTAATCCATAGCGACTCCCAGGGTGGCGAAGCGATCCAAGAGCTCGTTTAGGGAAGAGAGCTCCATTGGATCTAGCTGCTCAGCGAATTCCAAGCTAACGTGAAGATTGCTTTCGATGACCCGAGAGGTCATCATCGGCGCAGCAGCCGAACGGGCGGTCATAAGGAAACCACCTAGCCTGAGAGTCTGGCCGACAGCCAAAGCTCCCTTAGAACCGGTGCCGTCTTTAAAGATGGGATGAGGCATCCTTCCTGATGGCGACGGCACAGAGGAACTCTCAGTGAAAGCACCAATGTCGGTGTCAAAACCGGTGGATATCGGGTAGGGCGTCCCGAACTGTGCATCTAGGCGGATGGTAACAGGAGGCAGGGGACACAATGTTTTACCCAGGTTCGGGCCCTCTTGATGGAGGTAAAACCCTACGTCCTGCTTGATTAATATTGATGATATGGGTAGTACAAGAGTAGATCTACCACGAGATCAGAGAGGCTAAACCCTAGAAGCTAGCCTATGGTATGATTGTTGTCCCTACGGACTAAAACCCTCCGGTTTATATAGACACCGGAGAGGGCTAGGGTTACACAGAGTCGGTTACAATGGTAGGAAATCTACATATCTGTATCGCCAAGATTGCCTTCCACGCCAAGGAAAGTCCCTTCCGGACACGGGACGAAGTCTTCAATCTTGTATCTTCATAGTCTAGGAGTCCGGCCGAAGGTATAGTCCGGCTATCCGGACACCCCCTAATCCAAGACTCCCTCAACCCATACGAGATGTGCCAATTCGGCCCATCAACGGCCTGTTAAAGATTTGACACCATTGCGGCCCATCGTCAGTTCGAACCCGTTAACAACCCGCTATATATTTGGGCTCAATATCGGCCCGATGAGATTTCGGCATGTTAATGGCCCATTTAGTGGATGGGCCAATTTTCATGATGTACATCTTTCGGCATTTTAGCGACCCATTTAAATATTGGGCTAATTTCCGACCCCGGTGTGTCTTTCAGCTTGTTGACGGCCCATAAATCAGTTGGGCCATTTGTAGTCGGACCTGAGTTTCGGCCTTTTAGCGACCCATTTAAGTGTTGGGGAAATTTCCGACCCGGTGTGTCTTTCAGCCTGGTGACAGCCCATATATTTGTTGGGCCATTTGTAGTTGGACCTGAGTTTTGGCCTTTTAGCGACCCATTTAAGTGTTGGGCCAGTTCCTGGCTCTATGTGCCTTTCAGCCTGTTAACGGACCATAAATGAGTTGGGCCATTTGTAGTCGGACCTGAGTTTTGGCCTTTTAACGGCCCATGCCCTTCTTGGTCCAATACCAGCCCGGTTTCTCTTTTGGCCTGCTAAAGGCCCACAACACATTTGGGCCATTTACAATACGACCTGACTTTCGGCCTCTTAGCGGCCCATGCTCTTCATGGTCCAATACAAGCCCGCTGTCTCTTTCGGCCTGCTAAAGGCCCACAGTATAGTTGGGCCATATGTAGCCCGAACTTAGTAACGGCCTGTTAACGGCCCGTGAAATCAATTGGGCCCACCTGTTGCCCGCTTTGATGGAGTTAAGAGGGCCAACCATTAACTTTCGGCCTGGTAACGGCCCATTAACTTAATGGGCCCACTAAAGTTCGTACATGTCTTTATGCCAAATTAGATAATTTGAGCTGAGGGAGTCCTGGATTAGGGGGTGTCCGGATGGCCGGACTATACCTTCAGCCAGACTCCTGGACTATGAAGATACAAGATTGAAGACTTTGTCCCGTGTCCGGAAGGGACTTTCCTTGGCGTGGAAGGCAAGCTTGGCGATACGGATATGTAGATCTCCTACCATTGTAACCGACTTTGTGTAACCCTAACCGTCTCCGGTGTCTATATAAACCGGAGGGTTTTAGTCCGTAGGACAACATACAGAACAACAATCATACCATAGGCTAGCTTCTAGGGTTTAGCCTCTCCGATCTCGTGGTAGATCTACTCTTGTACTACCCATATCATCAATATTAATCAAGCAGGACGTAGGGTTTTACCTCCATCAAGAGGGCCCGAACCTGGGTAAAACTTCGTGTCCCTTGCCTCCTATTACCATCCGGCCTAGACGCATAGTTCGGGACCCCCTACCCGAGATCCGCCGGTTTTGACACCGACATCGGTGCTTTCATTGAGAGTTCCTCTGTGTCGTCGCCGTTAGGCTTGATGGCTCCTACGATCATCAATAGCGATGCAGTCCAGGGTGAGACGTTCCTCCCCGGACAGATCTTCGTCTTCGGCGGCTGCGCACTGCGGGCCAATTCACTTGGCCATCTGGAGTAGATCAAAAGCTATGCCCCTGGCCGTCAGATCAGATTTGGAAGTTTAAACTACATGGCTGACATCCGCGGGGACTTGATCCTCGACGGATTCGAGCCACTTCCGAGTGCGCCGCACTGTCACGACGGGCATGATCTAGCTCTGCCGCCGAACAGTGCCCTGGAGGCCGCACCCGCATCGGCTTCGACCCTTAATTCGGAGCCAACTGCGCCGATCGAGGATGGGTGGTTGGACGCCGCCTCGGGGGCTGCGATCCCAACGGTGATCGAGCCAAACACCAGCCCCGCACTCCGTGAGACTCGTGACTCCAAGGAGACGGACTCCTCTCCGGACTCTGAACCCTCCGCGCCCCTGCCGATCGAATCCGATTGGGCGCCGATCATGGAGTTTACTGCCGCGGACATCTTTCAGCACTCGCCTTTCGGCGATATTCTGAAGACAGTAAAGTCTCTCTCTTTATCAGGAGACCCCTGGCCGGACTACGGTCAGCAAGGTTGGGATACGGACGATGAAGAAATTCAAAGCCCACCCACCACCCACTTTGTAGCCACTGTCGACGATTTAACCGACATGCTCGACTTCGACTCCGAAGACATCGACGGTATGGACGCCGATGCAGGAGAAGATGAAGAACCAGCGCCTATTGGGCCCTGGAAAGCCACCTCGTCGTATGACATATACATGGTGGACACTCCAAAAGAAGGAGATGGCGATGGAACAGCGGAGGATGACCCCTCCAAGAAACAGCCTAAGTGTCGGCGTCAGCGGCGCCGCTCAAAATCCCGCCAAAGCAAATACGGTGATTCCAGCACAGGAGATAATAATACTCCGGAGAGTGCCGAAGAAAACCCCCTCCAGCAAGATTCAACACAGGAGGACGGAAGAGCCAGCCCTCATGAGAGAGCGGTAGACAGAGAGGTCGAGGGTGATAATTATATGCCTCCCTCCGAAGACGAGGCAGGCCTCGACGACGACGAATTCGTCGTGCCAGAGGATCCCGTCGAGCAAGAGCGTTTTCAACGCAGGCTTATGGCCACGGCAAGAAGCCTCAAGAAAAAACAGCAACAACTTAGAGCTGATCAAGATTTGTTAGTCGACAGATGGACTGAAGTCCTTGCGGCCGAAGAGCATAAACTCGAACGCCCCTCCAAGAGCTACCCAAAGCGCAGGTTGCTACCCCGATTAGAGGAGGAAGCACTTAAACCTACATCACCAGCACTTGATACGGCCGACTGGCGACCTCGTGGCCGCGACAGAGAGGCCTCTCGGCCCTCCACTCAAGCCTCACCCCGTACCAAGGCACGGGAAAATGCGCCAAACCTGCGAGATATGTTGGAGGACAAGGCAAGGCAAACAAGATCGGTCTACGGATCGCGTGGGCGCCCCACGACTTGAGACGGTAACCGTCACGCCGGACACAAATCTGGTAGGGCCGAACACAGTAGACAAAGCTCATTGGAGCTTCGTCGTGATATAGCCCAGTACAGAGGCACCGCACACTCACTATGCTTAATAGACGAAGTAATGAATCATCAAATCCCCGAGGGTTTCAAACCCGTAAACATCGAATCATATGACGGCACAACAGATCCTGCGGTATGGATCGAGGATTATCTCCTTCATATCCACATGGCTCGCGACGATGATCTCCACGCCATCAAATACCTCCCACTCAAGCTTAAAGGACCAGCTCGGCATTGGCTTAACAGCTTGCCAGCAGGATCAATCGGTTGTTGGGAGGACCTGGAAGCCGCATTCCTCGACAATTTCCAGGGCACTTATGTGCGACCACCAGACGCCGATGACCTAAGCCACGTAATTCAGCAGCCAGAGGAATCGGCCAGGCAATTCTGGACACGGTTCCTAACAAAGAAAAATCAAATAGTCAACTGTCCGGACGCAGAGGCCCTAGCAGCCTTCAAGCACAATATCCGTGATGAGTGGCTTGCCCGGCACCTTGGACAGGAAAAGCCGAAATCTATGGCAGCACTCACGACACTCATGACCCGCTTTTGCGCGGGAGAAGACAGCTGGCTTGCTCATAGCAACCATATGACCAAGAACCCTGGTAATTCGGGTACCAGGGACAGTAGTGGCAGGTCGCGTCGCAACAAGCAGAAGCGCCGCATTAACGGCGACAATGCTGAGGATACGGCAGTTAATGCCGGATTCAGAGGCTATAAATCTGGTCAGCAGAAAAAGCCATTCCAAAGAAATCCTAGGGGCCCGTCCAGTTTGGACCGAATACTCGACCGCTTGTGCCACATACATGGCACCCCCGAAAAGCCGGCCAATCACACCAACAGGGATTGTTGGGTGTTCAAGCAGGCAGGCAAGTTAAATGCCGAAAATAAAGACACGGGGCTGCATAGCGATCACCACGAAGAGCCCCGGCCACCGAACAACAGTGGACAGAAGGGTTTTCCCCCACAAGTGCAAACGGTGAACATGATATACGCAACCCACATCCCCAAGAGGGAACGGAAGCGCGCGTTAAGGGACGTATACGCGGTAGAGCCAGTCACCCCAAAGTTCAACCCATGGTCCTCCTGCCCGATCACCTTCGATCGAAGGGACCATCCCACTAGCACCCGTCATGGAGGATTCGCCGCATTGGTTCTAGACCCAATCATTGACGGATTTAATCTCACTAGAGTCCCTATGGACGGCGGCAGCAGCCTGAACCTGCTTTACCAGGATACAGTGCGGAAAATGGGCATAGATCCCTCGAGGATTAAGCCCACCAAAACGACCTTTAAAGGCGTAATACCAGGTGTAAAGGCCAACTGTACAGGCTCAGTCACACTTGAAGTGGTCTTCAGATCTCTAGATAATTTCCAAAGCAAGGAGTTAATCTTCGACATAGTCCCATTCCGCAGTGGCTATCTCGCACTGCTCGGGCGAACCGCATTCGCCAAGTTCAATGCGGTACCGCACTACGCATACCTTAAGCTCAAGATGCCAGGCCCTCGAGGAGTAATTACGGTCAATGGAAACATCAAGCGCTCTCTCCGAACGGAGGAGCACACGGCGGCCCTTGCAGCGGAAGTACAAAGCAGCCTCTCCAGGCAGTTCTCCAGTCCGGCCATTAAACGTCCGGACACCGTCAAGCGCGCCGGGAGTAACCTACAACAAGACCGCCTGGCACGTTCCGAGCAGGCGTAGCAATGCGGCCCCAACCCCAGCCCTCGCAAAAATGCGACACCGGTACTTCACGTACATAACTACGCTCTAGAAATACCATGGGTACAGGGGGAGGGGCACCATCACGGCACGCCCGAAACACGGCTTAAACTGCACCAGGGGCTGCCGATTTTTTAATTTTCTCTTACTTTCAGGACTCCACTCTTCGGAAGGCCTGTTCGGCAGTTCAATTGCCGCACAAACGATGCAAGAACCAGGGAAGCAAACAAGCCATGCCGCATTACGGAACTCCCAGGTGGTCTCTATCACGAACAGTATACCTGTTTCGCCTACCATTCCGCAGCCTGCCCCTAGAACGGACATGTTAAATAGTCCAACCTTTTGCTTATCGCATTATTTGTATCGTTCTGCTTTGATCGCAGCCCATTTTAATAAACAATGCATAGCTTTTGTCTCTCTTTGCATTACCTTTTTTACAAATATATGCTCCCTAACGACATGTTGCACCCGTACACTTTGGTACGGCCAAAATACGCCAGGGGCTTTAGTACCCCTCAATATGGTGTGAGAAGTCCGAACACTTTAACAAGTGCGGCACCCCGAACTTATAGCATTATATGCATTGGCTCCGAATCATGTCTTGGGTCAATAGTTGGGTTTGCCCGGCTCCTATGTTTTGGTGCCTTACGTTCCGCTGTGTCGGCTAAGGTAGCACTAGGAGAACTACTGCGATTGTGTGTGTCGGCTAAGGTAGCACTAGGAGAACTACTGCGATTGTGCCCCACTTGAGCTGGGTCGAGCACCTCAGTAGAGAAAGCTAAAACTGACTGTCATGATGAAGCGAGAGCTGGTCGCGGTTCGAGAGGTTTTTCGAGTCCCTAAAGACTTATGCCGCTTAGAGCGAGGAGTCGGCTCTGTCCGGCCAAGGCATGGATAGGGCCCCGAACTCGGTCTTCCGAATACCAGGGGCTTCGCCGAAATTTAAAATTATAGAATTCTATGGATAAGTGAGAGTGTTCACGCATTATAGTCCGATTCCCTTGTTCGCTGTGCTGAGCGCCTCCCTCGAAGGACCCAAACATGGGAAAAAAAGCGCTCAGGTTTATCCCCGAACACCCCAGCACTAGCGGCACGGGGGCAGAAGCCGACGAGTCGCCATCTATCAGAATTGATAAGCAGCCGCACAGAAGGTAATATTTTAAATTCCAGCAGCATTGCTTAGCGCATATGAACAAGTTTTCAGTGCACAAGACAAAACGAGCGAGTTTTACTCAAAAATTACATCCCTGGAACATTCATCCGCCACAAGGCGGGCACCCTTCAGAACATCCATATAATAATTATCGGGCTTGCGATGCTCTTTCCCCGGCGGTGGCCCGTCCTTCACAAGCTTCTCAGCATCCAGCTTGCCCCAGTGCACCTTAGCACGGGCAAGGGCCCTACGGGCACCTTCAATGCAGACGGAGCGCTTGATGACTTCGAGCCTTGGACAGGCCCCCACCAGCCGCCACACCAGCCCGAAATAGCTCCCAGGCAGAGCCTCTCTAGGCCACAGCCGAACTATGAGGCCCTTCATGGCCTGTTCGGCCGCCTTGTGGAGCTCGACCAGTTGCTTCAGCTGGTCGCTCAGGGGCATGGGGTGTCCGGCCTCAGCATACTGAGACCAGAACACCTTCTCTGTCGAGCTGCCCTCCTCAGCTCGATAGAATACGGCAGCATCGGACACGCTA
Source organism: Triticum urartu (assembly GCF_056163025.1). Lineage (NCBI taxonomy): Eukaryota > Viridiplantae > Streptophyta > Magnoliopsida > Poales > Poaceae > Triticum > Triticum urartu. The sequence continues at coordinate 477,181,704 of NC_141875.1, read as the reverse complement.
CGGGGAAGATCTGCGAACACTCCTGGAGAGCTCCAGATTTGGGTAAGTAACAAGTAACTCACGTTTATGTGTTTGCTTTGCATAAAGAATGCCTTACCCGGCGCTATCTTTTTCACCTCATCCAACTCCTGGAGGGTCTTCTGGGATTCGGCCTTGGCAGACTTGGCATTTTCAATAGCCATCGTGAGCTCGGACGCTCGCGTCTTTGAGTCAAGCTCCAAACTCTCATGTTTTTTCATGAGAGCCTGGAGCTCTTGCCGCACCTTGCCAACCTGGGCCTCATACTTCTCCCGCTCGGTGCGCTCCGTGGCCGCCCTCTTCTCGGCCTCGGACAGCGCTTGCTTAAGGGTCGCCACCTCAAACATGGCCCCTACAATAACCACGATAATCCTGTCATTTTTTGCAATTGCATTTTATATATATATATTTAAAACAAGGTATTTCTTACCTTCCTTGTCCTCGAGCTGCTTCTCGGCACGCCCGAGCTCTTGCTTGGACTGCTCGAGGTTCTGCTTTAGCGTGTCCACTTCCGCAGTCAGTGCGGTGGACGCCAGCAGAGAAGCCTGCATACGCATATTGACTCCTTTTTGTTAGACTCCTGCGAATTTCATTTGATCCTCTATTCGGCTTTTCTTCCCGAACGCCAGACAGAGCATCAGGGGCTACTGTCTATGCGGTAATATTATTTACACATTCTTTAATTACCTCAAAGCCTGTTAAAAGGCTAGCACAAGCTTTAGTCAGTCCGCTCTTGGCGGACTGAACCTTCTGGACCACCACACTCATAATGGTGCGGTGCTCCTCGTCGATGGAGGCGCCTTTGAGCACCTCCAACAGATTGTCCGGCGCCTCCGGTTGGACGGGGGTCACCGACACGGTGGGCTTGCTCCTCTTGGAAGGAGGTCACCCGCCGGACTCTGGATCCCTTGAAGGTTTCAGAGCGGTGTCCGGCCTAGGGCCGGACTTGGAGCCCTGGGGGGTTTTATCCCCTTTACTCCTTGAGTCCCGGAGGTCGCCTTGCGGCGCCTCCAGGACCACCTCCTCTTGGCTTGGAACCTGTTGGGACAATACTTCGGCGTCGTCCGTAGGGCGGGGGGAGGTGGCCATCGGAAGCGAATTCACATCCGACGAGTCCAGTGAACCGCTCGACGACGCGTTGAGCCGGTCTTTGGGTGGGCTGCATAATCATATTCGACATAAGGGAAAGCTGTGCAATAAAGGAATACGATGAGTTACTCTGGTATCCGGATACTTACGATTTCACCAGGGGCTTGTCCCTGAGCGGCCACCCCTCTCCGCCGTCGTCGGCGTTGGTGGAGTAGTCCGGAGGAAGGGTTTTCCCCTTCTTGGACCCTTCGGCCTCCCCAGTGAGGGCGGCCTTCCTTTTCTTCTCTCCCCCCGCTTGAGGGGGAGAGGTCTCTTCTTCCTCCTCCTCGTCTTCACGGGAGGAATGCGCCTTGGAGCCGTCGGATGATGAACCCGACACCTCCTGGCGCCGGGCACTTTTTCGAGTCCCCGTGGCCTTCTTCGTGGCCTTCTTCTCCGGCACCACATAGGGTGCCGGAACCAGCAGCTTCGCCAAGCGGGCATCGGCTGGGTCTTCGGGCAAAGGAGCCGGACAGTCGATCTGTCCGGACTTCGCCTGCCAAACCTGTCAAAGGTAAGGGAGCTTAGATCCTGCATAGAGTTAAACTATGAAAAACTAATACCCTGTAAAAGGTACAAACAATTTACCGCGCTAGCGTGACGCTGCATGCTGAATCCGCGATCCTCGGTAGCGGATGCGGGAGCCTCGGCGCCCTTGAAAAGCACCTTCCAGGCATCTTCGTACATCGTGTCGAAGAGCCTGCTCAGAGTTCGGTGCTGCGCCGGGTTGAACTCCCACAGATTGAAGGCCCGTTGTTGACACGGGAGGATCCGGCGGATGAGCATGACCTGGACTACGTTGACAAGCTTGAGCTGCTTGTCCACCAGGGTTTGGATGCATGTTTGCAGTCCAGTCACCTCTCCTTTACTGCCCCACGACAGGCCCGTCTCTTTCCAGGACGTGAACCACGTTGGGGGTCCGGACCGGAACTCGGGGGCTGCGACCCACTCAAGGTCGCGCGGCTCGGTGATGTAAAACCACCCCGATTGCCACCCCTTCAGGGTCTCCACAAAGGAGCCCTCGAGCCATAAGACATTGGGCATCTTGCCCACCATGGCGCCTCCGCACTCCGCCTGGTTGCCGCGCACCACCTTCGGCTTGACATTGAAAGACTTGAGCCATAGGCCGAAATGGGGGCGGATGCAGAGGAAAGCCTCGCACACGACGATAAACGCCGAGATGTTGAGGATGAAGTTCGGGGCCAGATCATGGAAATCCAGGCCGTAGTAGAACATGAGTCCCCGGACGAATGGGTGGATAGGAAAGCCCAGCCCACAGAGGAAGTGGGGAAGGAACACTGCCCTCTCATGGGGCCTTGGGGTGGGGAGGAGCTTCCCCTCTTCGGGAAGCCGGTACGCGATGTCGTTAGACAAGTATCCGGCCTTCCTCAGTTTTTTGATGTGTCCCTCCATGAAGAAGGAGAACATCCACTTGCCTCCCGCTCCAGACATGGCTGGAGAAGGTTGAGGTGGGGAGTGCGGATTTAGGCGCTGGAGCTTGAGTGCGTGAAAATGGATAGGCAAAGGAGGAAGAAGGCGTAGGTGAAAAGGTGGATCCTTATCCCCTTATATGGGTGGACGCAACTACGTGTCCCCACCAGCCTGGTAAAACTCGCTTATCTCCAAGCGCCGTAATCAATGGCACGGTTGGGTTACCCACGCCCGTATTGATGAGAATCCTGGAATAAGGGTACACGATCTCTGCTTTAACAAGACGTGCCAAGGAAACCGCCTCGCATGACGCGCTGAGGTGGGATAATAAAACGATTCGAATAAAGGCTTGGCCGTGGTGCATCACACTACGGAATACGTCAGCAGATTAGATTTGTGTAAATATTATTCTCTCTATGGCAATACATGGAAACTTATTTTGCAGAGCCGGACACTATCTTTGTGTTCAAAATCTTCTATGAAGTACTTGGACGAGGAACCCGCCTTTCAATGCCGAAGACAATCTGCGCGCCGGACTCGTCATCATTGAAGCCTGGTTCAGGGGCTACTGAGGGAGTCCTGGATTAGGGGGTGTCCGGATGGCCGGACTATACCTTCAGCCGGACTCCTGGACTATGAAGATACAAGATTGAAGACTTCGTCCCATGTCCGGAAGGGACTTTCCTTGGCGTGGAAAGCAAGCTTGGCGATACGGATATGTAGATCTCCTACCATTGTAACCGACTTTGTGTAACCCTAACCCTCTCCAGTGTCTATATAAACTGGAGGGTTTTAGTCCGTAGGACAACATACAGAACAATAATCATACCATAGGCTAGCTTCTAGGGTTTAGCCTCTCCGATCTCGTGGTAGATCTACTCTTGTACTACCCATATCATCAATATTAATCAAGCAGGACGTAGGGTTTTACCTCCATCAAGAGGGCCTGAACCTGGGTAAAACTTCGTGTCCCTTGCCTCCTGTTACCGTCCGGCCTAGACGCACTGTTCGCGGCCCATTTAAGTGTTGGGGCAATTTCCGGCCCGGTGTGTCTTTCAGCCTGGTGACGGCCCATATATTTGTTGGGCCATTTGTAGTTGGACCTGAGTTTTGGCCTTTTAGCGACCCATTTAAGTGTTGGGCCAATTCCCGGCTCTGTGTGCCTTTCAGCCTGTTAACGGACCATAAATGAGTTGGGCCATTTGTAGTCGGACCTGAGTTTTGGCCTTTTAACGGCCCATGCCCTTCTTGGTCCAATACCAGACCGGTTTCTCTTTCGGCCTGCTAAAGGCCCACAACACAGTTGGGCCATTTACAACACGACCTGACTTTCGACCTCTTAGCGGCCCATGCTCTTCATGGTCCAATACAAGCCCGCTGTCTCTTTCGGCCTGCTAAAGGCCCACAGTATAGTTGGGCCATATGTAGCCCGAACTTAGTAACGGCCTGTTAACGGCCCGTGAAATCAATTGGGCCCACCTGTTGATGTCAGCCTGTTAACGACCCGGGAGTTAAGAGGGCCAACCATTAACTTTTGGCCTGGTAACGGCCCATTAACTTAATGGGCCCACTAAAGTTCGTACATGTCTTTACGCCAAATTAGATAATTTGAGCCCATTACGACGAGAAATTATGCACAGGACCAAAACTGATCAAGCAAAGGTACTACATACAAGGAAAAACGTTGCACCTCCAGCATATATTTCAGGAAATTACATCCACTGGGTAATCAAAGATTGATGCCAGTGCAAACAAATGAACAAAACCTAACGATCTACAATATCACAATCTGCAACCTCAGCACGGATGACGCCCATAAGCATGTGGGCAAGTTCTTGCTGCTTTGCTACACTGTCTCTGAAAACATTGATCAGTTGTTGTGTCGCACGACTCTGCACCTCTGATTCCTCCACCATTTCCATCATTCCTTCAGCCATTAATTGGTTCACAAACATACATTTTTTTCCGTTGCATTCGAGACAGAGGATACTGAACAGATTTAGATGGCGATTTTGGCAGGCTTGTATTATTGATAGTAGAGAGTGTCTCGACCACTGCATCATAACATAAATTAAGAGGGGAACCAAACAGATTAATCATGAGTTATTGGCATATTACCTGGCCTAGATTTATTGGAAAGAAACAATGGGGTTGCCTTGCTGTTTTCAGAGTTTGTCTTCTTATCTTCAGCAGCCTGCACCAAATTAAGACACTAGCATTGCTATCATTGGCCAAGTCAGATAATAGGAAAGCAACATTGGCACAACGAACGTTTGGGCAACTAGCCAACACCAAATTAACACAATATGGCACAACTATCATCAGCCAGGTAAGGTTATACGAAAGCAACATTCACACAATGAATGAATGGGCAACCAGAGCATCACTACAATTCAGTAATGTGCATGATATGAGATAGTACACTCATGCAACTCGGTATGCAAAACTACCAGGCAGTTTTCTTTACAAAAATCAACATTGGCGCCTTTAACATTTTGCTAGAACTAATTTTAGATCATACAAAGGTTGGATTCACGCCGATTAACAAAATACATGCTGATGTAAAAATATATTGATATACAACAGGTACTTACATCAGCATTGGAGCACAGAGAATTCCCGCAAGATGTTTTCCTCGAATACAGTCCCAATGAAGGAAATCTTCTATCATTTAACCTTATTTTCTAAAATAGAGATGGGTAAGAAACATGTAGAAAATATGATCAGAATGCTATAAAATTTCATGATGCGAGGATACGCACACGCTTCTTAGAATGGAGTTGACATTCTTCTGCTGGACTGGAGCAGACTAGTTCTTTGCCCACTGGAATCTGCTTATTATCAGTGGGAGTTGGGTTTCTCTGTGCTGGAGCAGTATCTATGAAAATTGGAGTTGGTTTATTATCTCCTGGCGTTTGGATCTTTTGCAAAGACCTGGTTTGTAACCCTTCTGATTCTAACATAGTCGTCTTCCCCTTGCATGCCTTATATAAAAGAATGGTGCTTCAATTATAAAACATGCTACAACAGAGATGGAATAGGTACTGAAGAATAGAAAGGCATGACATATTGACATGTGTTCCCTCCATCTGGAAATAAATGGATGGGTCTAGGCATTTTTCAGTTCCAGTTACATCCAGTTTTATCCATTTCTGTGACATGTAATCCGGACGGAGGGAGTATGATGTAAGAGCTAGGGATACGACAGGACAACACAGTAAAAAAACAATGAAAACCCACTACAGAACCAAAGTAATCAAACCCAATGATATGAGATAGTACACTCATGCAGCTCAGGATGCAAAACTACCAGGCAGTTTTCCTTACAAAAATCAACATTATGGCCTTTAATCATACATTTTGCTACAACTAAATTTAGATCAGATAAAGGTTGGACTCACGCTGATTAATAAAATACATGCTGATGTAAAAATATAGTGATATACAATAGGTACTTACATTTGCATTGGAGTATAGAGAATTCCTGCAAGAATCTTTCCTCACAGACGATACGAGTGCAAAAATTCTTCTATCTGTTAAGCTTATTTTCTAAAAGAGAGATGGGTAAGAAACATGTAGAAAATATGATCATCATGATATAAAATTTCATGATGCAAGGATGCGCACATGCTTCTTAGAATGGAGTTGACATATTTTTGCTGGACTGGAGCGAACTAGTTCTTCGGCCACTCGAATCTTATTATTAGTAGGAGTTGGGTTTCTGTGTGCTGGAGCAGTATTGATATGTCTCCAATGTATCTATAATTTTTGATTGTTCCATGCTACTATATTATCAACCTTGGATGTTTTATATGCATTTATATGCGATTTTATATGATTTTTGGGACTAACCTATTAACCCAGAGCCCAGTGCAAGTTTCTGTTTTCCCCTTGTTTCAGTGTTTTGCAGAAAAGGAATATCAAATGGAGTCCAAACGGAATGAAACCTTCAGAAAAGTTATTTTTGGAAAGAAAGCAATACGGGAGAATTGGAGTGCACGTCAGGGGATCAACAAGGAGAGCACGAGGCAGGGGGTGCGCCCACCCCCCTGGGCACGCCCTCCACCCTCGTGGGCCCCTCGGGGCTCCCCGAATGTATTTCTTCCGCCTATATATATCCATATACCCTAAAACTATCGAGGAGCACAATAGATCGGGAGTTCCGCCGCCAGAAGCCTCTGTAGCCACCAAAAACCAATCTAGACCCGTTTCGGCACCCTGCCGGAGGGGGCAATCCCTCTCCGGTGGCCATCTTCATCATCCCGGTGCTCTCCATGACGAGGAGGGAGTAGTTCTCCCTCGGGGCTGCGGGTATGTACCAGTAGCTATGTGTTTGATCTCTCTCTCTCTCTCTCTCTCTCGTGTTCTTGAGGTGGTACGATCTTGATGTATCGCGAGCTTTGCTATTATAGTTGGATCTTATGATGTTTCTCCCCCTCTACTCTCTTGTAATGGATTGAGTTTTCCCTTTGAAGTTATCTTATCGGATTGAGTCTTTAAGGATTTGAGAACACTTGATGTATGTCTTGCGTGGGATACCTGTGGTGACAATGGGGTATTCTATGATCCACTTGATGTATGTTTTGGTGATCAACTTGCGGGTTCCGCCCATGAACCTATGCATAGGGGTTGGCACACCTTTTCGTCTTAACTCTCCAGTAGAATCTTTGGGGCACTCTTTGAGGTTCTATGTATTGGTTGAATAGATGAATGCTACCTCTTGAGCATTGCGTTGGTTTTCCCCGAAGAGGAAGGGATGATGCAGCAAAGTAGCGTAAGTATTTCCCTCGGTTTTTGAGAACCAAGGTATCAATCCAGTAGGAGGCCACGCTCAAGTCCCTCGTACCTGCACAAAGTAAAGTAAAAGCAAAGTAAAAAAGCAAAGGAAATAACCAAGTAGTAGGAGATTAATATGATGAAGATAGACCCGGGGGCCATAGGTTTCACTAGTGGCTTCTCTCGAGAGCATAAGTATTCTACGGTGGGTGAACAAATTACTGTTGAGCAATTGACAGAACTGAGCATAGTTATGAGAATATCTAGGCATGATCATGTATATAGGCATCATGTCCGAGACAAGTAGACTGACTCCTGCCTGCATCTACTACTATTACTCCACTCATCGACCGCTATCCAGCATGCATCTAGAGTATTAAGTTAAAAACAGAGTAACGCCTTAAGCAAGATGACATGATGTAGAGGGATAAACTCATGCAATATGATGAAAACCCCATCTTGTTATCCTCGATGGCAACAATACAATACATGCCTTGTTGCTCCTACTGTCAATGGGAAAGGACACCGCAAGATTGAACCCAAAGCTAAGCACTTCTCCCATTGCAAGAAAGATCAATCTAGTAGGGCAAACCAAACTGATAATTTGAGGAGACTTGCAAAGATAACCAATCATACATAAAAGAATTCAGAGAAGATTCAAATATTGTTCATAGATAGACTTGATCATAAACCCGTGATTCATCGATCTCAACAAACACACCGCAAAAAGAAGATTACATCGAATAGTTCTCCACAAGAGAGGGGGAGAACATTGTAATGAGATCCAAAAAGAGAGAAGAAGCCATCTAGCTACTAACTATGGACCCGTAGGTCTGAGGTGAACTACTCACACTTCATCGGAGGGGCTATGGTGTTGATGTAGAAGCCCTCCGTGATCAATGCCCCCTCCGGCGGAGCTCCGGAACAGGCCCCAAGATGGGATCTCGTGGATACAGAAAGTTGCGGCGGTGGAATTAGGGTTTTGGCTCCGTATCTGATCGTTTGGGGGTACGTAGGTATATATAGGAGGAAGGAGTAAGTCGGTGGAGCAACAGGGGGCCCATGAGGGTGGAGGGCGCGCCTGGGGGGGGGGGGGGGTAGGCGCTCCCCCTACCTCGTGGCCTCCTCTTTTGTGTCTTGACGTAGGGTCCAAGTCTCCTGGGTCTTGTTCGTTGAGAAAATCACGTTCCCAAAGGTTTCACTCTGTTTGGACTCCGTTTGATATTCCTTTTCTTCGAAACCCTAAAACAGGCAAAAAACAACAATTCTGGGCTGGGCCTCCGGTTAATAGGTTAGTCCCAAAAATAATATAAAAGTGGATAATAAAGCCCAATAATGTCCAAAACAGTAGATAATATAGCATGGAGCAATAAAAATTATAGATACGTTGGAGACGTATCAAGCATCCCCAAGCTTAATTCCTGCTCGTCCTCGAGTAGGTAAATGATAAAAACAGAATTTTTGATGCGGAGTGCTACTTGGCATAATTTTAATGTATTTTTTCTTAATTGTGGTATGAATATTCAGATCCAAAAGATTCAAGACAAAAGTTCATATTGACATAAAAATAATAATATTTCAAGCATACTAACTAAGCAATTATGTCTTCTCAAAATAACATGGCCAAAGAAAGTTCATCCCTACAAAATCATATAGTTTAGTCATGCTCCATTTTCGTCACACAAGAATGCTCTCATCATGCACAACCCCGATGACAAGCCAAGCAATTGTTTCATACTTTAGTAATCTCAAACCTATAAACTTTCACGCAATATATGAGCGCGAGCCATGGACATAGCACTATGGGTGGAATAGAATATAATGAGGGGGGTTATGTGGAGAAGACAAAAAGGAGAAAGTCTCACATCAGCGATGCTAATCAATGGGCTATGGAGATGCCCACCGATTGATGTTAATGCAAGGAGTAGGGATTTCCATGCAACGGATGCACTAGAGCTATAAATGTATGAAAGCTCAACAAAAGAAACTAAGTGGGTGTGCATCCAACTTGCTTGCTCACGAAGACCTAGGGCACTTGAGGAGGCCCATTGTTGGAATATACAAGCCAAGTTCTATAATGAAAATTCCCACTAGTATATGAAAGTGACAAATCAAGAGACTCTCTATCATGAAGATTATGGTGCTACTTTGAAGCACAAGTGTGGCAAAGGATAGTAACATTGTCCCTTCTCTCTTTTTCTCTCTTTTTTTATTTCGCATTTCTCCTTTTTTTATTTATGGCCTTTCTCTCCTTTTTTTCTTTTTTTTCTTTTTTTATAATTCTTCACTTGGGACAATACTCTAGAAAATGATGATCATCACACTTCTATTTATTTACAAATCAATGATTACAACACGATACTAGAACAAAGTATGACTCTATATGAATGCCTCCGGCAGTGTACCGGGATATGCAATGAACCAAGAGTGACATGTATCAAAGAATTATGAACGGTGGCTTTGACACAAATACTATGTCAACTACATGATCATGCTAAGCAATATGACAATAATGAATGTGTCATGATAAACGGAATGGTGGAAAGTTGCATGGCAATATATCTCGGAATGGCTATGGAAATGCCATAATAGGTAGGTATAGTTGCTGTTTTGAGGAAGATATAAGGAGGTTTATGTGTGAAAGAGCGTATCATATCACGGGGTTTGGATGCACGGGTGAAGTTTGCGCCAACTCTCAATGTGAGAAAGGGCAATGCACGGTACCGAAGAGGCTAGCAAGGATGGAAGGGTGAGAGTGCGTATAATCCATGGACTCAACATTAGTCATAAAGAACTCACATACTTATTGCCAAAATCTACAAGTCATCAAAAACCTCGGCACTAAGCGCATCCTCCTAGGGGGATAGATTGGTAGGAGAAGACCATCGCTCGTCCCCGACCGCCACTCATAAGGAGGACAATCAAATAACACCTCATGTTTCAAATTTGTTACATAACGTTTACCATATGTGCATGCTACGGGACTTGCAAACTTCAACACAAGCATTTCTCAATTTCACAACTACTCAACTAGCACGACTTTGATATTATTACCTCCATATCTCAAAACAATCATCAAGCATTAAACTTCTCTTAGTATTCAAAACACTCATAAGCAAATTTTACTAATCTTGAATACCTAGCATATTAGGATTTTAAGCAAATTACCATGCTATTTAAGACTCTCAAAATGATCTAAGTGAAGCATGAGAGATAAAGAGTTTCTATAAAACAAATCCACCACCATGCTCTAAAAGATATAAGTGAAGTACTAGAGCAAAACTATATAACTCAAAAGATATAAGCGAAGCACATAGAGTATTCTAACAAATTCCAAATCATGTATGGCTCTCTCAAAAGGTGTGTACAGCAAGGATGATTGTGGTAAACAAAAAAGTAAAGACTCAAATCATACAAGACGCTCCAAGCAAAACACATATCATGTGGTGAATAAAAATATAGCTCCAAGTAAAGTTACCGATAGAAATAGACGAAAGAGGGGATGCCTTCCGAGGCATCCCAAAGCTTTGGCTTTTGGGTGTCCTTAGGTTATCTTGGGGGTGCCATGGTCATCCCCAATCTTAGGCTCTTGCCACTCCTTGTTCCATAATCCATCAAATCTTTACCCAAAACTTGAAAACTTCACAACACAAAACTCAAAGTAGAAAATCTCGTGAGCTCCGTTAGCGAAAGAAAACAAAAGACCACTTCAAGGTAATGTAATGAACTCATTCTTTATTTATATTGGTGTTAAACCTACTGTATTCCAACTTATCTATGGTTTATAAACTATTTTACTAGCCATAGATTCATCAAAATAAGCAAACAACACACGAAAAACAGAATCTGTCAAAAACAGAACAGCCTGTAGTAATCTGTAGCTAGCGCAATATCTGTAACCCCAAAAATTCTAAAATAAATTTCTGGACGTGAGGAATTTATCTATTAATCATCTTAAAAAAGAATTAACTAAATAGCACTTTCAAAATAAAAATGGCAGTAGTTCTCGTGAGCGCTAAAGTTTCCTTTTTTTACAGCAAGTGTAACAAGACTTTCCCCAAGTCTTCCCAACAGTTCTACTTGGCACAAACACTAATTAAACACAAAAAACACAACCAAAACAGAGGCTAGATAAATTATTTATTAACATAAAGGAAAAATATTGGGTTTTCTCCCAACAAGCGCTTTTCTTTAAAGCCTTATAGCTAGGCATTGATAATTTTAATGATGCTCACATGAAAGACAAGAATTGAAGCACAAAAGGAGCATCATAAAGCATGTGACAAACACATCTAAGTCTAACATACTTCCTATGCATAGGCATCTTATAGGCAAACAAATTACCAAGGCAAGCAAAAACTAGCATATGCAAGGAAGCGGAAAGAAACAATAGCAATCTCAACATAATGAGAGGTAATTTAGTAACATGAAAATTTCTACAACCATATTTTCCTCTATCATAATAATTGCATGTGGGATCATAAGCAAATTCAACAAAATAGCTATCACATAAAATATTTTCAACATGATCCACATGCATGCAAAGTTGACACTCTTCCAAAATAGTGGGATTAACATTAACTAAAGTCATGATCTCTCCAAACCCACTTTTATCAAAAATTTCATAAGATTGAACATTATCCAAATATGCGGGATATAAAGTTGACACTCTTCCAAACCCACTTTCAGTATTATTGCAAACACTATTATCAATCTCATAATCATCATGGGGAGTAAATAAATTTTCAAGATCAAAAGAAGAATCACCCCAATCATGATCATTGCTACAAGTAGAGGACATAGCAAAACTAGCATCCCCAAGCTTAGGGTTTTGCATATTATAAGCACAATTGACATTAATAGAATTTATACTATCATCATTGCAATCATGCTTTCTATTCAAAGATATATCGTGAATCGCTTCATAAAGTAATTCATCACACTTTTCAGATTCACGAATTTCAAGCAAAACCTTATAAAGATAATCTAGTGCACAAAACTCACTAGCAATTGGTTCATCATAATTGATCTCTTAAAAAGACTAGCAAGCGGATGAGGATCCATGGATATTAGGTTCTCTGTTTAGTAATAAATAAACAACTATACCAACCAAACGAGCAAACGAGCCAAGTAAGACATCAAAGCAAACGGGAAAGATGCGAATAAAATGGCAAGGGTGAAGTGGGGGAGAGGAAAATGAGAGGCAAATGGCAAATAATGTAATGCGGGAGATAAGGGTATGTGATGGGTACTTGGTATATTGACTTTTGAGTAGACCTCCCCGGCAACGACGTCAGAAATCCTTCTTACTACCTCTTGAGCACTGCGTTGGTTTTCCCTGAAGACGAAGGGATGATGCAGCAAAGTAGCGTAAGTATTTCCCTCAGTTTTTGAGAACCAAGGTATCAATCCAGTAGGAGGCTATGCGCCAGTCCCTCGCACCTGCACAAAACAAATAAATCCTCGCAACCAACGCGATAAGGGGTTGTCAATTCCTACACGGCCACTTACGAGAGTGAGATCTGATAGATATGATAAGATAATATTTTTGGTATTTTGTGATAAAGATGCAAAGTAAAGTAAAAACAAAGTAAAAAAGCAAAGGAAATAACTAAGTAGTAGGAGACTAATATGATGAAGATAGACCCGAGGGCCATAGGTTTCACTAGTGGCTTCTCTCGAGAGCATAAGTATTCTACGGTGGGTGAACAAATTACTGTTGAGCAATTGACAGAATTGAGCATAGTTATGAGAATATCTAGGCATGATCATGTATATAGGCATCACGTCCGAGACAAGTAGACTGACTCCTGCCTGCATCTACTACTATTACTCCACTCATCGACCGCTATCCAGCATGCATCTAGAGTATTAAGTTAAAAACAGAGTAACGCCTTAAGCAAGATGACATGATGTAGAGGGATAAACTCATGCAATATGATGAAAACCCCATCTTGTTATCCTCGATGGCAACAATACAATACATGCCTTGCTGCCCCTACTGTCATTGGGAAAGGACACCGCAAGATTGAACCCAAAGCTAAGCACTTCTCCCATTGCAAGAAAGATCAATCTAGTAGGGCAAACCAAACTGATAATTCGAGGAGACTTGCAAAGATAACCAATCATACATAAAAGAATTCAGAGAAGATTCAAATATTGTTCATAGATAGACTTGATCATAAACCCACAATTCATCGGTCTCAACAAACAGACCGCAAAAAGAAGATTACATCGAATAGTTCTCCACAAGAGAGGGGGAGAACATTGTATTGAGATCCAAAAAGATAGAAGAAGCCATCTAGCTACTAACTATGGACCCGTAGGTCTGAGGTGTTGATGTAGAAGCCCTCCGTGATCAATGCCCCCTCCGGCGAAGCTCCGGAACAGGCCCCAAGATGGGATCTCGTGGATACAGAAAGTTGCGGCGGTGGAATTCGGGTTTTGGCTCCGTATCTGATCGTTTGGGGGTACGTAGGTATATATAGGAGGAAGGAGTAAGTCGGTGGAGCAACAGGGGGCCCATGAGGGTGGAGGGCGCGCCTGGGGGGGGGGGGGGGGGGTAGGCGCGCCCCCTACCTCGTGGCCTCCTCTTTTGTGTCTTGACGTAGGGTCCAAGTCTCCTAGGTCTTGTTTGTTGAGAAAATCACGTTCCTGAAGGTTTCATTCCGTTTGGACTCCGTTTGATATTCCTTTTCTTCGAAACCCTAAAACAGGAAAAAAACAGCAATTTTGGGCTGGGCCTCCGGTTAATAGGTTAGTCTGAAAAATAATATAAAAGTGGATAATAAAGCGCAATAATGTCCAAAACAGTAGATAATATAGCATGGAGCAATCAAAAATTATAGATATGTTGGAGACATATCAATGAACCTGAGATTGTGTGATCCATATCGTATAACCATACCCACGAATACTTGAGGTGACATTGGAGTATCTAGGTGACATTAGGGTTTTGGTTGATTTGTGTCTTAAGGTGTTATTCTAGTACGAACTCTAGGGTTGTTTGTGACACTTATAGGAATAGCCCAATGGATTGATTGGAAAGAATAACTTTGAGGTGGTCTCGTACCCTACCATAATCTCTTTGTTTGTTCTCCGCTATTAGTGACTTTGGAGTGACTCTTTGTTGCATGTTGAGGGATAGTATGTGATCCAATTATGTTATTATTGTTGAGGGAACTTGCACTAGTGAAAGTATCAACCCTAGGCCTTGTTTCAACACATTGCAATACTGTTTATGCTCACTTTTATCATTAGTTACCTTGCTGTTTTTATATTTTTAGATTACAAAAACCTTTATCTACTATCCATATACCACTTGTATCACCATCTCTTTGCCGAACTAGTGCACCTATACAATTTACCATTGTATTGGGTGTGTTGGGGACACAAGAGACTCTCTGTTATTTGGTTGCAGGGTTGCTTGAGAGAGACCATCTTCATCCTACGCCTCCTACGGATTGATAAACCTTAGGTCATCCACTTGAGGGAAATTTGCTACTGTCCTACAAACCTCTGCACTTGGAGGCCCAACAACGCCTGCAAGAAGAAAGTTGTGTAGTAGACATCAAGCTCTTTTCTGGTGCCGTTGCCGGGGAGGTGAGTGCTTGAAGGTATATCTTTAGATCTTGCAATTGAATCTTTTAGTTTCTTGTTTTATCACTAGTTTAGTTTATAAAATAAAATTACAAAAAATATATGGAATTAAGGGTACCTCATATGCTTCATCTTTTTAATATCTACCATGAAAATAAGGATTCCGATAATTGTGATCAAGTGCTAGAAGAAGAGTGCATTAGAATGTTTGGCACTAAATATTTGAATGATGAGCATGATTGCAATGTTGTTAGTATGAATTCCTTGAATATCCATGATGCTAATGATATGCAAAGCCACAAGCTTGGGGAAGCTATGTTTGATGAAGATGATATTTTTTGTCCCCCAAGTTTTGATGAGCAAATTTATTATGATGAAAGCATGCCTCCTATTTATGATGATTATATTGATGAAAGTGGATTTGGAGAGGTCATGACTTTATTTAGTAATGATTCCACTATCTTGGAAGAGGTTTCATTCGATTATGATGAGAACAAAGTTGCTACTTATGATAATTATTGTGATGATACATATGCTATAAAAAGTAGTGATGATTATATTTATAAAACTTGTCAAGATTATGATTACCCTTTTTCTGAACATTACTCTTTTAATGTGGAAACTATTTATAGTATTCGAGTCTCTTATGATACTCCCACTATTCCGATTGAGAAGAATTTTGCTTGTGTGGAGAGTAATAAAATTTATATGCTTGTAGATCATGAAAAGAATGCTTTAGGTGCTGGTTATATTGTTGAATTAATTCATGATGCTACTGAAAATTATTATGAGGGAGGAATATATGCTTGTATGAGTTGCAATAATATCAAGTTTCCTCTCTATGTGCTTAAAGTTTTGAAGCAATGCTGGTTTGCCTTCCTATGCTAGTTGATTATTGTTCCCATAAGTTGTTTGCTCACAAAATCCCTATGCATAGTAAGTGGGTTATACTTAAATGTGCTAGTCATATTCTTCATGATGCTCTCTTTATGTTACAATTCTTATCTTTTATGTGAGCATCATTGAAATCATCATGCCTAGCTAGGGGCGTTAAACGATAGCGCTTGTTGGGAGGCAACCCAATTTTATTTTTGTTCCTTGCTTTCTGTTCCTGTTTTGTAATAAATAATTTATCTAGACTCTGTTATGGTTGTGTTTTTTGTGTTTAATTAGTGTTTTTTCCAAGTAGAACCTTTGGGAAGACTTGGGGAAAGTCTTTGCGATCATGCTGTAAAAAACAGAAACTTTAGCGCTCACGAGAATTGCTGCTAGTTTTTATTGGAGAGTGCTATTGAGTTAATTCCTTTTTAATATGATGAATAGACAAATTACTCAGGTCCACAAATTTATTTGAGAATTTTATGAGTTCCATAAATATACGTTTGATACAGATTACTACAGACTATTCTGTTTTTGACAGATTCTGTTTTCTATGTGTTGTTTGCTTATTTTCATGAATCTATGAGTAGTATCGGAGGGTATGAACCATAGAGAAGTTGGAATACAGTAGATATTACACCAATATGAATTTAGAATGAGTTCACAACAGTACCTAAGTGGTGATTTATTTTCTTATACTAACGGAGCTTACGAGTTCTCTGTTAAGTTTTGTGTTGTGAAGTTTTCAAGTTTTGGGTGAAGATTCGGTGGACTATGGAATAAGGAGTGGAAAGAGCCTAAGCTTGGGGATTCCCAAGGCACCCCAAGGTAATATTCAAGGACAACCAAAAGCCTAAGCTTGGGGATGCCCCGGAAGGCATCGCCTCTTTCGTCTTCGTTCATCGGTAACTTTACTTGGAGCTATATTTTTATTTACCACATGATATGTGTTTTGCTTGGAGCGTCATTTTATTTTATTTAGTTTTGCTTGATGTTTGAATAAAATACCAAGATCTGAAGTTCTTAAATTTTAGACAGTCTTCACATAGTTGCATAATTATTCAACTACTCATTGATCTTCACTTATATCTTTCGGAGTAGTTTGTCATTTGCTCTAGTGCTTCACTTATATCTTTTTAGAGCACAATGGTGGTTCTATTTTATAGAAATAGATGAACTCTCATGCGTCACTTATATTATTTTGAGAGTCTTAAAAAGCATGGTAATTTGCTTTGGTTACGAATTTGGTCCTAATATGATAGGCATCCAAGTGGGATATAATAAAAACTTTCATATAAAGTGCATTGAATACTATGAGAAGTTTGATACTTGATGATTGTTTTGAGATATGGGGATGGTAATATTAGAGTCATGCTAGTTGAGTAGTTTTGAATTTTAGAAATACTTGTGTCGAAGTTTGTGATTCCCGTAGCATGCACGTATGGTGAACCGTTATGTGATGAAGTCGGAGCATGATTTATTTATTGATTGCCCTCCTTATGAGTGGTGGTCGGGGGCGAGCAATGGTCTTTTCCTACCAATCTATCCCCCTAGGAGCATGCACGTAATACTTTGCTTTGATAACCTGTAGATTTTTGCAATAAGTATGTGAGTTCTTTATGACTAATGTTGAGTCCATGGATTATGCGCACTCTCACCATTCCACCATTGCTAGCCTCTCTAGTAGCGCACAACTTTCGCCGGTACCATAAACCCACCATATACCTTCCTCAAAACAGCCACCATACCTACCTATTATGGCATTTCCATAGCCATTCCGAGATATATTGCCATGCAACTTTCCACCGTTCCGCTTATTATGACACCCTCCATCATTGTCAGACTGCTTTGCATGATCATGTAGTTGACATCGTATTTGTGGCAAAGCCACCATTCATAATTCTTTCATACATGTCACTCATGAGTCATTGCACATCCTGGTACACCGCCGGAGGCATTCATATAGAGTCATATCTTGTCCTAAGTATCGAGTTGTAATTCTTGAGTTGTAAGAAAATAAAAGTGTGATGATCATCATTATTAGAGCATTGTCCCGGTGAGGAAAGGATGATGGAGACCATGATTCCCCCACAAGTCGGGATGAGACTCTGGACGAAAAAAAGAGGCCAAAGAAGCCCAAATAAAAAAAGAGGCCACAAAAAAAGAGAAGGCCCAAATAAAAAAATAAAAAAATAAAAAAATGAGAGAAAAAGAGAGAAGGGACAATGCTACTATCCTTTTACCACACTTGTGCTTCAAAGTAGCACCATAATCTTCATGATAGAGAGTCTCCTATGTTGTCACTTTCATATACTAGTGGGAATCTTCCATCATAGAACTTGGCTTGTATATTCCAATGATGGGCTTCCTCAAAATGCCCTAGGTCTTCGTGAGCGAGCAAGTTGGATGCACACCCACTTAGTTTCTTTTTTAGCTTTCCTACACTTATAGCTCTAGTCCATCCGTTGCATGGCAATCCCTACTCACTCACATTGATATCTATTGATGGGCATCTCCATAGCCCGTTGATACGCCTAGTTGATGTGAGACTATCTTCTCCTTTTTGTCTTCTCCACAACCACCATTCTATTCCACCTATAGTGCTATGTCCATGGCTCACGCTCATGTATTGCGTGAAGATTGAAAAAGTTTGAGAACATCAAAAGTATGAAACAATTGCTTGGCTTGTCATCGGGGTTGTGCATGATTTAAATATTTTGTGTGGTGAAGATAGAGCATAGCCAGACTATATGATTTTGTAGGGATAGCTTTCTTTGGCCATGTTATTTTGAGAAGACATGATTACTTGGTTAGTATGCTTGAAGTATTATTATTTTTATGTCAATATTAAACTTTTGCCTTGAATCTTATGGATCTGAATATTCTTGCCAAAATAAAGAGAACTACATGGATAAATATGTTAGGTAGCATTCCACATCAAAAATTCTGTTTTTATCATTTACCTACTCGAGGACGAGCAGGAATTAAGCTTGGGGATGCTGATACGTCTCCAATGTATCTATAATTTTTGATTGTTCCATGCTATTATATTATCAACCTTGGATGTTTTATATGCATTTATATGCTATTTTATATGATTTTTGGGACTAACCTATTAACCCAGAGCCCAGTGCCAGTTTCTGTTTTTCCCTTGTTTCAGTGTTTCGCAGAAAAGGAATATCAAATGGAGTCCAAACGGAATGAAACCTTTGAAAAAGTTATTTTTGGAAAGAAAGCAATATGGGAGACTTCGAGTGCACGTCAGGGGATCAACGACGAGAGCACAAGGTAGGGGGGCGCCCACCCCCTAGGCGCGCCCTCCACCCTCGTGGGCCCCTCGTGGCTCCCCTGATGTATTTCTTCCGCCTATATATATCCATATACCCTAGAACTATCGAGGAGCACAATAGATCGGGAGTTTCGCTGCCAGAAGCCTCCGTAGCCACCGAAAACCAATCTAGACCCGTTCCGGCACCCTGCCAGAGGGGGCAATCCCTCTCCGGTGGCCATCTTCATCATCCCGGTGCTCTCCATGACGAGGAGGGAGTAGTTCTCCCTCGGGGCTGAGGGTATGTACCAGTAGCTATGTGTTTGATCTCTCTCTCTCTCATGTTCTTGAGGTGGTACGATCTTGATGTATTGCGAGCTTTGCTATTATAGTTGGATCTTATGATGTTTCTCCCCCTCCACTCTCTTGTAATGGATTGAGTTTTCCCTTTGAAGTTATCTTATCGGATTGAGTCTTTAAGGATTTGAGAACACTTGATGTATGTCTTGCGTGGGATACCTGTGGTGACAATGGGGTATTCTATGATCCACTTGATGTATGTTTTGGTGATCAACTTGCGGGTTCCGCCCATGAACCTATGCATAGGGGTTGGCACACGTTTTTGTCTTGACTCTCCGGTAGAATCTTTGGGGCACTTTTTGAGGTTCTATGTGTTGGTTGAATAGATGAACCTGAGATTGTGTGATGCATATCGTATAATCATACCCACGGATACTTGAGGTGACATTGGAGTATCTAGGTGACGTTAGAGTTTTGGTTGATTAGTGTCTTAAGCTGTTATTCTAGTATGAACTCTAGGGCTGTTTGTGACACTTATAGGAATAGCCCAACGGATTGATTGGAAAGAATAACTTTGAGGTGGTTTCATACCCTACCATAATCTCTTCGTTTGTTCTCTGCTATTAGTGACTTTGGAGTGACTCTTTGTTGCATGTTGAGGGATAGTATGTGATCCAATTATGTTATTATTGTTGAGGGAACTTGCACTAGTGAAAGTATCAACCCTAGGCCTTGTTTCAACACATTGCAATACCGTTTATGCTCACTTTTATCATTAGTTACCTTGCTGTTTTTATATTTTCAGATTACAAAAACCTTTATCTACTATCCATATACCACTTGTATCACCATCTCTTCGCCGAACTAGTGCACCTATACAATTTACCATTTTATTGGGTGTGTTGGGGACACAAGAGACTCTCTGTTATTTGGTTGCAGGGTTGCTTGAGAGAGACCATCTTCATCCTACGCCTCCTACGGGTTGATAAACCTTAGGTCATCCACTTGAGGGAAATTTGCTACTGTCCTACAAACCTCTGCACTTGGAGGCCCAACAACGTCTACAAGAAGAAGGTTGTGTAGTAGACATCAAGTATCTATAAAAACTGGAGTTGGTTTATTATCTCCTAGCATTTGGATCTTTTGCAAAGACCTGGTTTGTAACCTTTCAGATTCTAACATATTCGTCTTCCCCTTGCATGCCTTGTATAGAAGAATGGTGCTTCAATTACAAAACATGCTACAGCAGAGAGATGGAATAGGTAATGAAGAATAGAAAGGCATGACATATTGACATGTATTCCCTCCATCCGAAAAAATGGATGGGTCTAGGCGTATTTCAGTTCTAGATACATCCTTTTTTATCCATTTCGGCAACATGTAATACGGACAGAGAGAGTATGGTGTAAGAGCTAGGGATACGACAGGACAACACAGTAAAAAACACTAGTTGAATGTAAAACTGTATGCTAGTGGAATACGTACAGAAAAAACTAAGGCAACATACACGTGTATGATTGGGAAACTAAGATGGCATTGCAACAGAGCACTAGAACAACACTTCAATGTAAAAAAACATGGTATGGTAGACAGATGAAGTATGTACTGATGAATAACAATGCATAAGATATTCAGAAGCATGATGTCCAAATTAAGCAGATGGCATTGCGATAGAGTAGAATGACAGTACTTGAATTTGAGAAGATGTTATCATGAATGGAATAGGTACTGAAAAACAGGAAGGCATGACATATTTACATGCATGATCAGCATGCTAAGCACATGGCATTGCAACAGAGTAGATACACTCCAGGACATTATATGCATGTTGTACCCATATCACGGGCCAACTTAGAGCAAGGACCTTGTGGGGTGAAGAGGATTCAACATCTTTCTGCAAGTCTTCTGAAGAACTGCCTTTACATGTTCCATCATATTGGGTATCATTGACGTCAAGTTTATTGGCCTTTACATTGCTCGGTGAGGTTCTTGTGGATATATCAGTGTGTGCAATTATATCTGACATGCATGGAAGACAACTAGTAGTTAGATTTATGTAATGAGTGCCCGTAGGAGACGACATAAATAGTAGGAATGGGGTTAACTAGCAGCAACAGGTCTCAAAAACTAAAGGGAGAACACGGATGAAAGCTACAGAATATGTATCATTTGTACTCGAGATTAACTAGATGGCACACAAAAGTATTAAAGAACAACATAAGTAATACTAGAAGTGGTATAATACTATAATCACCAGCCCGTGGGATAGCATTGGCTGATGGATGATAACTATGGAACAACATTACCTAAAGAACAATTATCTTAGCTGAACTATGGAACAACACGTTAACTCCTGAACAAGACCCGTAAGAGATCAGCATGAATATATAGTGAAATGTGATAATCTATTTTCCATGATTAGATGAATAACAAAGCCATAAATGTTTGCACACAAGTAAGATGAGGGTACAACCTATCTGGCCGCCATCCATAGGAGTGAGCATCATGTGCTGACTTGTCGATGGCCCTGCAGTTGTTGTGGCTGTCCATGCAGGGAACTGTTGAGTGGGGACTATAGCTCCCTTCTGGTGTATGCTTCCCTTGTTGGAGCAGCTGCGGTGAGTCGGAAGACGGTGTGGCTGAAGATGCAGATAACGCATAATGTTAAGAACGACACATCTCTTTGATCTAAAGAAATACACTAAGAGATCAACAGCAAGGTACGAGAGTGGTCACACGTCTGTTGACTAAGACTAAATTGGGGTCACATGATTTTATTTTATTTTGGTACTGTCCGATCTATGCCGGATGGCTTGATGGCCATCTTGTGCCTCCCGGCTGACACTGTTAGGAATCTTCCCCGAAGAGCCAGCGAGCAATGGCAGAGCAGCTTGCCTCCGCCGTCCGTGGCCCCGGCCAAAACCCCGCTCCCCGCCCCACCGCACTGCTGTGGTTGCGCCGCCCCCGGGCCAATCCACAAAGACTCCCCGTCATCCAGATCTGGCGGCGGCAGTACCTTGAACCCATGCAACTCTAAGATAGCTATCTAAGAGCTGCTTCCGCAGCGAACTTGCGGCCCCGCACCCTTACGTTAGACACCAGCCAACCGGCAGCCTAGGAGCTCCTCCTCCGCCTCGAGGGGTGCTGCTTCCCATTAGGAATCGATTGGCCCAGAATAAAAATTCAGACAACTGACGCCTAAATAAAGTGATTTGAGATGAGGGTGCAACCTGTCTGGCGGCATGGTGAAGTAGGTAGGTCCAGCAGCCGATTCGGTGAGGCCGGCGCGGTTGTAGTGGCCACCGGCGGCAGGGAAACAGCGATGTCGCGATAGTCAATGGCTACGGGGAAGCAGCGCCAGGAATCTGGACGGGTCCGAAGTTGGAGCCGCTCCGGTACCGTGAACAACGGCGGGGGTGAATCGGCTCCGATACAATTCACATGGCCGTCGTCGAGGCAGCTCCAGCAACACGGAGTAAGAGGCACATGGCCCAGTGCACGACGGTAGGAGGGCAGCTATCAAATTGGTGGTGTGGGGGGCGCCATGGAGGAGGGGCTGAGGTTTCGCGTCTCGGGAGAAGGGAGCTTCTGGGGAGAAGGTGATTTGGCGCCCACGAGGTATGAGTGGGGGGATTGGGAGGGGAGTGGAACCATGTTTTACAGACGCATTTTTCTGAAATGTGAGGGGGAGTTACATTTCTACCCCTGCCTTTAGGCTTCTCGGCTTGGGTCTGTGTACTGAGGGTCGGGGATAGTAGAGTAACTTTGCTTCTCCCCAAATAGTGGGCAGGAGCGATTTCGGGCGAGGAGGGCGTGTTTTGAAATATAGTGGGCGCGAGCGATTTCGGGCGAGGAGAGCGTGTTTTGAAATAGTGGGCGCGAGCTATTTCGGGCGAGGAGAGCGTGTTTTGCTGACCATGGTTTATGAATTATTCGGCACATGTCATTTCAGCCTAGGAGAAGGCGCGCTTGGATGAAGTTACGAACCTACCCTCGATGCACAATGGGCCAATTAATGTGTCTCCCACATAGGACGGTAATTTCGCGTCTCCCATTTATTTTCTCGGGCGAATTTCACCGAGCGGAGGATGTTTAACGGTTTGTTCAATTTGGGATAACGAGCATCCACGTCTACCTTACCAAGTCGATTCGAATCAAATTTAGAAATATTAGCTTGCCACTTCTTTTTTAGATGGAGAGATGATGCTCGGGAGTAATGTGTTTTTACATGCTCATTGCTAGCGATTTACTATATGACAAATAGTTGACCCACTCAAAAACGGGAATCGAACCCAAAATGAAATATCTCGATTCAATGAAATAGCTCGTTCACCAGGTCAAAATAGTGAACTAAATCCAAAATTGAACACCTCAATCGAATAGCATGTTGTACAGTATTATAGTACTCCATGAACATATTGAAAGTCAAATTAATGAACTTGTTTGATATATGTGAGACATTTTTGGGAAGTGAAATCAGCACGAGACGATGCTCGAGGGGCCCACGAGGCACGGGGCGCGCCGCAGGGGGGCAGGCGCGCCCATGACCCTCGTGGCCACCCCTTAAGGCGGTTGGTGCCCTTCTTTCGCCTCAAGAAAGCTAATATCCGGATAGAGATCGTGTTAAAATTTCATCCCAATTGGAGTTATGGATCTCCGGGAATATAAGAAACGGTGAAAGGGTAGAATCTGAGAACGCAGAAACAGAGAGAGACATAGAGACAGATCCAATCTCGGAGGGGCTCTCGCCC
The DNA here is from genome assembly GCF_056163025.1 of Triticum urartu. Lineage (NCBI taxonomy): Eukaryota > Viridiplantae > Streptophyta > Magnoliopsida > Poales > Poaceae > Triticum > Triticum urartu. Next base: position 477,157,554 of record NC_141875.1, on the reverse strand, counting down.
CTCCCACGCCATGGAGGCCAAGGACCAGAGGGGAAACCCTTCTCCCATCTAGGGAGGAGGTCAAGGAAGAAGAAGACGAAGGAGCCCCCTCTCCCCTTCTCTTCCGGTGGCGCCGGAACGCTGCCGTGGCCATCATCATCACCGCAATCTTCACCAACAACTTCACCGCCATCATCACCAACTCTTCCCCCCTCTATGCAGCGGTGTAACCTCTCTCTTACCCACTGTAATCTCTACTTAAACATGGTGCTCAACACTATATATTATTTCCCAATGATGTGTGGCTATCCTATGATGTTTGAGTAGATCCGTTTTGTCCTATGGGCTATTTGATGATTAAGATTGGTTTGAGTTGCATGTTTTATTATTGGTGCTGTCCTATGGTGCTCTCCGTGCCACGCAAGCGTGAGGTATCCCCTATGTAGGGTGTTGCAAAACGTTCATGATTCGCTTATAGTGGGTTGCGTGAGTGCCTGAAACACAAACCCGAGTAAGGGGGTTGTTGCGTATGGGATAAAGAGGACTTGATGCTTTAATGCTATGGTTGGGTTTTACCTTAATGATCTTTAGTAGTTGCGGATGCTTGCTAGAGTTCCAATCATAAGTGCATATGATCCAAGTAGAGAAAGTATGTTAGCTTATGCCTCTCCCTCATATAAAGTTGCAATAATGATTACCGGTCTAGTTATCGATTGCCTAGGGACAAATAACTTTCCCGTAACAAAAAGCTCTCTACTAAAACTAATTTAGTTGTGTCTTTATCTAAACAGCCCCTATTTTTTATTTACATGCTCTTTATTATCTTGCAAACCTATCCAACAACACCTACAAAGTACTTCTAGTTTCATAGTTGTTCTAGGTAAAGCGAACATCAAGCGTGCGTAGAGTTGTATCGGTGGTCGATAGAACTTGAGGGAATATTTGTTCTGCCTTTAGCTCCTCGTTGGCTTCGACACTCTTACTTATCGAAAACTGTTGCGATCCCCTATACTTGTGGGTTATCAAGACCTTTTTCTGGCGCTGTTGCCGGGGAGCAATAGCGTGGGGTGAATATTCTCGTGTGTGCTTGTTTGCTTTATTAGTAAGTAATTTTTATTTGTTGTCCTTAGTTGTTTTCTATCTTTAGTTATGGGTAGGAAATGCAAAATACCAAAAAATTAGTTGTACCTACTAAACCAATGGTTGAAGAACCACTCAAAATCTATCACACTGCTGAAGCTTATTACTTGGATCATCTTCGATCCCTTTGTGCTCGTGCTGAAACCCCAACTAGCTTAGTTGAGGGAAAATATTTAGATGAGCATTCTTGTTATGTGCGACACCGAATATCTGAAGAAGGGAAAATTTTACTGGGTCAAATTCATCGTTTGCAATGCTATGCTTGGAATTTATGCGAAGTATATGATATTACTTGTTGTTCTGAAAACCCTAAGAAACACCTTCCCTATCAATGTGAGTTTAGTGATAATGGAATCGTATCTTCATATGCTAAGGGTGTTTATAGTTACTATGATGTTCAACAAATTGAAGAATTTGTTGCTTTTAAGGGTGCTTATGAAATTGCTTCTTTGATTGAAACGTATGATGCTACTCTTTACAAATCTGAAAATTTTGACATACTTAAATATTGCTATGATAATTATGCTTCTAATGCCTATGTTGAACCATATATTGAGGACTACCCCGCTGTCCAAGAAGAGACCAATATTTTGCAGGAGTCTATGGAAGAAGAAATTGATGGAACTGTGAGCTCATTGGATGAAAAAGATGAAGAGGAGAGTGAAGAACAAAAGGAGGAAGAGCAGATTAGATACCCGTGCCCACCTTCTAATGAGAGTAACTATTCAACTCATACATTGTTTAATTTCCCTTTGTGCTTACCGAAGGATGATTGCTATGATGATTGTTATGATCCCGTTGATTCTCTTGAAATATCCCTTTTTGATGATGCTTGCTATGATTGTGGCCAAGATGCTAATATGAATTATGCTTATGGAGATGAACTTGCTATAGTTCCTTATGTTAAATATGAAATTGTTGCTATTGCACCCACACATGATAGTCCTATTGTCTTTTTGAATTCTCCTGACTACACTATATCGGAGAAGTTTGCCCTTATTAAGGATTATATTGATGGGTTGCCTTTTACCGTTGCACATGATGATTTTGATGAATATAATATGCATGTGCTTGCTGCTCCTACTTGCAATTATTATGAGAGAGGAACTACATCTCCGCCTCTTTATGTTTCCAATACAACAAAATTGCAAGAAATTGTTTATACTATGCATTGGCCTTTACTGTGTGTGCATGAATTGTTCTTTTATGACATGCCGATGCATAGGAAGAGAGTTAGACTTCGTCATTACATTATATATGTTACTTTGTGCTCACTACTAAATTACAAATCATTGTTAATTAAAATTGGCTTTGATATACCTTGGGATCCGGGTGGATCCATTACTTGAGCACTATATGCCTAGCTTAATGGCTTTAAAGAAAGCGCTGCCAGGGAGGCAACCCGGAAGTTTTAGAGAGTAATTTATTTATGTTGAGTGATTTTATATATTTTAAAAACAAAATAAAATAAAGAGGGGAACCCAAAACTTTTTCAAAAAGGAAGTGAAAGTGAGAAAGACAAGCATTGTTGAAGTGTGAGAGCACCTTGAACTTTGTTCATGCTCACGGCAACTTTGTGAATCTTGATTACAGAAACTTTTCAAAAAAATAATTATCCCCTTGTACAATTCTATTGTATTATAAAAATAATGTGCCAAGGTTTGCCTTTAGGATGTTTACTTTGCTTGTTGGTTTGTACAGTGTAGGACAGAAACTTTGGCTGTAGTGCGCGATTTTACATTTTTTTACTGGAATGTCAAATGGTTCTGATTATTTTTGCACTATATTTCTATACCAATTGTTTATTTTTCCTAATTTTGGCAGAATTTTTCAAGTATCAGAAGTATGGTGAATGTTCAGATTATTACAGACTGTTCTGTTTTAGACAGATTCTGTTTTTGATGCATAGTTTGCTTGTTTTGATGAAACTAACGATTTATATCGGTGGATTAAGCCATGGAAAAGTTATATTACAGTAGACACAATGCAAAAACAAAATATGAATTGGTTTGCAACAGTACTTAGATTAGTTATTTGCTTTATTATACTAACGGATCTTACCGAGTTTTTTGTTGAAGTTTTGTGTGGATGAAGTGTTCGATGATCGAGAAGGTCTCGATGTGAGAAGAAGGAAGAGAGGCAAGAGATCAAGCTTGGGGATGCCCATGGCACCCCAAGTAAATATTCAAGGAGACGCAAGCGGGGCATCCCCTCTTTCTTCAACAAATATCGGTATGTTTTCAGATTCGTTTCGTTCATGCGATATGTGCAAATCTTGGAGCGTCTTTTGCATTTAGTTTTCACTTTTATTTTATGCACCATGCTGGTATGAGATAGTCCTTGGTTGATTTACAGAATGCTCTTTGCACTTCACTTAGATCTTTTGAGTATGGCTTTATAGAATGCTTCATGTGCTTCACTTATATCATTTGAAGTTTGGATTGTCTGTTTCTCTTTACATAGAAAACCGCCATTTGTAGAATGCTCTTTTGCTTCACTTATATTTGTTGGAGTGATACGTCTCCAACGTATCTATAATTTATGAAGTATTCATGCTATTATATTATCAACCCTGGATGTTTTATATGCATTTATATGCTATTTTATATGGTTTTGGGGACTAACCTATTAACCTAGAGCCCAATGCCAGTTTATGTTTTTCCTTGTTTTTGAGTTTTACAGAAAAGGAATATCAAACGGAGTCCAATTAACGTGCCAATTTTTGACGATTTTTTATGGACCAAAAGAAGACCCCCGGAGTAAAAGAGTTGGGCCAGAAGAGTCCCAGGCTGTCCACAAGGGTGGGGGGCGCACCCACCCCCCTGGGAGTGGGCCCCTGCCTCGTAGACGCCTCGGGCACCTCCTTGATGTGAGACCGACGCCAAAAATTCCTATAAATACAGAAACCTCGGAAAATTAACCTAGATCGGGAGTTCCACCGCCAGAAGCCTCCGTAGCCATCGAAAACCAATCTAGGCCCTCTGGCACCCTACTGGAGGGGGCCATCATCACCGGAGGGCATGGAGGAGGATCCCGGAGGGACCATCATCACCATGAAGGCCAAGGACCAGAGGGAGAACCTCTCCCCGTCTAGGGGGGAGGCCATGGAGGAGGAAGCACAAGGGGGAGAACCTCTCCTCCTCTCTCTCTCGGTGGCACCAGAGTGCCATCGGGAGGGGAATCATCGCCGCGGTGATCGTCTTCATCAACATCACCATCATCATCATCACCCTCATCTCTTTTACGCAGTCCACTCTCCCGCACCCCGATGTAATCCCTACTTGAACATGGTGCTTTATGCCACATATTATGATCCAATGATGTGTTGCCATCCTATGATGTTTTGAGTAGTCATCCTTTGTCTTTGGGCTGATTTATGATCTAGATTGGTATGAGTTGTATGTTTTACTTTGGTGCTGTCCTGTAGTGCCCTCCGTGTCGCGCAAGCGTGAGGGATTCCCGCTGTAGGGTGTTGCAATACGTTCATGATTCCCTTATAGTGGGTTGGTGAGTGACTGAAACACAAACCCGAGTAAGGGGGTTGTTGCGTATGGGAATAAAGAGGACTTGATGCTTTAATGCTATGGTTGGGTTTTACCTTAATGATCTTTAGTAGTTGCGGATGCTTGCTAGAGTTCCAATCATAAGTGCATATGATCCAAGTAGAGAAAGTATGTTAGCTTATGCCTCTCCCTCATATGAAACTGCAATAGTGATTACCGGTCTTGTTAACTATTGCCTAGGACAATTCCGCACACCGATCCACCATTATTCCACACTCGCTATTTATAATATTTAGTAATATATTCTAACTTCATGATAACAGCACCTACTTTTATATTTTATCTCTCTGATATCATACAAAGTTATCCTCTTCATACCCACAACCTAGTTTTATTTCTCGTTGCTAGTTGGAAGCAAACGTTCGGTGTACGTAGAGTCGTATCAGTGGCAGATAGGGCTTGAGAGAATATTGATCTTACCTTTAGCTCCTTGTGGGTTCTCCACTCCATACTTACCACTTCCACCTTTGGAAATTGCTACGATGATTCCCTGCACTTGGGGATTATCAAGCTCTTTTCTGGCGCCGTTGCCGGGGAGCAATAGCGTGGGGTTGATATTCTCGTGTGTGCTTGTTTGCTTTCTTCACTAAGTAGATTTTGTTTTTCCTTTTTGTTTATGTTTAGTTGTGGGTGAAACATACAAAAAAAATTAAAAGAATGAAAATACCAAAAAAAACTTGCCTCTCATGCCTAAAAAGTTTTTCAAAAAGAGAAGTGATTGGAAAGTTATGCATTGAAGAAGTAAGAGTCGACCTTGAGCACTTGTGTTCATGCTCACAGAAACAATGTAGAATTTTTCATGGAAGTTTCTCTTTAAATAATTATCCCCTTATATATACACATTGTATTATAAAAATAATGTGCCAAGCCTTGGTTCTAGGATGATTAGATTGCTTGTTTACTATGTGCAGAATAAAAACAGAAACTTTGGCTGTAGAGCGTGATTTTACATTTTTTACTGGAAAGTCAAATGGATCTGAAACTTTTTTAACATTACTTATTTATAATTTTTTCAAATTTTCAAATTTATTTCATAATTTTTGAAGTTACATAAGTTTACCAAACCTCCAGATTACTACAGACTGTCCTGTTTTAGACAGATTCTGTTTTTCGTGTGTTGTTTGCTTATTTTGATGAATCTATGGGTAGTATCGGGGGGGGGGGGGGTATGAACCATGGTGAAGTTGTATTACAGTATATATAGTTCTAATATGAAATTGGAATGAGTTTGCAACAGTACCTAAAGGTAGTGATTTGCTTTATTATACTAACGGATCTCACAAAGTTTTTGTTAAGTTTTTTGTGGATGAAGTGTTCGAAGAACGAGGAGTTACCGATGTGAGAAGAATAAAGAGAGGCAAGAGCTCAAGCTTGGGGATTTCCAAGGCACACCAAGTAAATATTCTAAGGATACTCAAGCATCTAATCTTGGGGATTACCAAGGCACACCAAGTAAATATTCTAAGGATACTCAACCATCTAAGCTTGGGGATGCCCCGGTTGGCATCCCATCTTTCTTCTTCAACAATTATCAGTATACCTCGGTTTTTGTTTTGTTCACATGATTTGTGTCCTTTGTGTTTTTCTTTCTCTTTAAAGAACCATGCTAGTACTTCGTGTGCTTCACTTATATCTTTTAAGTATGATCTTATAGAATTGCTCTTTATGCTTCACTTAAATCTTTTGAGTATGGTTTTATAGAATGCTTCGTGTGCTTCACTTATACATTTTGAGCTTGGATATTTGTTAGTTTATATTAATTATAGAATGCTCCATGAACTTCACTTATATATTTTGGAGTATGAATAATACTATCATCTAAAGAGGGTTTGGAAGAGTGTCAACTTTAGGAACTAGTGATCCCGCTATTCCGAATAAGAAGAATTTTGCTTATTGGGAGAGTAGAAAAATTTCTATGCTTGTAGAGCATGAAAAGAATGCTTTATGTGATGGTTATATTGTTAAATTAATTCATGATGCTACTGAAAATTATTATGAGGGAGGAACATATGCTTGTAGGAGTTGCAATAATATCAAGTTTTCCTCTCTATGTGCTTAAAGTTTTGAAGTTATACTTGTTTTGCCTTCCTATGCTAGTTGATTCTTGCTCCTATAAATTATGTACTCACAAAATCCCTAGGCATAGGAAGTGGGTTAGAATTAAATATGCTAGTCATATTCTTCATGATGCTCCCTTTATGTTTTAATTCTTATCTTTTATGTTAGCATCATTGAAATCATCATGCCTAGCTAAAAGCCATTAAAGAAAAGTGCTTGTTGGGATACAACCCAATATTTACCCTTACTGTTTTTGTGTGTTATCATGGTTAAGATACTGTAGTAATCATGTTTCATAGCTTTTGTTTCAATGAAGTGCCAAGTAAGACCTTTGGGAAGACTTGGGTGAAAGTTAATGTGATCTTGCTGTAAAAAACAGAAACTTTGCGCTCACGAGATTCGCTGCCTTTTTTACAGAAGAGTGCTTTGGTGCTGATTCTTTTTGCAGAAGATTAATAGACAAATTCCTCACGTCCACCAGTTTAGTTCATAATTTTTTGAGTAGCAGAAGTATGGTTAGTGTTCAGATTATTACAAACTGTTCTGTCTCTGACAGATTCTGTTCTCATTGCATAGTTTGCTTGTTTTCTAGTTCCTATGACTTATATTTCTCAATATAAATTGTAGAAATAATATGGTATAGTAGGCATTGTGTGAGAACAATTATGATCTTTGTATTTGACAGTACCAAGGTGAATGGTTTACTCTTTATCATACTAACCTATCTCACGAAGTTCCGTTAAGTTTTGTGTGATTGAAGTTTTCAAGCTTTGGGTGAGATATCGATATGAGGAGAATAAGGAGTAGAAACAACCTAAGCTTGGGGATGCCCAAGGCACCCCAAGGTAATATTCAAGGAAGACTCAAGCGCCTAAGCTTGGGGATGCCCCGGAAAGCATCCCCTCTTTCGTTTTCAAAACTGTCGGTATACCTTACTCAGAGCTATATTTTTATTCGTCACATGATATGTGTTTTTCTTGGAGCGTATTTTCAATTTTACTTGTCGTTTGAATAAAATCATTGGATATGAAATATTAAATGAAAAAGAATCCTCCCATGGCTAGTTAATTATTTGACTACTCAGTGTCCTTCACTATTATCTTTTGGAGTAGTTTGTCATTTACTCACATGCTTCACGTATATCCTATGAGTAAATGGTTGAATAATTGAACATCATAAATATGAATTTATATATGTTTCATATGCTTATACCATGGGGAGTAATGACTTCACATAGAATAAGTATAGGTAGTAAACTTATTGAAAGTTAGCAAACGTAGAATTGGTCACTTGAACAATTCATGAAAGAATATTGAAGGAAGAGAGATTTCACATATTAATATACTATCTTGGACATCTTTTGTAATTGTGAGCACTCATTAAAATATGACATGCTAAAAGGTTGATGTCGGACAAGGAAGACAACGTAATGGGTTATGTTTTCTTATATCCGAAATAAAGTATATTGTCTTGGATCATCCAACATGTTGAGCTTGCTTTTCCCCCTCATGCTAGCCAAATTCTTTGCACCAAGTAGAGATACTACTTGTGCTTCCAAACATTCCTTAAACTAGTATTGCCATGAGAGTCCACCATACCTACCTATGGATTGAGTAAGATCCTTCAAGTAAGTTGTCATCGGTGCATGCAATAAAAATTGCCTTCTAAATATGTATGATCTATTAATGTGGAGAAAATAAGCTTTATACGATCATGTGATGTGGAAGAAATAAAAGCGACGGACTGCATAATAAAGGTCCATATCACAAGTGGCAATATAAAGTAACGTTCTTTTGCATTAAGATTTTGTGCATCCAACCATAAAAGCGCATGACAACCACTGCTTCCCTCTGTGAAGGGCCTATCTTTTACTTTTATCGTCTACCATTATGCATGAGTCATGGTGATCTTCACCTTTCCCTTTTACATTTTATCCTTTGGCAAGAACATTGTGTTGGAAAGATCCTAATATATATATATCCAATTGGATGTAAGTTTTCATGAACTATTGTTGTTGACATTACCCTTGAGGTAAAACGTCGGGAGGCAAAACTATAAGCCCCTATCGTTCTCTGTGTCCGATTAAAACTTTGAACCCATAAATATCACGTGAGTGTCTGCAATTGTGAAAGACTAAATGATAGTTGAGTATGTGGAGTTTGCTAAATCAAATCTCTGACATAGACCCTTCCCGAAAGTAAGGTGAATTGCAATTGTTTGATGACTGAGAAAATAGTTTGTTAGTTTCAAGAGAGTTTATGATCTATACTTGAACATGTGAATAGCTTGTTACTTGATCATGAAAAGTTTTATGAAAATGAGCTACTGTTATGATATATAATGATGCTAGAAAAAGTGATTGGAACTATCCTTGATGAAACTTATGCACTTGCTAGCATTCACACTTCATAAATTATTTCTTTTATCATTTACCTACTCGAGGACGAGCAGGAATTAAGCTTGGGGATGCTGATACGTCTCCAACGTATCTATAATTTATGAAGTATTCATGCTATTGTATTATCAACCTTGGATGTTTTATATGCATTTATATGCTATTTTATATGGTTTTTGCGACTATCCTATTAACCTAGAGCCCAGTGCCAGTTTCTGTTTTTCCTTGTTTTTGAGTTTTACAGAAAAGGAATATCAAACGGAGTCCAATTAACATGCCAATTTTTGACGATTTTTTATGGACCAAAAGAAGACCCCGGAGTAAAAGAGTTGGGCCAGAAGAGTCCCGGGCTGTCCACAAGGGTGGGGGGCGCGCCCACCCCCTGGGCGTGGGCCCCTGCCTCGTGGACGCCTCGGGCACCTCCTTGACGTGAGACCGACGCCAAAAATTCCTATAAATACAGAAACCTCGGAAAATTAACCTAGACCGGGAGTTCCACCGCCAGAAGCCTCCGTAGCCACTGAAAACCAATATAGGCCATCTCTGGCACCCTGCCGGAGGGGGCCATCATCACCGGAGGGCATGGAGGAGGATCCCGGAGGGGCCATCATCACCATGAAGGCCAAGGACCAGAGGGAGAACCTCTCCCCATCTAGGGGGGAGGCCATGGAGGAGGATGCACAAGGGGGAGAACCTCTCCTCCTCTCTCTCGGTGGCACCGGAGTGCCATCGGGAGGGGAATCATCGCCGCGGTGATCGTCTTCATCAACATCACCATCATCATCATCACCCTCATCTCTTTTACACGGTCCACTCTCCCGCACCCCGGTGTAATCCCTACTTGAACATGGTGCTTTATGCCACATATTATGATCCAATGATGTGTTGCCATACTATGATGTTTTGAGTACTTATCCTTTGTCTTTGGGCTGATTTATGATCCAGATTGGTATGAGTTGTGTGTTTTACTTTGGTGCTGTCCTATGGTGCCCTCTGTGTCGCGCAAGCGTGAGGGATTCCCGCTGTAGGGTGTTGCAATACGTTCATGCTTCGCTTATAGTGGGTTGGTGAATGACTGAAACACAAACCCGAGTAAGGGGGTTGTTGCGTATGGGAATAAAGAGGACTTGATTCTTTAATGCTATGGTTGGGTTTTACCTTAATGATCTTTAGTAGTTGTGAATGCTTGCTAGAGTTCCAATCATAAGTGCATATGATCCAAGTAGAGAAAGTATGTTAGCTTATGCCTCTCCCTCATATGAAACTGCAATAGTGATTACCGGTCTTGTTAACGATTGCCTAGGACAATTCCGCACACCGGTCCACCATTATTCCTCACTCGCTATTTATAATATTTAGTAATATATTCTAACTTCATGATAATAGAACCTACTTTTATATTTTAGCTCTCCGATATCATACAAAGTTATCCTCTTCATACCCACAACCTAGTTTTATTTCTCGTTGCTAGTTGGAAGCAAACGTTTGGTGTACGTAGAGTTGTATCAGTGGCAGATAGGGCTTGAGAGAATATTGATCTTACCTTTAGCTCCTTGTGGGTTCGACACTCCGTACTTATCACTTCCACCTTTGTAAATTGCTACGATGATTCCCTGCACTTGGGGATTATCATAGAGCGTGGGCATATCTTTTGTAGAAAGATTTAAACTCTCTTGCTTCACTTATATCTATTTAGAGAGATGACAGGAACTGGTCATTCACATGGTTAGTCATAAAATCCTACATAAAACTTGTAGATCACTGAATATGATATGTTTGATTCCTTGCAATAGTTTTGCAATATAAAGATGGTGATATTAGAGTCATGCTAGTGGGTAGTTGTGGATTAGTAGAAATACTTGTGTTGGGGTTTGTGATTCTTGTAGCATGCACGTATGGTGAACCGTTATGTAACGAAGTCGGAGCATGATTTATTTATTGATTGTCTTATGAGTGGCGGTCGGGGACGAGCGATGGTCTTTTCCTACCAATCTATCCCCCTAGGAGCATGCGTGTAGTACTTTGTTTCGATGACTAATAGATTTTTGCAATAAGTATGTGAGTTCTTTATGACTAATGTTGAGTCCATGGATTATACGCACTCTCACCCTTCCACCATTGCTAGCATCTCTAGTATCGCACAACTTTCGCCGTTACCATAAACCCACCATATACCTTCCTCAAAACAGCCACCATACCTACCTATAATGGCATTTCCATAGCCATTCCGAGATATATTGCCATGCAACTTCCATCATCATCATATACATGACTTGAGAATTCATTGTCATATTGCTTTGCATGATTGTAAGATAGCTAGCATGTTGTTTTCATGGCTTGTCCGTTTTTTGATATCATTGCTACGCTAGATCATTGCACATCCGGGTACAACGCCGGAGGTATTCATATAGAGTCATATCTTTTTTCTAGATATCAAGTTGTAATATTCAGTTGTAAGTAAATAAAAGTGTGATGATCATCATTATTAGAGCATTGCCCCAGTGAGGAAAGGATGATGGAGACTATGATTCCCCCACAAGTCAGGATGAGACTCCGGACGAACAAAAAAAAGAGAGAAAGGCCACAAAAAAGAGAAGGCCCCAAAAAATAAAAAAATAAAAAAAATAAAAAAATGAGAGAAAAAGAGAGAAGGGGCAATGTTACTATCCTTTTACCACACTTGTGCTTCAAAGTAGCACCATGTTCTTCATATAGAGAGTCTCTTGAGTTATCACTTTCATATACTAGTGGGAATTTTCATTATAGAACTTGGCTTGTATATTCCAATGATGGGCTTCCTCAAACGCCCGAGGTCTTCATGAGCAAGCAAGTGGGATGCACACCCACTTAGTTTTAGTTTGAGCTTTCATACACTTATAGCTCTAGTGCATCCGTTGCATGGAAATCCCTACTCGCTCACATTGATATCTATTGCTGGGCATCTCCATAGCCCGTTGATATGCCTAGTTGACGTGAGATTATCTTCTCCTTTTTGTCTTCTCCACAACCACCATTCTATTCCATCTATAGTGCTATGTACATGGCTCACGCTCAAGTATTGCGTGAAAGTTGAAAAGGTTTGAGAACGTCAAAAGTATGAAACAATTGCTTGGCTTGTCATCGGGGTTGTGCATGATGTGAATATTTTGTGTGGTGAAGATGGAGCATAGCCAGACTATATGATTTTGTAGGGATAACTTTCTTTGGCCATGTTATTTTGAAAAGACATGATTGCTTTATTAGTAGGCTTGAAGTATTATTGTTTTTATGTCAAATGATAGACTATTGCTTTGAATCACTCGTGTCTTAATATTCATGCCATGATTAGATATGTGATCAAGATTATGCTAGGTAGCATTCCACATCAAAAATTATCTTTTTTATCATTTGCCTACTCGAGGACGAGCAGGAATTAAGCTTGGGAATGCTGATACGTCTCCGTCGTATCTATAATTTTTGATTGTTCCATGCCAATATTCTACAACTTTTATATACTTTTGGCAACTTTTTATACTATTTTTGGGACTAACATATTGATCCAGTGCGCAGTGCCAGTTCCTTTTTGTTGCATGTTTTTTGTTTCGCAGAAAATCCATATCAAACAAAGTCCAAACGGGATAAAAACGGATGGAGATTTTTTTTGGAATATATGTGATTTTTGGAAGTGAAATCAACGCGAGACAATGCTCGAGGGGCCCACGAGGCAGGGGGCGTGCCCCTGACCCTCGTGGCCACCCTGTAAGGAGGTTGGTGCCCTTCTTTCGCTGCAAGAAAGCTAATATCTGTATAGAGATCGTGTTAAAATTTCAGCCCAATCGGAGTTACGGATCTCCGGGAATATAAGAAACGGTGAAAGGGTAGAATCTGAGAACGCAGAAATAGAGAGAGAGAGAGAGAGACGGATCCAATCTCGGAGGGGCTCTCGCCCCTTCCACGCCATGGAGGCCAAGGACCAGAGGGGAAACCCTTCTCCCATCTAGGGAGGAGGTCAAGGAAGAAGAAGACAAAGGGGCCCCTTCTCTTCTGGTGGCGCCGGAACGCTGCCGTGGCCATCATCATCACCGCAATCTTCACCAACAACTTCACCGCCATCATCACCAACTCTTCCCCCCTCTATGCAGCGGTGTAACCTCTCTCTTACCCATTGTAATCTCTACTTAAACATGGTGCTCAACGCTATATATTATTTCCCAATGATGTGTGGCTATCCTATGATGTTTGAGTAGGTCTGTTTTGTCCTATGGGCTATTTGATGATCAAGATTGGTTTGAGTTGCATGTTTTATTATTGGTGCTGTCCTATGGTGCTCTCCGTGTCGCGCAAGCGTGAGGGATCCCCGCTGTAGGGTGTTGCAATACGTTCATGATTCGCTTATAGTGGGTTGCGTGAGTGCCTGAAACACAAACCCGAGTAAGGGGGTTGTTGCATATGGGATAAAGAGGACTTGATGCTTTAATGCTATGGTTGGGTTTTACCTTAATGATCTTTAGTAGTTGCGGATGCTTGCTAGAGTTCCAATCATAAGTGCATATGATCCAAGTAGAGAAAGTATGTTAGCTTATGCCTCTCCCTCATATAAAGTTGCAATAATGATTACCGGTCTAGTTATCGATTGCCTAGGGACAAACAACTTTCCCGTAACAAAAAGCTCTCTACTAAAACTAATTTAGTTGTGTCTTTATCTAAACAGCCCCTACTTTTTATTTACGTGCTCTTTATTATCTTGCAAACCTATCCAACAACACCTACAAAGTACTTCTAGTTTCATAGTTGTTCTAGGTAAAGCGAACATCAAGCGTGCATAGATTTGAATCGGTGGTCGATAGAACTTGAGGGAATATTTGTTCTGCCTTTAGCTCCTTGTTGGGTTCGACACTCTTACTTATCAAAAACTGTTGCGATCCCCTATCCTTGTGGGTTATCAGAACCAGTCACGTAAGTGTACGTGTAAGGTCGGTCTGGGCCACTTCATCCCATAATGTCGCCGAATCAAGATAAGACTAGTAACAGTAAGCAAATTGACCAAATCATCGCCCACAACTACTTTGTGTTCTACTCATGCATAGAATCTACGCATAGACCTAGCTCATGATGCCACTGTTGGGGAACGTTGCAATAATTCAAAAATTTCCTACGTGTCACCAAGATCAATCTAGGAGATACTAGCAACGAGAGAGAGGGAGAGCATCTTCATACCCTTAAAGATCACTAAGCGGAAGCGTTACAAGAACGCGGTTGGTGGAGTCGTACACGCATCGATTCAGATCGCGGTCAATTCCGATCTAAGCGCCGAACAACGGCGCCTCCACGTTCAACACACGTACAGCCCGGGGACGTCTGCTCCTTCTTGATCTATCAAGGGGAGAGGAGAAGTTGAGGGAGAACTCCGACAGCACGACGGCGTGGTGGTGATGGAGCTCGTGGTTCTCCGGTAGGGCTTCGCCAAGTGCTACGGAGGAGGAGGAGGTGTAGGAGAGGGGGAGGGGCTGCGCCAGGGGAAGGGTGTGTATCGTCTGGCAGCCCTCCCATCCCCACTATTTATATGAGAAGGGCAGAGGGGGCCGGCCCCTTTAGATTCCGTCTAGGGGAGGGGCGGCGGCCAGGGAGGGAACCCTAGATAGGTTTTGGGCGCCCCCACCCCTAGGAGACTTGCCCCCCAAGTTAGGAGGGGCGGCTGCCCTAGGGGAGGCACCCCCACCTCTCCTGGTTACGTGAGATGGGGTGGGAGGGGTGCACAGCCCCTTAGTGGGCTGGTGCACCCCTTCCCCTTGGCCCATAAGCCCCCCAACACTTGTCGGGGCCTCCGAAACCCCTTTCGGACACGCTGGTCGTCACCCGGTACCCCCGGAACAATTCCGGACTCCAATACCCTTCGCCCAATATATCGATCTTCACCTCCGGACCATTTCGGAACTCCTCGTCACGTCCGGGATCTCATCCGGGACTCCGAACAACCTTCGGTAACCACATACTATTTCCCATAACAACTCTAGCGTCACCGAACCTTAAGTGTGTAGACCCTACGGGTTCGGGAACCATGCAGACATGACCGAGACATCTCTCCGGCCAATAACCAATAGCGGGATCTGGATACCCATATTGTCTCCCACATGTTCCACAATGATATCATCGGATGAACCACGATGTCGGGGATTCAATCAATCCCGTATACAATTCCCTTTGTCTATCGGTATGTTACTTGCCCGAGATTCGATCGTCGGTATCCCTATACCTCGTTAAATCTCGTTACCGGCAAGTCTCTTTACTCGTTCTGTAATGCATGATCATGTGGCTAACTCCTTAGTCACATTGAGCTCATTATGATGATGCATTACCGAGTGGGCCCATAGATACCTCTCCGTCATACGAAGTGACAAATCCCAGTCTCGATTCGTGCCAACCCAACAGACACTTTCGGAGATACCTTTAGTGCACCTTTATGGCCACCCAGTTACGTTGTGACGTTTGGTACACCCAAAGCATTCCTACAGTATCCGGGATTTGCACAATCTCATGGTCTAAGGAAATGATACTAGACATTAGAAAAGCTCTAGCAAATGAACTTTACGATCTTGTGCTACGCTTAAGATTGGGTCTTGTCCATCACATCATTCTCCTAATGATGTGATCCCGTTATCAATGACATCCAATGTCCATGGTCAGGAAACCATAACCATCTATTGATCAACGAGCTAGTCAACTAGAGGCTTACTAGGGACATGTTGTGGTCTATGTATTCACACATGTATTACGGTTTCTGGTTAATACAATTATAGCATGAATAATAGACAATTATCATGAACAAGGAAATATAATAATAACCATTTTATTATTGCCTCTAGGGAATATTTCCAACAACATACACATGCATATCTCGATTTCTCTCGAGGCATCTTTATATCGCGCACGCACCTCCCTCAATCTCCCACCCATATAGTCCCCTCACGATCTCGAGGGGGTCTCTCTATCACAAACACACCCTCTCGCCCTCCCCATGCGTCCATGTTCTCCATGTGTCCCTCTCGACCTTTGTTCCTTGTTGGCCAGACCTCTATTGGACATGTGCTATAGGGGTGTCTCTCTCCGTTGCAAACAATCACACACTAGCTATCTTCGTGTATCTCCTCGCCTCGCTTTTCTATCTCGGAGATGCATGCGTGATATGTTCGCCTAAGAAATGAAAAAACACTCTCTCTCTCTCTAATTTATCGTTTGTTGTCACTTTCTCTTTCACACACATACTCTTTTTGCACACTTACTCATTCTCCTTCACACACACTTGATCCCTCTCGACTTAGGCACTCTCCTCGGTCCATAGCATATTGATTTATTGAAAAGTCAAACATCACAAAGTTTGACCATGTACGTGGAGAAAAACAATTACATCTGGAATGGCAAACATATACCATTAGATTCACCATGAGATGTAGTTTCGTATGATGTATGTTTGGTATTGAAGATATAAATAACACTTGTGTAAACCTGATCAAAGTTTCCAAAGTTTGACTTCTAAAAAAATTACATGCACTACATTATCGAGCGGATGGAATATCTCTTTCCCCCTCTTAGCTATCTGACGCACCACTCATCCTTATCGGGGCTCCTCAATCTCTCTCAAACTTTATATCTCCCTGGTTCAGACATACACATGTCTCGCTCGCGCTATACATATAGACCCATCCAACACTCTCCGCCCTTGTTCTCTCTCTATGTGACACACACCCCTAATAAGTACCATAATCCCTCACTCCATCATAGGCGCAAGCACTCCCCCCTAAGTATGATTATCTCCCACTAGCCATCAGGAACACACATATTGTCTCCTTCCATCCATACGTCTATCTCGATATCTCTCGGGGTATCTTCTATCGTGCACACACCTTGTCACTCGATCACCCACCCATGTAGTCCCATCATGATCTCCAGGGGATCTCTCTATGACAAACATACACTCTCTCCTCCCCATGTCTGCATTTTATCCGTACGTCTCTCTCGACCTCTCTCCCTTGTTTGTCAGACCCCTCTTGGCCATGTGCTAGGGGTCTTGCTCTCTCGGTTGCAAACAACCACACACTATCTCCTCACCTTGCTTCCGTTGTCGAAGATGCATGTGTGATATGTTTGCATAAGACACACACGTTTTTTCTCAACTTTTATCGAGTGTTGTCCATGTCTCTATCACACACGCACACACACTTTTTTCACTCACTCTTTCTATTTCACTCTCTCTCTCTAGTTAGGGACTCTCTCACATCCATAAGCATATGGGTGTTTTGAAAAGTCAAACCTCAGAAAAGTTTGACCAGGTATATGTGGAGAAAAACATTTACATCTGGAAAGCTCATTAGATTCATCACAACATGTACTTACTTCATACTATCATTTATCTTTGGTATTGTAGATATAAGTAATTTATTTATAAACTTGGTCAAAGTTTCAAAAGTTTGACTGTAAAAAAAATGTTGGACCTACATTATCGAACGGAGGGAGTAGCTCTTTCTCTCTCTCTGCTATCTCTCACGGGCCTTCCCTCTCACACGAACACTCTATACCGACGGATTATACGCTCACTGTGTCAGCGTATAGCTCCGTATATTGTTTAGTTGACCGTTCAACCAGTCCACATGCTGCCTTGTTAGCTCGTGTTCTGTATCTTCGTGTGCTGGCCCATGTGGCAGTGGGTGAAAATAAGTAAACTAGAGGCCCATCTGACACGCGGTGAAGTAAACAAAGTTGAAACCACTCGGGGTATCACCCCGCACGCTAGTAAATTGAGGGCGCATTGAGGACACACTTCTTCTGCGTGGAGGACGCACTCACGCACAATTCACCACTGCGCGGCGGCATGCATAGAAGGATGCACTCACGCACACCCAACACACAACACACACCAGCACACGTGTACACCGGCGTCGCCGCCGGTTGAGATGGACAGCGAGGCAGCCAACAAGAGGAAGCGGCTCGAGCCAAAACCGCATCCCGCGAGCCTGGACTTCATCAACAGCCTCCCTGATGACATGCTGCTCGTCATCATCGGCCTCCTCCCCACCAAATCTGCCGTGTGGACCACCCTGCTGCTCCCGGCGGTGGCGCCCCCTCTAGCGCCGCGTCCCCCTCAACCTCACCGTCGACAGCTGCCTCTGCGACGGGGATTGCAAACGCATGTCCGCAGTCTCCAAGATCCTTTCATCGCACCCTGGGCCAGCCAGACGCCTTGACATCCGCATGTTCAATACCAACTGCAAGGCCCAACCCAAGTTTGACGAGTGGTTCTTGTCCCCCGCACTAGATCAGCTCGAGGAGCTCAGCTTTGAAGCTGGACGATGTCGCTCTCTGCCGCCGTCTGCGCTCCGCCTCGCGCCAACGCTGCGCCACGCCAGCTTCAGCTCCTGCTATCTTCCCCAGATTAATGTCGCGCTCGCCCGTCTTCTCCCTCAACTCAAGCAGCTCGACCTCTTCAACGTTGTCATCTCGAAGAAGGCTATGGAGCACCTGCTCCGTAGCTCTACTATGCTCGAGTACCTTCGTCTTGAGCAGATCCATGTGTTCATTAGCCTCCACATCGCCTCGACGAATCTCCGATGGATTTATGTGTCTTGTTGGCCCCACAACAAGACATCAATTGGGAAGATATCACTCCAGCTGTTCCATGTTATGGTTATTGAGAATGCGCCTTTCCTTGAGAGATTGCTTGTATCGGATCTAGAAGGTCCAACAAAAATCAGGGTCATTGACGCGCCGAAATTGATAGCATTGGTTCACTCATCTGCCAAATTCTCCGAACTCTTTATTGGATCCGTAATCATTCAGGTACAACACTCATCTTCTTCTCCGTCTTCTTGAAATTCACATTTTTAAATTTCTTCTTGATGTATTTATGACCGTCTTCCAGAAAATGATTCCCACAAGCTTGAGTCTATGCGCACAGTGAAGATCTTGGCAATAAAATCTATCGGCCCCAATCTGGATCAAGTTGTTGGATTCCTTACATGCTTTCTGTGCACGGAGCAGCTACTCATCGAGGTGAAACTTCTTTCCTATTAGTAAACGGTAATCACAACGTATCTCAAATTTTTCGTAATTTTCCCAAATTACGATGACAAGTGTAGTGTTCAAAACTGCATCTACGCACTGCACCGAAAGAAATGTTTTTAGTATTTTTTTCTCACGTGATCACCTGCATCGTTTTTTGTTGTACTACTATAGTAGCCTAGGCTAGTCATAGTGGAAACTAACTTACACTACTCCAGTAACTCTATGGTTACCCTAAGAGCAAGTACTACCTCCGTCCTGGTTTACTCTTCCTATTTTGTAGTATCAAAATTTGACCATAGATTTAACTGACAAAATGTTAATGCATGTCACTAAGAACTATATCGTTAGATTCGTATTTGAACATAATTTCAAATGGTGTAATTTTTAGTGACATGCATTGGCATTTTCTTATGTAAATCTATGGTCAAAATTTTATACTAAATAAGAGGTAGTACAAAAGTGGGCTATAACGGCCCTCCACTATGTAGGGCAAAACATGTGCCAAACTCACTTGTGTTGCATTTGGCATCGATGCCCCTCCATTGCTCACCCGGTGCCCCAATCTGGATCACCTACTTTGCTTCGGTGCCAAATTAATAACTCACGCAATGAAAAAACACTTGTGTGGGAGAGAGAGAGGACTGAGGCAATAAAAAACACTTGTTTGGTTGAGTGAGAGGCTGGTGTAGTTGGTTTGATTGATTTGTTTATAGATGTGGGTTTGTGTGCACAGCGGTGCCAACTCTCTCACATCGCGAGAGCGGTGCCAAAATCTTTTGATTTGACATCGATGCGTATTATGTGGCATACTTTTGCGAAATATGGCATCGACCACATAGTGGAAGGCAACAAATTCCCAAGCTCTTCACGTACTCCTAGGTAAATGAGAGGAAAGAGAAAGAGAGAGAGAGAGAGTGAAAAAAATCACTATCCAGCCAACCCTATCGTATGAGCGAATGATATTGGTACCTCTTGATGACATGGTAATTTTATCCAACCAAC
Organism: Triticum urartu; assembly: GCF_056163025.1. Taxonomy (NCBI): domain Eukaryota; kingdom Viridiplantae; phylum Streptophyta; class Magnoliopsida; order Poales; family Poaceae; genus Triticum; species Triticum urartu. The sequence continues at coordinate 477,137,382 of NC_141875.1, read as the reverse complement.
TAATCTAATATGTTCTCTTCTTTTGCAGATAAAAAAATACCTGAAAGTGAAAAATGTGATGTACTATAACAATCTCATCGAATGCCTTGATCTCCATCTTACAGAAATTGATTTGATCGACTACCGAGGCAGCACATCTGAGATTAAATTGGCCAGGTTCTTTGTTCTAGAGGCAAGTGTGCACAAGATAATGAGGTTTGGCGTTCTCTGGCGCAACAATGAATGGCGTGCTGATCACCGCAAGCGTCTAAGCCTAAATGACAAAGTCTCCGCAGAAGCTGAATTTGTTTTTGAAACATCAAGTGGCCAGAGACTCGAAAACTTATTTGCCCATTAGTGACTTGTTAGGGCGGTGGATTTTAGTTTGTACGATAATGCTGCATCCACCTAAAGTAACGAAAGTTCTTAAATAAACTTCCTAGTAATCACCTCTTCGTAGGTGCAACATTACTCCTAACATTTGTAATATCAGTTTGAAACTTCTAATATTGCTGTGTCCTATTCCTGCGTTTTCAAAATCCTGCGAATCAAACAGGTCCTGAGTTGGTGATGATGTTGTGCCTTCCATCTTTCACCAATAGCCGTTGGATCTAGATCTGACGCATACAAACCAAACTTCACCAGTTTTGCAAAAAGATGCCTGCACGTGTTCCCTATTTGCAAACAACTCCTTGTCTCTCACAATCAGCTTTATCTCCTCCCCACCACATCTAGAAGGCCATGGAAAAATCTGGTGCGATGGCCGCTGTCGGCGCCGTCCACCCCCCTATCTTGGTGTTCCGTGCAATGCACGGGCATCTACGCACGGGAAATTATGTCGAACACGGCTAGTGTAAGCAGGCTAGGTCTACAGCCATGATGATAGTGACTGCAGACGGTGAGGCTGACTATGGTATGCCGAACACGGCGCCTATACTCAGGTGTCATCTTCGGCGTAGGGTCTTGTCACTTCACTGTGAGGAGCAGCACGTAATAATTTGACCAACGGATAGTATAGTGCTACTACATTGGTAGTACTACTACTAGTACTAGCACCACCATCTGGATTTAGTAGTACTACCACGTCCATCTAGATTTATTATTTGACTAGCAATATCTAGTAATGCATGTCACAAAAAATGTACTACCCCCTCTGTAAATAAATACATGGTGTATTGTTTTATTCCTATCGGCGAGATAACTTAATGTCTTTTCGCTATTTAATAGGATTACATGCAATGAACTAACCACTGCATGTGATGTTTGGTAGTCTCAAGTCATTGAAAGCATGCACGGGCAGGGAGGGGGACGCAGCTTCATTGACTTACTGCACCTGCCTTTGGGTGTATGACACTTGGGCCCAACGGGTGGCTGGCCAACCTGTCATACAGCCAAAGGCAGGTGCAGTATAGGGGAGAGGAGTAGATGTCCAACACGCACATGAATTCAACACAGTCTGCACTTCTCATATAAAGGCTCCCGCCAGTCCAATCTATGAAATCCTACGCACCTACGCACCCAAGGGAAAGAGTGATCACTCCAATCGCAAGATCAGTTAACTAGAAGCTAGACCTATGGAGGCGATGAGTGCGAGCATCAGCCGGCTGTGCCAGATGGTCCACGACGCCGGCCTGTGGCCCGGCACCGAGGAACGTCTCCATGTAGTGCTTGAGGCCGCCAGGGCGAGGGGGCGCTTGGACGATAGCTTCGTCTCCTTGTTCGACGAGGTCCTCGTCGGCTTCCTCGACAAGTTCACCGTCATCAAGAAGCTCGTGGACGACCTTGAGGTACGCCTCCAGCCCATGCGCCCAGGCTCTGTGATGCCTGCCACCCTCAACAGCCTCTATGGTGACAACCTCTTCGACGCACTGGTGGCCCTGCGACTGCCCGCCGTCGCGCCGGAGAATGTCCACCTCGAGGTCGCGCTTGCCACACAGCGCCTGGTGCAGCAAGACACCATCGACATAATCACCCACGTCTACGCACAAATCGTCCACAAGGTACACTACATGCAAGAGGAGGACAATAGGACGCTGGCCTTCTTGGTTTGCAGGGCAACCTTGGACGACATTGTTCATAAGCAGAGCTTGCCGCCAACGCCGCTGCTCCTCACACGCCCGTTGGTGGTGACTCGGTGCACTAGGGCGTGAGGATGTCATTGATGGATCCATATGTATCTTTATCTTTCCGTCAAATCCATGTAGTAGTCTATGGTACTACTAGTAATCATCTTACCTTTCGCATCAACTTCATAATTTTCCTACGTACTCCATGCATGAACCGCGCCAGAGCCAAACTTCTCATTACTCTAGGGACAATCGTTATTTCTATCTATCGGTCGCGCCATGGAGCAGAACCAAATTTTACAAGTTACAAGTTCAAAAGGAAAAGCCTGTCGTGTTCGCATCGCACCCCCACATGGTTGGTCTGGCACGCCGCTCAAGGGGGAATGTGTGTTGTGTTGCATTTTCACTTACAAGTGGGACCACAGTTGAGCAAACCGACTATCGGCAAACACCCACCCTGCCCACCGTGCGATGGCTGAGAAAACGGGAGGGAGAAAAGATGGTTGTAGCATGGACTCCAAGAAAATTGGTGTCGGATGGGACTCGTGTGGGTGGCCTGTGCCGTACTGCTAGACATGAATGCTAGTTATGGCCCATGCCACCCCACTATATCGAGGTGCTGGTTACGTAGAACAAATTTCCTGGAGTCCATGCTCAGCCCTCCTCTATCTCTCTTCTCAGCCAGCCAGTAGATGCGCGGAGCCCATCGTCTGTTTGCTCATATGCGGTCCCACATGTCAGTGAAAATGCAAGAGGACCCACTAAACCTGCACATCTTTCACCTCGACGTGCTGGTGATGAAAAACAAATCCAATAAAGATCTTCAGTGGCTGCTTTTGGAGTTACTCAAGAGTAGTAAGATTATATTTATAGTTTAACCCAATATGCACATCACGTGGCTTCAACTACCACTCTATTTTCTTGCATGACACGACCTAGATGCCAGATGTCCCGCGTGTCGACAAAAGGAGGAAGAACTCGACCAAATCTTTGGTTGTGCTCTCGGATTAGACTAGTTGTGCTAACTTAAAATTTTATTGTGTAGAATGGATGCAAGTTTTGGTATTGGGAAGAAGAGTACAACGATATATTGATAGAGCGCAATTTAGTAGAGGCTCTAGCACTTTTAGCTAGCATAGAGGCTAGAGATGAGACTAGTGCACTTGTTGATAGAATAGAGGCTAGACACGTCTACTTCTTTACACTCGAAGAAGAAAGAAGCACGCAGGATTGAGCCTCCGCTGATCAACAATGAATGCATCGAGAAGGCACTAATCCAACTTACAGGAGCAGTTATGGAAGTTGGATATCTTCTAAAATGTATTCTTGTGGTTCTTGTTTTTCTAGTCAAAATTTTGGTGATGTATTTCCATGTACCAAAAAATCAATGATGAAAAAAAGATATGTGTTTGCAAAGAAAAATGTACGCGGCCGGGATGCTTCCGCGCGTTCGGCGCACGGCCACCGCATTCGAGAAATGGCCCGGACACGACCCCATTGCCCTACCCAAACAGACATAATCCGGGAAAAACGGAGGTCCATTTGGGGTCGTGCGTTGGAGTTGGCCTTACAAGTGGGACCGTAGTTGAGGAAACCGACTATCGGCAAACCCCCACCTCGCCCGCTGCGTGATGGCTGAGTTAGAGAAATGACGAGGTTGAAGAGATTGCTGTAGCACGGACTCCAACAAATATGGTGTCAGATGGAAGTCATGCTGGTGGCGTGTGCCGTACTCCTGGACGTGAATGCTTGTTCTGGCCCATGCCACCCTACTACTCCTACTACTTATAGTAGTAGTATCGAGGATTTGAGGTGCTGGTTACGTACAACGAACACATTAACATATGGCCCACCTCACACTGTGGCCAAATTTCCTGGAGTCGGTGTTGGGTTAAAAAGTGTTCTTTGTGAGGATGGGTGGCTGGTCTCAAGTTTAAAACTTGTTGTATTATGTGCGTAGACGTAGAGATAGTGCAGCATGTGAAGCTCATACAAATAGTGTACTATTGTTGATTGGCCTCATCCGATAACCTGTTGCAATGCACGTATAATTATGTATTTGGAAAATATATTTTTTTGCCTCGTCGCAGCACCCACTCAGAGAAGCGACTTGAAAGCCATTCATAAATTTGTAAGTTTATCACATGCATATCATTTTATTACATACAACAGGTCATCAACCCACAACGACAACAAGGATACATTATAAATACTAAAGTTTTCATCACACAACAAATAACAAGCAATGAAATGAACTTCAACTCAACAAATCCTCGGCATTGGAAACGCTTGGTTTGAACCACAAGTGATTCTCTGGGAATGGCCAGCTACTGTCAATCTCGAGACCAACGCGGGACTGATCATCCAGGCCGAAGCGACCTACTATATCACGACCAGGGTAGGGAACCACCGCAATGTCCGATGTATAGATACAATTGCTTCTCATAAATGGTAGTAACATTGCGTCAACAGCAGTTGGATCGCCTTTCACCATCATTTGATACTTTTGTCCAAGGAAGAGCGAGTTTGCTCCAAGACTATCAATACTGTACCAGGGAGAAGGTGTTGGCGCTAGCATAGTAGTATCCATCTCGAATACCATACAACGGGTGTTGGAATAGGTTCGGAGAGTGCGACCATGGGAGACAACACCTGCTTCCTTAGTAGTAACATCAGTAGTGGGCTGTATACAAACAAGAAGGAGTGATCCATCGGAAGTTGCGAGGCGCCACTGAGTATATCGGCCCTCCTCGTCCTCATCTCCCCCTTGGTTATAAATTTTTTCAAGTATAGGTGGTGGAATGTCCACAGGACCTTGGAAACACAAGAAGAAGGTTAATTAGTAGAGAAGGGAAACTTGCTAACTCGCATGCATGTGGATGAAACAATTATAATTACGGTGGAGGACAAACGTACCGAAACTACAAGGATCCCATGCAAAAACAATGCCACGAGTGGTGGTAGCAAACACAAGACCCTCATATTCAATTGCATCACAGTACACATCTGTGTATAGAAACTGATTTTTGAGCAATATCCATCCAGTCGAACCACAAAGGACGGCAACAAACTTGTCGAAGATAGCAACAACTTGATAGTTCTTGTAATTCCAAGAGCGGTTGGGAACTCGAGAAATTGCTATCTTCTGTAGACGACAGTCACCATGATCATATTTGAACGTACGTAGATCATCTGTGTGCTCAACCTCAGGGCACTCAGAGATTTTTGGAAGTGGAATCCACTGACGGGTGTACACATTCACAAGTTCCCACTCGCAATTGTACCGAATATAAACAACCCAATCTCCATTTGCGCCTGCCCAAGCTTTGCCCTCAAGCGATGGCATCTTAACATCATACGTATCATTATCAAGCGGCATCAACTTGCACAAGGCGAGGCTTCCCTCGTCCCCGCGCCAGTCAACAGGGTCACGGCGAAGAAGATAGGGTTCCTTGCAATGATGTTATTAGTTGAGTCGAGAATGTTCTTGAACGAACCTGCCATGCTAGCCGAGGTGATGACGTCACACCGATCAATGAGTTCCCCCACCACGTCATCTTTCAGATCGGGGAAAGTATAACGGGGTCGTTTCCGGCTTGTTCCCTCCACGGAGAAGACGATTGAACAATGGCAGAAGGAAGGGTGAAGGCAAATGGAGGAGGGAGGAAGAGCGTGCGACAACATTTCCAAATCAAGAGGAAAAGGGAAGAGTCGATGGACGGTTGCAGGTTTGCCACGGTACATGAAGAGGCGCCCCGGCCTACACATCTTTTCCGAAATTGTACAAAAGGACTCACCTCGTCTCACTGACATGTTGGAACGGGACCACATGTCAACGAAACATGGTGTGTAATTTCTCATGCAAAATGTGATCTGGCCGCGTTGGCCCGAGGTGCCGCATTAGTTATCGACCTTTATTTTTTTAACATACAATCTGAGTGGATAGTGATGTCTACTACACAAGCTTCTTCTTGTAGACGTTGTTGGGCCTCCAAATGCAGAGGTTTGTAGGACAGTAGAAAATTTCCCTCAAGTGGATGACCTAAGGTTTATCAATCCGTAGGAGGCGTAGGATGAAGATGGTCTCTCTCAAGCAACCCTGCAACCAAATAACAAAGAGTCTCTTGTGTCCCCAACACACCCAATACAATGGTAGATTGTATAGGTGCACTAGTTCGGCGAAGAGATGGTGATACAAGTGCAATATAGATAGTAGATAAAGGTTTTTGTAATCTGAAATTATAAAAACAGCAAGGTAACTAGTGATAAAAGTGAGCACAAACGGTATTGCAATGCTAGGAAACAAGGCCTAGGGTTCATACTTTCACCAGTGCAAGTTCTCTCAACAATAATAACATAATTGGATCACATAACTATCCCTCGACATGCAAGAAAGATTCACTCCAAAGTCACTAATAGCGGAGAACAAACAAAGAGATTATGGTAGGGTACGAAACCACCTCAAAGTTATCCTTTCTGATCTATCTATTCAAGAGTCCATAGTAAAATAACACGAAGCTATTCTTTCTATTCAATCTATCATAGAGTTCGTACTAGAATAACACCTTAAGACACAAATCAACCAAAACCCTAATGTCACCTAGATACTCCAATGTCACCTCAAGTATCCGTGGGTATGATTATACGATATGCATCACACAATCTCAGATCCATCTATTCAACCAACACAAAGAACTTCAAAGAGTGCCCCAAAGTTTCTACCGGAGAGTCAAGACGAAAATGTGTGGCAACCCCTATGCATAGGTTCATGGGCGGAATCCGCAAGTTGATCTCCAAAACATACATCAAGTGGATCAATAGAATACCCCATTGTCACCAGAGGTATCCCACGCAAGACATACATCAAGTGTTCTCAAATCCTTAAAGACTCAACCCGATAAGATAACTTCAAAGGGAAACTCAATCCATTCCAAGAGAGTAGAGGGGGAGGAACATCATAATATCCAACTATAATAGCAAAGCTCGTGATACATCAAGATCGTATCACCTCAAGAACACGAGAGAGAGAGAGAGATCAAACACATAGCTACTGGTACATACCCTCAGCCCCAAGGGAGAACTACTCCCTCCTCGTCATGGAGAGCACCGGGATGATGAAGATGGCCACCGGAGAGGGATTCCCCCTCCGGCAGGGTGCCGGAACGGGTCTAGATTGGTTTTCGGTGGCTACCGAGGCTTCTAGCGGCAGAACTCCCGATCTATTGTGCTCCTTGAAGTTTTTAGGGTATATGTGTATATATGGGAGGAAGAAGTACGTCGATGGACCTCCGGGCTGTCCACGAGGCAGGGGGCATGCCCCTGGGCACGCCCCCCACCCTCGTGGGCAGCCCGGGACTCTCTTGGTCCAACTTCGATACTCCGTGGGCTTCTTCTGGTCCAAAAATAAGTTCTATGAAGTTTCAGGTCAATTGGACTCCGTTTGATTTTCCTTTTCTGCGATACTCTAAAACAAGGAAAAAAACAGAAACTGGCACTGGGCTCTAGGTTAATAGGTTAGTGCCAAAAATCATATAAAATAGCATATAAATGCATATAAAACAAGGTTGATAATATAATAGCATGGAACAATCAAAAATTATAGATACGTTGGAGACGTATCAGCATCCCCAAGCTTAATTCCTGCTCGTCCTCGAGTAGGTAAATGATAAAAACAGAATTTTTGATGTGGAATGCTACCTAACATATTTATCCATGTAATCTTCTTTATTGTGGCAAGAATATTTAGATCCATAAGATTCAAGACAAAAGTTTAATATTGACATAAAAATAATAATACTTCAAGCATGATAACAAAGTAATCATGTCTTCTCAAAATAACATGGCCAAAGAAAGTTCATCCCTACAAAATCATATATTTGGTCATGCTCCATTTTCGTCACACAAGAATGCTCTCATCATGCACAACCCTGATGACAAGCCAAGCAATTGGTTCATACTTTAGTAATCTCATACTTTTTTCAACTTTCACGCAATACATGAGCGTGAGCCATGGATATAGCACTATGGGTGGAATAGAATATAATGAGGGGGTTATGTGGAGAAGACAAAAAGGAGAAAGTCTCACATCGACGCGGCTAATCAATGGGATAGGGAGATTCCATCAATTGATGTCAATGCAAGGAGTAGGGATTGCCATGCAACGGATGCACTAGAGCTATAAATGTATGAAAGCTCAACAAAAGAACTAAGTGGGTGTGCATCCAACTTGCTTGCTCACGAAGACCTAGGGCACTTGAGGAGGCCCATTATTGGAATATACAAGCCAAGTTCTATAATGAAAATTTCCCACTAGTATATGAAAGTGACAACATAAGAGACTCTCTATCAAGAAGATCTTGGTGCTAATTTGAAGCACAAGTGTGGTAAAAGGATAGTAACATTGTCCCTTCTCTCTTTTTCTCTCATATTTTTTTGGGCCTTCTCTTTTTTTCTCTTTTTTTGGCCTTTCTCTTTTTTTCGTCCGGAGTCTCATCCCGACTTGTGGGGGAATCATAGTCTCCATCATCCTTTCCTCACTGGGACAATGCTCTAATAATGATGATCATCACATTTTTATTTACTTACAACTCAAGAATTACAACTCGATACTTTGCCAGATATGACTCTATATGAATGCCTCTGGCGGCGTACCGGGATTGCGATGAATCAATTGTGACATGTATGAAAAATTATGAACGGTGGCTTTGCCACAAATACGATGTCAACTACATGATCATGCAAAGCAATATGACAATGATGATGCGTGTCATAATAAACGGAACGGTGGAAAGTTGCATGGCAATATATCTCGGAATGGCTGTGGAAATGCCATAATAGGTAGATATGGTGGCTGTTTTGAGGAAGATATAAGGAGGTTTATGTGTGATAGAGCGTATCATATCACGGGGTTTGGATGCACCGGCGAAGTTTGCACCAACTCTCAAGGTGAGAAAGGGCAATGCACGGTACCGAAGAGGCTAGCAATGATGGAAGGGTGAGAGTGTGTATAATCCATGGACTCAACATTATTCATAAAGAACTCACATACTTATTGAAAAAATCTACAAGTCATCAAAAACCAAGCATTACGCGCATGCTCCTAGGGGGGTAGATTGGTAGGAAAAGACCATCGCTCGTCCCCGACCGCCACTCATAAGGAAGGAAATCAAATAACACCTCATGTTTCAAATTTGTTACACAACTTTTACCATACGTGCATGCTACGGGACTTGCAAACTTCAACACAAGTATTTTTCAAATTCACAACTACTCAACTAGCACAACTTTAATATCACTATCTTCATATCTCAAAACAGTTATCAAGTATCAAACTTCTCTTAGTATTCAATGCACTCTATATGAAAGTTTTTATTATATCCCTTTTGGATGCCCATCATATTAGGACTAAATTCATAACCAAAGAAAATTACCATGCTATTTAGGAATCTCAAAATAATATAAGTGAAGCATGAGATTTCATCTATTTCTATAAAATAAAACCACCACCATGCTCTAGAAATATATAAGTGAAGCACTAGAGCAAATGACAAACTACTCCGATTGATATAAGTGAAGATCAATGAGTAGTCGAATAATTATGCAACTATGTGAAGACTCTCTAACATTTAAGAATTGCAGATCTTGGTATTTTATTCAAACATCAAGCAAAACAAAAGAAAATAAAATGACGCTCCAAGCAAAACACATATCATGTGGCGAATAAAAATATAGCTCCAAGTAAAGTTACCGATGAACGAAGACGAAAGAGGGGATGCCTTCCGGGGCATCCCCAAGATTAGGCTTTTGGTTGTCCTTGAATATTACCTTGGGGTTCCTTGGGCATCCCCAAGCTTAGGATCTTGCCACTCCTTATTCCATAGTCCATCGAATCTTTACCCAAAACTTGAAAACTTCACAACACAAAACTTAACAGAAAACTCGTAAGCTCCGTTAGTATAAGAAAATAAATCACCACTTAGGTACTGTTGTGAACTCATTATAAATTCATATTGGTGTAATATATACTGTATTCAAACTTCTCTATGGTTCATACCCTCCGATACTACTCATAGATTCATCAAAATAAGCAGACAACACAAAGAAAATAGAATCTGTCAAAAACAGAACAGTCTGTAGTAATATGTATCAAACGTATACTTCTGGAACCCATAAAATTCTCAAATAAATTGGTGTACCTGTGTAATTTGTCTATTAATCATCTTCAAAAAGAATTAACTAAATATCACGCTCCAATAAAAATGGCAGCGATTCACGTGAGCGCTAAAGTTTCTGTTTTTTACAGCAAGATCAAAAAGACTTTCCCCAAGTCTTCCCAACCGTTCTACTTGGCACAAACACTGATTAAAAGCATAAAACCACATCTAAACAGAGGCTAGATGAATTATTTATTACTAAACAGGAGTAAAAAGCAAGGAACAAAAATAAAGTTGGGTTGCCTCCCAACAAGCGCTATCGTTTCACGCCCCTAGCTAGGCATGTTGATTTCAATGATGCTCATATAAAAGATAAGAATTGAAACATAAAGAGAGCATCATGAAGAATATGACTAGCACATTTAAGTCTAACCCACTACCTATGCATAGGGATTTTGTGAGCAAACAACTTATGTGAACAATAATCAACTAGCATAGGAAGGCAAAACAAGCATAACTTCAAAACTTTAAGCACATAGAGAGGAAACTTGATATTATTGCAATTCCTACAAGCATATATTCCTCCCTCATAATAATTTTCAGTAGCATCATGAATGAATTCAACAATATAACTGATACGTCTCCAACGTATCTATAATTTTTTATTGCTCCATGCTATATTATCTTCTGTTTTGGACATTATTGGGCTTTATTATTCACTTTTATATTATTTTTTGGGACTAACCTATTAACCGGAGGCCCAACCCAGAATTGCCGTTTTTTGCCTATTTTAGGGTTTCGAAGAAAAGGAATATCAAACAGAGTCCAAACGGAATGAAACCTTTGGGAACGTGATTTTCGGAACGAACAAGATCCAGGAGACTTGGACCCTACGTCAAGCAACCAACATGGAAGCCACAAGGTACGGGGGGCGCCTACCCCCACCCCCAGGCGCGCCCTCCACCCTCATGGGCCCCCTGTTGCTCCACCGATGTACTCCTTCCTCCTATATATACCAATGTACCCCCAAAAGATCAAATACGGAGCCAAAACCCTAATTTCACCGCCGTAACTTTCTGTATCCACAGGATCCCATCTTGGGGCCTGTTCCGGAGCTCCGTCGAAGGGGGCATCGATCATGGAGGGCTTCTACATCAACACCATAGCCTCTCCGATGAAGTGTGAGTAGTTTACCTCAGACCTTCCGGTCCATAGTTATTAGCTAGATGGCTTCTTCTCTCTTTTTGGATCCCAATACAAAGTTCTCCCCCTCTCTTGTGGAGATCTATTCGATGTAATCTTCTTTTGCAGCGTGTTTGTTGAGACCGATGAATTGTGGGTTTATGATCAAGTTTATCTATGAACAATATTTGAATCTTCTCTGAATTCTTTTATGTATGATTGGTTATCTTTGCAAGTCTCTTCGAATTATCAGTTTGGTTTGGCCTACTAGATTGATCTTTCTTGCAATGGGAGAAGTGCTTAGCTTTGGGTTCAATCTTGCGGTGTCCTTTCCCAATGATAGTAGGGGCAGCAAGGCACGTATTGTATTGTTGCCATCGAGGATAACAAGATGGGTTTTTTTTATCATATTGCATGAATTTATCCCTCTACATCATGTCATCTTGCTTAAAGCGTTACTCTGTTCTCTTGAACTTAATACTCTAGATGCATGCTGGATAGCGGTCGATGTGTGGAGTAATAGTAGTAGATGCAGGCAGGAGTTGGTCTACTTGTCTTGGACGTGATGCCTATATACATGATCATACCTAGATATTCTCATAACTATGCTCAATTCTGTCAATTTCTCAATAGTAATTTGTTCACCCACCGTAAAATACTTATGCTCTTGATAGAAGCCACTAGTGAAACCTATGGCCCCCGGGTATATCTTCATCATATTAATCTTCCAACACTTAGTTATTTACTTTGCTTTTTTACTTTGCTTTTATTTTACTTTGCATATTTATCATAAAAATACCAAAAATATTATCTTATCATATCTATCAGATCTCACTCTCGTAAGTGATCGTGTAGGGATTGACAACCCCTTATCGCGTTGGTTGCGAGGATTTATTTGTTTTGTGCAGGTGCGAGGGACTCGCGCGTAGCCTCCTACTGGATTGATACATTGGTTCTAAAAATTGAGGGAAATACTTACGCTACTTTGCTGCATCACCCTTTCCTCTTCAAGGGAAAACCAACGCAGTGCTCAAGAGGTAGCAAGAAGGATTTCTGGCGCCGTTGCCGGGGAGGTCTATGCAAAAGTCAACATACCAAGTACCCATCACAAACCCTTATATCCCGCATTACATTATTTGCCATTTTCCTCTCATTTTCCTCTCCCCCACTTCACCCTTGCCGTTTTATTCGCTCTCTCTCTCTATCCTCCCTCTCTTTCTCTATTTGCCTCTTTTTGCTCGTTCCTCATTTGCTTGTGTGTTGGATTGCTTGCTTGTCACGATGTCTCAAGATAACACTAAATTGTGTGACTTTACCAATACCAACAACAATGATTTTATTAGCACTCCAATTGCTCCTCTTACCGATGCTGAATCTTGTGAAATTAATGCTACCTTAGTGAATCTTGTCATGAAAGATTCGTTTTCCGGCCTTCCTACTGAAGATGCCGCTACCCATCTAAATAGCTTTGTTAATTTGTGTGATATGCAAAAGAATAAAGATGTGGACAATGATATTGTTAAATTGAAGCTATTTCCTTTTTCGCTTAGAGATCGTGCTAAAGCTTGGTTTTCGTCTTTGCCTAAAAATAGTATTGATTCGTGGAATAAGTGCAAAGATGCTTTTATCTCTAAGTATTTTCCTCCCGCTAAGATCATCTCTCTTAGAAATGATATTATGAATTTTAAGCAACTTGATCATGAACATGTTGCACAAGCTTGGGAGAGGATGAAATTAATGATATGTAATTTCCCAACACATGGTTTGAATTTGTGGATGATTATACAAAAAATTTATGCCGGATTGAATTTTGCTTCTAGAAATCTTTTAGATTCGGCCGCGGGAGGCATTTTTATGGAAATCACTTTAGGAGAAGCTACTAAACTCCTAGATAATATTATGGTTTATTATTCTCAATGGCACACTGAAAGATCTACTAATAAGAAAGTGCATGCGATAGAAGAAATTAATGTTTTGAGTGGAAAGATGGATGAACTTATGAAATTATTTGCTAATAAAAGTGTTTTTTATCCTAATGATATGCCTTTGTCTACTTTAATTGAGAATAATAATGAATCTATGGATGTGAATTTTGTTGGTAGGAATAATTTTGGTAACAACGTGTATAGAGGAAACTTTAATCCTAGGCCGTATCCTAGTAATCCCTCTAATAATTATGGTAATTCCTACAAAAAAATTTTATGGAAATTATAATAAGATGCCCTCTGATTTTGAATCTACTATTAAAGAATTTATTACTTCGCAAAAGAATTTCAATGCTTTGATTGAAGAAAAATTGCTTAAGATTGATGAGTTGGATAGGAACGTTGATAGAATTTCTCTTGATGTTGATTCTTTGAAACTTAGATCTATTCCACCTAAGCATGATATCAATGAGTCTCTCAAAGCCATGATAATTTCCATTGATGAGTGCAAAGAAAGAACCGCTAGGATGCGTGCTAAGAAAGATTCCTTTATAAGAGCGTGTTCTTCTAGTTTCCATGATAATAAAGATGAAGATCTAAAAGTTGTTGATGTGTCCCCTAGTAAATCTCTGTTTTGCAATATGAATCTTGATAATGAAGGGACTGAATATGATCCACCTTTACCTAGAAGGCGTTCCAAAAATTCAGAGTTTTTAGATCTTGATGCTAAATTTGATAAAAGTGGGATTGAAGAGATCAAAACTATAGATGTTAATGAACCTACTATTTTGGATTTCAAGGAATTTAATTATGATAGCTGATCGTTGATAGATTGTATTCCTTGTTGCAATCCGTGCTAAATTTTGCTCATGCTTATAGTCAAATTAAAGCTTTTACTAAACATATCATTGATGCTTTGATGCAATCTTATGAAGAAAAACTTGAGTTGGAAGTTTCTATCCCTAGAAAACTTTATGATGAGTGGGAACCAACTATTAAAATTAAAATTAAAGATCATGAATGCTATGCTTTGTGTGATTTGAGTGCTAGTGTTTCCACGATTCCAAAGACTTTATATGATTTGCTAGGTTTCCGTGATTTTGATGATTGCTCTCTAAACTTGCACCTTGCGGATTCCACTATTAAGAAACCTATGGGAAGAATTAATGATGTTCTTATTGTTGCAAATAGGAATTATGTGCCCGTAGATTTTATTGTTCTTCACATAGATTGCAATCCTTCATGTCCTATTATTCTTGGTAGACCTTTCCTTAGAACGATTGGTGCAATTATTGATATGAAGGAAGGAAATATTAGATTCCAATTTCTGTTAAGGAAAGGCATGGAACACTTTCCTAGAAAGAAAATTAAATTACCTTATGAATCTATTATGAGATCCACTTATGGATTGCCTACCAAAGATGGCAATACCTAGATCTATCCTTGCTTTTTATGCCTAGCTAGGGGCGTTAAACGATAGCGCTTGTTGGAGGCAACCAAATTTTATTTTTATTCCTTGCTTTTTGCTCCTGTTTAGTAATAAATAATTTATCTAGCCTCTGTTTTGGTTGTCTTTTTGTGTTTAATTAGTGTTTGTGCCAAGTAGAACCGTTGGGAAGACTTGGGGAAAGTCTTGTTAATCTTGCTGTAAAAAACAGAAACTTTAGCGCTCACGAGAACTGCTGCCATTTTTATTTGCAAAGTTATATTTAGTTAATTATTTTTGAAGATGATTAATAGATAAATTCCACACGTCCAGCAATTTATTTTAGAATTTTTGGGGTTCTAGATCTTGCGCTAGCTACAGATTACTACAGACTGTTCTGTTTTTGATAGATTCTGTTTTTCGTGTGTTGTTTTCTTATTTTGATGAATATATGGCTAGTAAAATAGTTTATAAACCATAGAGAATTTTGAATACAGTAGGTTTAACACCAATATAAATAAAGAATGAGTTCATTACAGTACCTTGAAGTGGTCTTTTGTTTTCTTTCGCTAACGGAGCTCACAAGATTTTCTACTTTAAGTTTTGTGTTGTGAAGTTTTCAAGTTTTGGGTAAGGATTTGATGGATTATGGAACAAGGAATGGCAAGAGCCTAAGCTTGGGGATGCCCATGGCACCCCCAAGATAATCTAAGGACACCTAAAAGCCAAAGCTTGGGGATGCCCCGGAAGGCATCCCCTCTTTCGTCTACTTCTATCGGTAACTTTACTTGGAGCTATATTTTTATTCACCACATGATATGTGCTTTGCTTGGAGCGTCCTGTACGATTTGAGTATTTACTAGCAAACATGCCTGTGCATTGCAACGGGAGATAAAAACCCTCACACGCCATTACCCACTGAGCATGGCTAAAGACCTCACCCTCATGACCATAACATAATAAACATGACTAATACCTCATCCTCAGGTCCACATGCTCCATTTTAGTATAACACAAGACACATGTTTCCGCTTATCGTCTTTGTCGTCCTCATTGCCGATGGTCGTGCTACCAGTTGTCACTAACCTAGGTTGGCCAAGTCCAATAGCTGGATTGTTGAGCCGCCTTTGTGTCCAGCAAAGATCAAGAGCGTTGACCAAAATTTTTCTTTATCATCTGGGTAATATAATAGGGTAAAGCACGACACGTTATATATGTCCGTGTCATCATGTAAATTGAGTAGTTTGTGTCAGATAGACCATGAAACCTTGGTTGGACTCCTCATGCATTTTGAGGGGAGTCATTGGGCCGAGTGGTCGTACATGAAGATGCGACAGACAAAAAGATTCCTTCCATATCCCAGTTTAATAAATTGAACTAAAACCATGCATCAGGTGGGCACATTTAAAAAATCCGCCAAGTTTTATTAATAGTTATAGATTAAAACAATTTAGCTACAATACCTCCCAATTTTAAAGGAAACATGTTTTTAAAAAAATGTTTGCCTTTTCAAATTGAAAATTCAAAAATATTTGTGTTTTTAAAATGTTTGCAAATTCAAAAATAATCACAATGGTATCTCCTAGTTTAAATTTTTTATTTTTTTTAAAAAAATATTCAGATTTTTAAAGATATTTAGAAGGGAAATATTGTTCTTTTAAAAAAGTCGAGTTTAAATTTTTTATTAACAACTTTGCAAAAAATTGCATTCTAAAATATACATTCACTTTTTCAAAAAAAAACTTTTCATCTCAGTATCTGGTGCGACTGCGTGCTTATTTTAAATATTCGCGTAGCTAACTAACCAGCAAGTCTTCTCTAGTCTAGTGGCTAGGATTCTGAACACTCTAGCTTGAGCTGCGTTCGATACCTTGTGTTGTTCTAATTTTTGTTGCAGTTTTTTTCCTGGCGTGGATTGTTGGTACATTAATGGGCAGGCCCATTGCGCCTCTGTGTCTCATGTGATTTTTTTGACAGAAACGAATCTGGAGAAAGAGAAATCGCCCGCATGAGGAATCACCTGTGACGTACGAAAATTTTCTGGGTCCACCATAAACCAAAAAAACTGGAGAAACAATTCTCCCTTTAATATTAGGTAATGATTTGTTAGTTTTCCACAATCATCTTTGTTGTACACACCTTTTGAGAGAGACACACATGATTCGGAAATTATTAGAATACTCTATGTGCTTCACTTATATATTTTGAGTTATATAGTTTTTGCTCTAATGCTTCACTTATATCTTTTAGAGCACGTCGGTGGATTTGTTTTATAGAAACTATTGATATCTCATGTTTCACTTAGATTATTTTGAGAGTCTTAAATAGCATGGTAATTTGCTTAAATAATCCTAATATGCTAGGTATACAAGATTAGTAAAACTTTCTTATGAGTGTGTTGAATACTAAGAAAAGTTTGAAACTTGATAATTGTTTTGAGATATGGAGATGGTGATATTAGAGTTGTGCTAGTTGAGTAGTTGTGAATTTGAGAAATGATTGTGTTGAAGTTTGTGATTCTTGTAGCACGCATGTATGGTGAACCGTTATGTGATGAAGTCGGAGCATGATTTATTTATTGATTGTCTTCCTTATGAGTGGCGGTCGGGGACGAGCGATGGTCTTTTCATACCAATCTATCCCCCTAGGAGCATGCGCGTAATACTTTGCTTCGATAACTAATAGATTTTTGCAATAAGTATGTGAATTCTTTATGACTAATGTTGAGTCCATGGATTATACGCACTCTCACCCTTCCACCATTGCTAGCCTCTCTAATACCACACACCTTTCGCCGGTATCATACACCTACCATTACCTTCCTCAAAACAGCCACCATACCTACCTATTATGGCATTTCCATAGCCATTCCGAGATATATTGCCATTCAACTTTCCACCATTCCATTTATCATGACACATTTCATCATTGTCATATTGCTTTGCATAATCATGTAGTTGACATTGTATTTGTGGCAAAGCCACCGTTCATAAGTCTTTCATACATGTCACTCTTGATTCATTGCATATCCCGGTACACCGTTAGAGGCATTCACATAGAGTCATATTTTGTTCTAAGTATCGAGTTGTAATTCTTGAGTTGTAAGAAAATAAAAGTGTGCTGATCATCATTATTAGAGAATTGTCCCGGTGAGGAAAGGATGATGGAGACTATGATTCCCCTCCCCCCCAAGTCGGGATGAGACTTCGGACAAAAAATAAAAAAAAAGAGAAAAGAAGAGGCCATAAAAAAAGAGAAAAGGCCCGAATATATATATATATGAGAGAGAAAAAGAGAGAAGGGACAATGCTACTATCCTTTTACCACACTTGTGCTTCAAAGTAGCACCATGATCTTCATGATAGAGAGTCTCCTATGATATCACTTTCATATACTAGTGGGAATTTTACATTATAGAACTTGGCTTGTATATTCCAATGATGGGCTTCCTCAAAATGCCCTAGGTCTTCGTGAGAAAGCAAGTTGGATGCACACCCACTTAGTTTCTTTTTGAGCTTTCATATACTTATAGCTCTAGTGCATCCGTTGCATGGCAATCCCTACTCACTCACATTGATATCTATTGATGGGCATCTCCATAGCCCGTTGATACGCCTAGTTGATGTGAGACTATCTTCTCCCTTTTTGTCTTCTCCACAACCACCATTCTATTCCACCTATAAGTGATATGGCCATGGCTCACACTCATGTATTGCATGAAGATTGAAAAAGTTTGAGAACATTAGAAGTATGAAACAATTGCTTGACTTGTCATCGGGGTTGTGTATGATTTAAATACTTTGTGTGGTGAAGATAGAGCATAGCCAGACTATAAGATTTTGTAGGGATAACTTTCTTTGGCCATGTTATTTTGAGAAGACATAATTGCTTAGTTAGTATGCTTGAAGTATTATTATTTCTATGTCAATATTAAACTTTTGTCTTGAATCTTTCGGATCTGAATATTCATGCCACAATTAAGAAGAATTACATTGAAATTATGCCAAATAGCATTCCACATCAAAAGTTCTGTTTTGTTCATTTACCTACTCGAGGACGAGAAGGAATTAAGCTTCGGGATGCTTGATACGTCTCCAACGTATCTACAATTTTTGATTGCTCCATGCTATATTATCTTCTGTTTTGGACATTATTGGGCTTTATTACCCACTTTTATATTATTTTTTGGGACTAACCTATTAACCGGAGGCCCAGCCCAGAATTGTTGTTTTTTGCCTATTTTAGGGTTTCGAAGAAAAGGAATATCAAACGGAGTCCAAACAGAATGAAACCTTCGGGAACGTAATTTTCGGAACGAACAAGATCCAGGAGACTTGGACCCTACGTCAAGCAACCAACAGGGAAGCCACGAGGTAGGGGGCGTGCCTACCCCCCCCCAGGCGCGCCCTCCACCCTCGTGGGCCCCCTGTTGCTCCACCGACGTACTCCTTCCTCCTATATATACCTATGTACCCACAAACGATCAAATACGGAGCCAAAACCCTAATTCCACCGCCGTAACTTTCTGTATCCACGAGATCCCATCTTGGGGCCTGTTCCGGAGCTCCGTCAGAGGGGGCATCAATCACGGAGGGCTTCTACATCAACACCATAGCCTCTCCGATGAAGTGTGAGTAGTTTACCTCAGACCTTCCGGTCCATAGTTATTAGCTAGATGGCTTCTTCTCTCTTTTTGGATCTCAATACAAAGTTCTCCCCCGCTCTTGTGGAGATCTATTAGATGTAATCTTCTTTTGCGGTGTGTTTGTTGAGACCGATGAATTGTGGGTTTATGATCAAGTTTATCTATGAACAATATTTGAATCTTCTCTGAATTCTTTTATGTATGATTCGTTATCTTTGCAAGTCTCTTCGAATTATCAGTTTGGTTTGGCCTACTAGATTGATCTTTCTTGCAATGGGAGAAGTGCTTAGCTTTGGGTTAAATCTTGCGGTGTCCTTTCCCAGTGACAGTAGAGGCAGCAAGGCACGTATCGTATTGTTGCCATCGAGAATAACAAGATGGTTTTTTTATCATATTGCATGAATTTATCCCTCTACATCATGTCATCTTGCTTAAAGTGTTACTCTGTTCTCTTGAACTTAATACTCTAGATGCATGCTGGATAGCGGTTGATGTGTGGAGTAATAGTAGTAGATTGAGGCAGGAGTCGGTCTACTTGTCTTGGACGTGATGCATATATACACGATCATACCTAGATATTCTCATAACTATGCTCAATTCTGTCAATTGCTCAATAGTAATTTGTTCACCCACCATAAAATACTTATGCTCTTGAGAGAAGCCACTAGTGAAACCTATGGCCCCCGGGTCTATCTTCATCATATTAATCTTCCAACACTTAGTTATTTCCTTTGCTTTTTACTTTGCTCTTATTTTACTTTGCATCTTTATCATAAAAATACCAAAAATATTATCTTATCATATCTATCAGATCTCACTCTCATAAGTGACCGTGTAGGGATTGACAACCCTTTATTGTGTTGGTTGCGAGGATTTATTTGTTTTGTGCAGGTGCGAGGGACTCACGCGTAGCCTCCTACTGGATTGATACCTTGGTTCTCAAAACTGAGGGAAATACATACGCTACTTTGCTGCATCACCCTTTCCTCTTCAAGGGAAAACCAACGCAGTGCTCAAGAGGTAGCAATAACCAGCAGCTAAAGCATTCTTTTCATGATCTACAAGCATAGAAAATTTTGTACTCTCCACATAAGCAAAATTCTTCTCATTCGGAATAGTGGGAGTATCATAAGAGACTCGAATACTATAAATTGTTTCCACATTAAAAGAGTAATGTTTAGAAAAGGGGTAATCATAATCATGACAAGTTTTATAAATATAATCATCACCACTTTTTATAGCATATGTATCATCACAATAATTATCATAAGTAGAAACTTTGTTCTCATCATAATCGATTGAAACCTCTTCCAAGATAGTGGAATCATCACTAAATAAAGTTATGACCTCTCCAAACACACTTTCATAATTATCATAATAAGATTCAACATCCTCCAAAACAGTGGGATCATTACTTCCTAAAGTTGACACTCTTCCAAACCCACTTTCATCAATATAATCATCATAAGTAGGAGGCATGCTATCATCATTATACATTTGCATATCAAAACTTGGGAGACTAAAAATATCATCTTCATTAAACGTAGCATCCCCAAGCTTGGGACAAACATTAATTGCAGCAAATATATTCTCAAAAACATCATCTTCATCAAACATAGCATCCCCAAGCTTGGGCCTTTTCATATCATTAGCATCATATATATTCAAAGAATTCATACTAACAACATTGCTATCATGCTCATCATTCAAATATTTAGTGACAAACATCTTAATGCATTCTTCTTCTAGCATTTTGGCACAATTATCGGAATCCTTATTTTCATGAAAGATATTAAAAAGATGAAGCATATGAGGTACCCTTAATTCCATATATATTTTGGTACTTTTCTTTTATAAACTAAACTAGTGATAAAACAAGAAACAAAAAGATTCGATTGCAAGATCTAAAGATATACTTTCAAGCGCTAACCTCCCCGGCAACGGCGCCAGAAAAGAGCTTGATGTCTACTACACAACCTTCTTCTTGTAGACGTTGTTGGGCCTCCAAGTGCAGAGGTTTGTAGGACAGTAGCAAATTTCCCTCAAGTGGATTACCTAAGGTTTATCAATCCTTAGGAGGCGTAGGATGAAGATGATCTCTCTCAAGCAACCCTGCAACACAATAACAAAGAGTCTCTTGTGTCCCCAACACACCCAATACAATGGTAGATTGTATAGGTGCACTAGTTCGGCGAAGAGATGGTGATACAAGTGCAATATAGATAGTAGATAAAGGTTTTTGTAATTTGAAATTATAAAAACAGCAAGGTAACTAGTGATAAAAGTGAGCGCAAACGGTATTGCAATGCTAGGAAACAAGGCCTAGGGTTCATACTTTCACTAGTGAAAATTCTCTCAGCAATAATAACATAATTGGATCACATAACTATCCCTCAACATGCAACAAAGAGTCACTCCAAAGTCACTAATAGCGGAGAACAAACGAAGAGATTATGGTAGGGTACGAAACCACCTCACAGTTATCCTTTCTGATCTATCTATTCAAGAGTCCGTAGTAAAATAACACGAAGCTATTCTTTCCATTCAATCTATCATAGAGTTCATACTAGAATAACACCTTAAGACACAAATCAACCAAAACCCTAATGTCACCTAGATACTCCAATGTCACCTCAAGTATCAGTGGGTATGATTATACGATATGCATCACCCAATCTCAGATTCATCTATTCAACCAACACAAAGAACTTCAAAGAGTGCCCCAAAGTTTCTACCGGAGAGTCAAGACGAAAACATGTGCCAACCCCTATGCATAGGTTCATGGGCGGAACCCGCAAGTTGATCACCAAAACATGTATCAAGTGGATCAATAGAATACCCCACTGTCACCACAGGTATCCCACACAAGACATACATCAAGTGTTCTCAAATCCTTAAAGACTCAACCCGATAAGATAACTTCAAAGGGAAAACTCAATCCATTACAAGAGAGTAGAGGGGGAGAAACATCATAAGATCCAACTATAATAGCAAAGCTCGCGATACATCAAGGTCGTATCACCTCAAGAACACGAGAGAGAGAGAGAGATCAAACACATAGCTACTGGTACTTACCCTCAGCCCCGAGGGAGAACTACTCCCTCCTCATCATGGAGAGCACAGGGATGATGAAGATGGCCACCGGAGAGGGATTCCCCCTCTGGCAGGGTGCTAGAACGGGTCTAGATTGGTTTTTGGTGGCTACCGAGGCTTCTGGCGGCGGAACTCCCGATCTACCGAGGCTTCTGGGTATATATGGGAGGAAGAAGTACGTCGGTGGACCTCCGGGCTATCCACGAGGCAGGGGGCGCGCCCAGGGGGTGGGCCCGCTCCCCACCCTCGTGGGCAGCCCGAGACTCTCCTGGTCCAACTCCGATACTCCGTGGGCTTCTTCTGGTCCAAAAATAAGTTCCGTGAAGTTTCAGGTCAATTGGACTCCGTTTGATTTTCCTTTTCTGCGATCCTCTAAAACAAGGAAAAAACATAAACTGGCACTGGGCTCTAGGTTAATAGGTTAGTCCCAAAAATCATATAAAATAGCATATAAATGCATATAAAACATACAAGGTTGATGATATAATAGCATGGAACAATCGAAAATTATAGATACGTTGGAGACGTATCAGATAGCTCATGTGGTCATCACACATGAGTGGATATATAGGTGGGCTAGGTGGGCCGGCGGCAACAATCTAAGTGATAAAAGAGTTGATCTCGAAAAAAGATTTGATCCAATGCTTCGTTTTTTTTATTTTCCAACTATGACCATTGGATAGTGTGAATCAATGGCTTGCGTTCAAAGTTATTCTCATAGTACTATAGAATGGTATAGGAACATGGAGAGATTTGGTTGATTTTATAGCGCTGAATAATATACAATATTATGAGTGCAGACGCTCCACCCCGAGGTTTGTAGCTCCTTCTCGGTCGTCGGGAATCTATGTTCTTCCACTCTTTCATTTAAGACATGAGCTTTGTTCATCCTGTTGCTGGCACGCGGGACATATATATGCCTCCATTTTACAAAATCATACTATATGCCTCCATGACACGCGGGACATCTAGCATCAAGGCGGCGTGTCATGCTAGAAAATGGAGATATGCAGTGCGTAAGTGAGTCGTGCACTTCGATGGCACCTAGTACTACGCAATATTTTTTCTCCTCTATGGCACGTGAATAGTGCACGTACTCAATGACAGAGCACGGGATGGTAGCCATGGACATGGTTGGCCCTTTTTGAAGAGAGTACTAATAAATATGTAACTTTGATGTGTCCCGTCAACTCGCAGAACGACGAGAAGCTTGCTTACTACGCCTTCTCCCTCGCCAACGCGTGCGCGGTGGCTCGTAGCACGAGGAGAAACTTTTGCTTACAAGCGGTGGACGTGCAGTAGTTCATTTGGTGTCAGATTGCCAGAAGTAGTACCATCATTATTGTTCGACTTCCGGAAGAGGAGAAGTGCCAAGCACAAGGTCACCTACTAACCTAGTACAGTACTACTATAGCCAAAGCTGATCCACCTTTTTAGAGCATGGTTAATTAATATAGGCGGTTCTTGCAGCGGCACATCATTTAGAGCAAGTACTCTCTTCGTAGGATCAAAGGAAGTGAAAAAAAAGTTGGAGTGGATGCTAGATTGCCGATTAAAACATGATTACATAGGAAAAAATCCTATAGCATTCTATCCTATGAATCAAATGACCGATGTAGGAAAATTATGAGGGGTGTCTCTCCAACAGTGTTCCTTGGCTCGCACCTAGCATCACGGTGGTCGAACTTGGAGTCATTCATCTAGTACACATGGCATCTCAGATCTGGTACTCCAATATTAGGTTCGCTCAATGTGATGTGGCAACTTCATATACTAACCGGATGCTGGCTATACTACTACGGTACTCACACTCCAAGAAATGACTCAAAAACCATTCATAAATTGAGTCTATGACACGCATTTGCTAATGTACCATTCATTACATACAACAAGTCATCAACACACAACGACAACGATGATACATGTTGGATTATAGATTATTTCCAACAAAACATTCTAGTAAATACTGAAGTTTTCATCACACAACAAATAACAAGCAATGAAATGAACTTCAACTCAACCAATCCTCAGCGTTGGAAACACTTGCTTTGAACCATAGGTGCTCTGGGAAGGGCCAGCTATTGTCAATTCGAGAGCAACGCAGGACTGATCATCCAAGCTAAAGCGGCATATATCAGGACCAGGGTAGGGAACCACTGCAATGTCCAAGGTATAGATACATTTTCTTCTCATAAATGGTAGTAATGTTGTGTCAACAGCAGCTGGATCGCCTTTCACCATCATTGGATAGTTTTGTCCAAGGAAGAGCGAGTTTTCTCCAAGACTATCAATACTGTACCAGGGAGAAGGTGGTGGCGCTAGCACACTAGTATCCATCCCGAATACCCTACAATGGGTGTTGGAATAGGTCCGGAGAGGGCCACCATGGAATAGAACACCTTCTACCTCAATAGTAATAATCACAGTGCACTGTATACAGACAAGAAGAGGTGATCCATCGGAATTAGTTTCCACGCACCACTGAGTATATAAGTTCTACTCGTCCTCATGCTCGTGATCATCACCATCGTCATCTCCCCCTTGGTTATAAATTTTTTCAAGTATAGGTGGTGGAATGTTCACAGGACCTTGGAAACACAAGAAGGTTAATTAGTAAAGGGAAACTTACTAACCCGCATGCATGTGGCTGAAACAATTATAATTACGGTGGAAGACAAACTACTGAAACTACGAGGATCCATTGCAAAAACAGTGCCATGAGTGGTGGCAGCAAACACAAGATCCTCGTATTCAATTGCATCACAGTACTCAGACGTGTACAGAAACTGATTTTTGAGCAATATCCATGGACGAACTGTGGAATCAGTAAGGAAGGCAACAAGCTTGTCGAAGATAGCAACAACTTGATAGTTCTTGTAATTCCAAGAGTGGTTGGAAACTCGAAAAATTGCTATCTTCCGTAGACGACAGTCACCATGATCGTATTTGAATGTACGTAGATCATCTGTGTGCTCAACCTCAGGGCACTCTGAGAATTTTGGAAGTGGAATCCGCTGACGAGTGTACACATTCACAAGTTCCCACTCGCAATTGTACCCAATATAAACAACTCAATCTCCATTTGCGCCAGCCCAGGCCTTACCCTGAAGTGATGGCATCTTGACATCACACATATCGTTATCAAGCGGCATCAACTTGCACAAGGCAAGGCCTCCGTCGTCCGCGCCCATGCGAATAGGCTTATAGCGAAGAAGATAAGGGAGATCAAACCGCTCCTGGACCCTTGGGTTCCTTGTAATGATGTTATTAGTTGAGTCGAGAATGTTCTTGAACAAACCTGCCATGCTAGCCGAGGTGATGACGTTGCACTGATCAATGAGTTCCCCCACCACGTCATCTTTCAGATCGGGGCAAGAATAACGGGGTCGTTTCCGGCTTGTTCCCTCCATGGAGAAGACAATCGAACAATGGCAGAAGGAAGGGTGAAGGCAAATGGAGGAGGGAGGAAGAGCGTGCGACAGCAGTTCCAAATCGAGAGGGAAAGGCGAAGAGTCGGTGGACGGTTGCCAGTTTGCCATGGTACACGAAGAGGCGCCCCGGCCTACACGTCCTTTCAGAAATTGTACAAAAGGACTCGCCATCGTCTCACTGACATGTTGGAACGGGACCACATGTCAATGAAACATGGTGTGTAATTTCTCATGCAAAATGCGATCTGGCCGTGTTGGCCCGAAGTGCCATATTATTTCTCGACTTTATTTTTTAATGGCGTGCCGTTCAGTTTTGAAGCACGACTAACTAGTACTGTTTGCAGAGAAAATATAAACTACTCTACCACTACTCCACCTCTAGTACTAGTAGTATAAAAAAGATATATAGGCTGGAGCTTCAGAGCTTTCTTTCTAAGGGTTTCCCACTTGCTTCTCACACTATCACCCTCTCTCCAGATCTAAAAAAGACGGCCTCTCTCTCCCTCCTCACCGGTGGTTACAGATCCACCGGGGAAGAAAAGGACGTGCAGCGTTGACGCACTCGTCGTCGGCAAGCGAGGTCACGCACTGACGACAAGGCCATCCTCTCAGACCTAGCGTCTTCGCAGGGTGGCCTCCATCCCCAAGCTCGCTTCCGTAGTGTGTGCGGAGGACGATGACCACGAGCGAAGCCACTTCCCGCCGACCCTCAGGTATGCTACCTCTTTTCGAACCATACCCTTGTTCTATTGCCCCATCTGCCATGTCGCTGCATGTGGATCTTTTTCCACTCCACCACCTTCCCAATTTGCTATCCTCTGCTCTGCTGGTCACGCAGACGAAAACCTTAATTTGCACTATTAAAGGAAACCCTACTTCATGAAGACTAATCCATGTCTGGGTTGAATAAGGAAAGGAAGGGAGAATGTACTGTCCAAGAGAGTAGGCATCGAACCCGCATCTAGGTTGAAAAGGGGAAAATCAGTAGCTAAGGAACGAGTCTCGTGTCTCTTGGTTGGAGAAGCGTAGAAAGGCATGGCAACGCAATAGAGAATGACCAGGTCGATCGATTTGTTGTCCTCACATAGGAAAAGGGTGGCTAAACATAACAAAAATGGGACGTAATCCACATATGTTGCCTAGATATTTGTTGCTCTGAGCAACCATACCTCCTTCACCACTCTATGCGTCCGTGGAGGTACATCGTACTGGTGCTTCCACTGTCCGAATGGGCCTCCCATGCTCTTATTGTCACTTTTTTGTTATTAGTATAACGCCACCAGTCAAGTCAAGCAATGCTACTGCTAAAGTGATGCCACATTTAACTAATGTCGCACTCAGTCTAATGCCACCGATAAATTTAAGAAATACCATTTAATGTCACTGGATTTTTTCAGGGTTAGCTATTGATTGTGGATGTATTAAAGATTTTTCAGCTAAGGCATTCTAATGCTGTTGCACAGCCAGTATACTAACGATGAAACTTGTTACTACCTTCAGATTTTTGCACTGTTAATGATTATAGATTACATACCTCACTTTCATGAGATAATTTAATTTTTTTGTACAGTGTCACCAAAATTCCAAGGCGCTGATGTCATTTTATTTTGGTTAAACTGCACAAAAAATTATGAAGACAGGAGGAAAGGTCAAGAGTGGGCACCTCCTCCTCCGGCTGTTCTTTTGATTCGTTTGATCAAGTTTTTATGTTTGATCGATTATCAATATTGGGACATCAATTTTTAAGGTCCCCCCGAGTTCGAAATGATATTTACCTTGGAGGTACATGGTTTGCAATTTTTTTATACTGTCATTAGTTAATAATTCTAGTTACCTTCAGACTTTTGTATTTGGTTTAATGCTCATGCACAACTAGTATACCAATGCTGAAATGTGTTACATTTACATTTTGTATTGTTAATTCTTATAGAAATCTTCCAGTGCCAAAGTTTATTGAAATCTGTTCAGTAAAACCATTGTACTGTACCCTGTAATAAAATAACTACTCTACTGTTGCACTAGCCACTGGATTAGTGTATATTTGTACTATTCGAAATTTCGAATGGTGTTGCATTAGCGTATGGACATAAATAAAGTGTGGCAAGCTTTCCCAGATATGTGCTCAACAAAACTACTACCTGTTTTTCTAAATACTAGACGTTTGGGTACTTTAAACTGAACCGTGAAAACGTCTTATATTAAGAAACAGAGGGTGTAGAGTTCACTCAAATTATCCCGGTAAAGCTAGTCACACATTGTTAAAATTAATGTTCATTATGTTATCGGAGGAGGTCTGTAAGTTTGCCTCTAATGCCAGTCGACTACATACCTGACATCATGATGTAATGTTAAGTCATTTCCTTTTGTACAGTGTCACTGAATTGTCAAGGTGGTGATGGCATTTTATTTTAGTTGAACTGCACTAAATATGCTTAAAAGAAGAGAAAAGGTCAGGAATCGATCATTCTTTCAGAAAGAACTATATATGCCTTTCTGACATCAGCCATTGTTGCCTTATTTATTCCTTCAAACAGGTGGTTAGAAACAGTCTTGCTACCTTTTCCCATTATGAAATTGGAATGCTTATATTTGTGAGTCTATGCTTCAACTAGTGCCACTTTTATAGTAATCACACTTTCAATATCTATGCAAACAGGGATGCTCGATTTTAGTGGAACTGCACAAAAAAGTCCAACTGGTTCAACATTAGGAGCATGTTTTCTTCCAAACCTTTATATCCAATTGGTGGCACTATGAGCTATTCATTAAGAAGGTACATGGTTTTCTACTATCTTTCTACTCTTTTTGTACTGTCATTAGATAGTAATGCTAGTGGTTTGCATGTGAATTTATTGGCAGGGTGGGCCTACATGGGAGGTGCAGGACAGGATTCAATGATTGGATGCCCAATTTCGATTGTATCGATTTCACCTCTTCCATCACTGCGAACATGGATATCCTAGGTCTGATGAAGAATAGGCGCTATATTTCTGCTCTGAACAAGCAAATCAATTCAGTATGAAATTGTCCAGGGCAAAACATGACTGTATCAAATTGTCCAGTGCAAAACATGACAGATGCTAAGCGGAAGAGACATGTTTAAACCGAAAATACAAGGTGGGGTATATGTTTACTAGCTGCTTGATATTTGTGCAGACAGAGATGTCTGCCCGTTGCTATTTGGCAAACACACAAAGTGACTGCAATTTTGGTTGAACTGCACAAGAGAATAATATAGTCACTGCATGGACTGCAGAAAAGTAGTACTATACTATTTATTGGCCAACACTAGGTGCTTCATTGCTTTGGTCTGATTATACAATGGGCATCATTTTTCCTAAGTTAAAGTTTGTATTCTGAAAATAGTCTCACCGTGTGATCGAGAGAAGACCAAATCATATTGCAGTGGATCTTCCTCCATCATGTGTGGTTCATTCTCATGGTTCCAGCTGTTGGTGAAACCACTTACGTTTGCAAGAGGAATTGTATACTTCACAAACAAATTTGTCTTTCCATCTGTACTGAATGTTGGCCAAGAGAAGCATCCATGTTAGTAGGAAGAACATATGGTTTTTCTAGATCTTTGCTTTTGGAGCTACATATTTGTATATGATCTGTGAATCATTGAGATGCATTAACATGTTGATCTCATGTGTGGGAATTGTACTAGTTGGTTTTAGTTGTGGCTGATCTTTGATTTTGGAGCTACATATTTGTATATGATCTGTGAATCATTGAGACGCATTAACAGTTCCTTATATTTGTTCGCTCGGTGTTTACAAGTTACTATCAATCACTAGCTAGCCTACTAATGCGCTCCTGGCAGTTTTAGTTGCGACGCAAGATCCGAAGTGGCAGTTTTTTGAATAAAAATGCCTACCTCTGAAGAAACTGACAAGCTGCAGAAGAAAATGCCATGCGAATCTGAAGAAACTACCAGCAAAAATGTTCATAAATGCCTTATCTCCCAGCTAAAGTTCATCAACTAACGCCCTCGGCTGCGACTCGTTGCATGCTGCTCCGCGTACTGGCTGCGAGCGATTTTGAGTGCCTACATGCAGCCGGCCGTAATTAAGGCAGATAACTAATGCGAAAAAATATGCGCTTTAATTGTTGCGGGCCTTTTAAATCCATGGAACCATTATTGACAAGGAGGGGGATGATTCGAGTGCACTGCTACCTCTTGAGCACTTGCGTTGGTTTTCCCTCGAAGAGGAAAGGGTGATGCAGCAAAGTAGCGTAAGTATTTCCCTCAGTTTTTGAGAACCAAGGTATCAATCCAGTAGGAGGCCACGCACGAGTCCCTCGCACCTACACAAACAAATAAATCCTCGCAACCAACGCGATAAGGGGTTGTCAATCCCTACACGGTCACTTATGAGAGTGAGATCTGATAGATATGATAAGATAATATTTTTGGTATTTTTATGATAAAGATGCAAAGTAAAATAAATGGCAAAGGAAATAACTAAGTATTGGAAGATTAATATGATGGAAGATAGACCCGGGGGGGCATAGGTTTCACTAGTGGCTTCTCTCAAGAGCATAAGTATTCACGGTGGGTAAACAAATTACTGTTAGGCAATTGACAGAATTGAGCATAGTTATGAGAATATCTAGGTATGATCATGTATATAGGCATCAGATCCGAGACAAGTAGACCGACTCTTGCCTGCATCTACTACTATTACTCCACACATCGACCGCTATCCAGTATGCATCTAGAGTATTAAGTTCAAGAGAATAGAGTAACGCTTTAAGCAAGATGACATGATGTAGAGGGATAAACTCATGCAATATGATATAAACCCCATCTTGTTATCCTCGATGGCAACAATACAATACGTGCCTTGCTACCCCTGCTGTCACTGGGAAAGGACACCATAAGATTGAACCCAAAGCTAAGCACTTCTCCCATTGCAAGAAAGATCAATCTAGTAGGCCAAACCAAACTGATAATTCGAAGAGACTTGCAAATATAACTAATCATACATAAAAGAATTCAGAGAAGATTCAAATATTGTTCATAGATAAACATGATCATAAACCCACAATTCATCAGTCTCAACAAACACACCGCAAAACAAGATTACATCGAATAGATCTCCATAAGAGAGGGGGAGAACTTTGTATTGAGATCCAAAAAGAGAGAAGAAGCCATCTAGCTAATAACTATGGACCCGAAGGTCTGAGGTAAACTACTCACACTTCATCAAAGAGGCTATGGTGTTGATGTAGAAGCCCTCCGTGATCGATGCCCCCTCCGGCGGAGCTCTGGAAAAGGCCCCAAGATGGGATCTCATGGATACAGAAAGTTATGACGGTGGAATAAGAGTTTTGGCTCCGTATCTGGTAGTTTGGGGGTACGTAGGTATATATAGGAGGAAGGAGTACGTCGGTGGAGCAACAGGGGGCCATGAGGGTGGAGGGCGCGCCTGGGGGGTAGGCGCGCCCCCTACCTCGTGCCCTCCTCGTTGATTGCTTGACGTAGGGTCCAAGTCCTCTGGATCATGTTCGTTCCGAAAGTCACGTTCCCGAAGGTTTCATTCCGTTTGGACTCCGTTTGATATTCTTTTTCTGCGAAACTCTAAAATAGGCAAAAAAACAGCAATTCTGGGCTGGGCCTCTGGTTAATAAGTTAGTCCTAAAAATAATATAAAAGTGTATAATAAAGCCCAATAATGTCCAAAATAGAATATAATATAGCATGGAACAATCAAAAATTATAGATACGTTGGAGACGTATCAAGCATCCCCAAGCTTAATTCTTGCTCGTCCTCGAGTAGGTAAATGATAAAAACAGAATTTTTGATGTGGAACGCTACTTGGCATAGTTTCAATGTAATTCTTCTTAATTGTGGTATGAATATTCAGATCCAAAAGATTCAAGATAAAAGTTCAATATTGACATAAAAATAATAATACTTCAAGCATACTAAGTAAGCAATTATGTCTCTTCAAAATAACATGGCCAAAGAAAGTTATCCCTACAAAAATCATATAGTCTGGCTATGCTCTATCTTCACCACACAAAGTATTTAAATCATGCACAACCCCAATGACAAGCCAAGCAATTGTTTCATACTTTTGGTGTTCTCAAACTTTTTCAATCTTCACGCAATACATGAGCGTGAGCCATGGACGTATCACTTTAGATGGAATAGAATGGTGGTTGTGGAGGAGACAAAAAAAGGGGAAAGATAGTCTCACATCAACTAGGCGTATCAACGGGCTATGGAGATGCCCATCAATAGATATCAATGTGAGTGAGTAGGGATTGCCATGCAACAGATGCACTAGAGCTATGAGTATATGAAAGCTCAACAAAAGGAACTAAGTGGGTGTGCATCCAACTCGCGTGCTCACGAAGACCTAAGGCATTTTGAGGAAGCCCATCATTGGAATATACAAGCCAAGTTCTATAATGAAAAATTCCCACTAGTATATGAAAGTGATAACATAGGAGACTCTCTATTATGAAGATCATGGTGCTACTTTGAATCACAAGTGTGGTAAAAGGATAGTAGCATTGTCCCTTCTCTCTTTTTCTCTCATTTTTTTACTTGGGCTTCTTTGGCCTTTTTTTTGTCCGGAGTCTCATCCCGACTTGTGGGGGAATCATAGTCTCCATCATCCTTTCCTCACTTGGGACAATGCTCTAAAAATGATGATCATCACACTTTTATTTACTTACAACTCAACAATTACAACACAATACTTAGAACAAAATATGACTCTATGTGAATGCCTCCTGCGGTGTACCGGGATATGCAATGAATCAATAATGACATGTATGAAAGAATTATGAACGGTGGATTTGCCACAAATACAATGTCAACTACATGATCATGCAAAGCCATATGACAATGATGGAGCGTGTCATAGTAAACGGAACGGAGGAAAGTTGCATGGCAATATATCTCGGAATGGCTATGGAAATGCCATGATAGGTAGGTATGGTGGCTGTTTTGAGGAAGGTATATGGTGGGTGTAAGATACCGGCGAAAGGTGTGCGGTATTAGAGAGGCTAGCAATGGTGGAAGGAAGAAAAGTGTGTATGATCCATGGACTCAACCTTAGTCATAAAGAACTCATATACTTATTGCAAAAATCTACAAGTTATCAAAGCAAAGTATTACGCGCATGCTCCTAGGGGGATATATTGGTAGGAAAATACCATCGCTCGTCCCCGACCGCCACTCATAAGGAAGACAATCAATAAATAAATCATGATCCAACTTCATCACATAACGTTCACCATACGTGCATGCTACGGGAATCACAAACTTTAACTCAAGTATTTCTCAAATTCACAACTACTCAACTAGCATGACCCTAATATCAACATCTTCTTATCTCAAAACAATTATCAAGTATCAAACTTCTCATAGTATTCAACACACTCATAAGAAAAAAAAAATTAATCTTGAATGCCTAACATAACTAAAGCAAATTACCATGCTGTTTTGTAGGACTCTCAAAATAATCTAAGTGAAGCATGAGAGAACAATAGTTTCTCTAAAACAAATCCACCGACGTGCTCTAAAAGATATAAGTGAAGCACTAGAGCAAAAACTATATAACTCAAAAGATATAAGTGAAGCACATAGAGTATTCTAACAATTTCTGAATCATGTGTGTCTCTCTCAAAAGGTGTGTACAGAAAGGATAATTGTGGTAAACTGAAAAGCAAAGACTAAAATCATACAAGACGATCCAAGCAAAACACATATCATGTGGTGAATAAAAATATAGCTCCAAGTAAAGTTACCGATGGAAGTAGACGAAAGAGGGGATGCCTTCTGGGGCATCCCCAAGCTTTGGATTTTAGGTGTCCTTAGATTATATTGGGGTGCCATGGGAATCCCCAATCATAGGCTCTTTCCACTCCTTGTTCCATAATCCATCAAATCTTTTACCCAAATCTTGAAAACTTCACAACACCAAACTTAAAGTAGAAAATCTCGTGAGCTCCGTTAGCGAAAGGAAACAAAACACCACTTCAAGGTAATGTAATGAACTCATTCTTTATTTATATTGGTGTTAAACCTACTTTATTCCAGCTTCTCTATGGTTTATAAACTATTTTACTAGCCATAGATTCATTAAAATAAGCAAACAACACACGAAAAACATAATCTGTCAAAAACAGAACAGTCTGTAGTAATCTGTAACTAACGCAAGATATGGAACCCCAAAAATTCTAAAATAAATTGATGGACGCGGGGAATTTATCTATTAATCATCTGCAAAAAGAATTAACTAAATAGCAATTTCCAAATAAAAATGGCACCAATTCTCGTGAGCGCTAAAGTTTCTGTTTTTTACAGCAAGATTAAAAGGACTTTCCCCAAGTCTTCCCAACGGTTCTACTTGACACAAACACTAATTAAACACAAAAACACAACCAAAACAGAGGCTAGATAAATTATCTATACCAATATAAAAAGACCCAAAGAGGCAGATCCAACTGATCTCAGCCATTGAACTAAGTGAATCCAACGACCTAGACTGCTCCAATGGCGAGCGTTAAACGTGTTTAACGTGCAATTAATATAATATCAAATATTGCACTAATCACAGGATTAACACACAAATAATATCATACCTAATATCCGTGTGCAATTAATATATTGCCTAAATATTAACGTGCGTTGCATGTGCGCATTTACTAGTTTATGACTAAACATGAGCAAAAGGCAAGGAATAAAAATAAAATTGGGTTGCCTCCCAACAAGCGCTATCGTTTAACGCCCCTAGCTAGGCATAAAAGGCAAGGGTAGATCTAGGTATCTTTAGTTGGTAATTCTTTAATGAGACATCTATCACATTTAGGAGTTTCTTTCCTTTTATCAATAATTAAACTTCTAGGCACAAGAGCGAAAAAATCATTAGTAGCAAATGGTTCCTTAATGATAGCAAAAAGATTAGGATGAATACTTATAGATTTGAGATCCGCAGTTTCTTTGCTAGAGGATTCACCCTTATTTTTAGGAACATACATAATCTTGGCAATTTTAGTTGGAGGACTTGGAGTATTCTTTATGGAAGAAAAAGTGGTTCCCAAGTTGGTAATGATACCCTCAAGTTTATCGATTCTAGTGTAATCATGATTTATTCTTTCATTAACTATAGGTTCCTTCTCTTTAATATTTTTCAAAGTTACTCCTACTTTAGATCCATATTGAGTAACTTGGTTGTGGATCTTTTTATCGAAATTTTCAATTAACTCAACGGTAGCAACTTTATTTTCAACAAATTTAACATAGTTCCATTAACCAAAAGAGGGGGTGAAACAAATAAATATATCATAGCATTATAGGAATCAAAAGTGTGGCTACCCAAGAAGTTCCCTCCGGTAAAGGAATATCACCTACATAAAAATTGCAAAGAAGAATAGAAGTAGATTGCTTCCTGGTAGATCTATTTTGAGCATTGCAAATTATATACCAATCATCTTTTAGGTTTTCTCCTTCCCTTTGCTTAAAATTAAGAATTTCATTTTCGGGAGACAATGGAGAAGATGGGGGACTAGCCATAATGACAAGCAAGCAAACCAACACACGAGCAAACAAGAGACGGGCAAAAAGAGGCAAACGGAAAAGAGAGGGAAGATGGAGAGAGAGGGCGAATAAAACGGCAAGGGTGAAGTGGGGGAAAGGAAAACGAAAGGCAAATGGCAAAAAATGTAATGTGGGAGATAAGGGTTTGTGATGGGTACTTGGTGTGTTGACTTTTGCGTAGACCTCCCCGGCAACGGCGCTAGAATTCCTTCTTGCTACCTCTTGAGCACTTGCGTTGGTTTTCCCTTGAAGAGGAAAGGGTGATGTTGCAAAGTAGCGTAAGTATTTCCCTCAGTTTTTGAGAACCAAGATATCAATCCAGTAGGAGTCCATGCACGAGTCCCTCGCACCTACACAAACAAATAAATCCTCGCAACCAACGCGATAAGGGGTTGTCAATACCTACACGGTCACTTACGAGAGTGAGATCTGATAGATATGATAAGATAATATTTTTGGTATTTTTATGATAAAGATGCAAAGTAAAAAAATGGCAAAGGAAATAACTAAGTATTGGAAGATTAATATGATGGAAGATAGACCCGGGGCCATAGGTTTCACTAGTGGGTTCTCTCAAGAGCATAAGTATTCACGGTGGGAAAACAAATTACTGTTGATCAATTGACAGAACTGAGCATAGTTATGAGAATATCTAGGTATGATCATGTATATAGGCATCACGTCCGAGACAAGTAGACCGACTCCTGCATGCATCTACTACTATTACTCCACACATCGACCGCTATCCAGCATGCATCTAGAGTATTAAGTTCAAGAGAACAGAGTAACGCTTTAAGCAAGATGACATGATGTAGAGGGATAAACTCATGCAATATGATATAAACCCCATCTTGTTATCCTCGATGGCAACAATACAATACGTGCCTTGCTGCCCCTGCTGTCACTGGGAAAGGACACCGCAAGATTGAACCCAAAGCTAAGCACTTCTCCCATTGCAAGAAAGATCAATCTAGTAAGCCAAACCAAACTGATAATTCGAAGAGACTTGCAAAGATAAACAAACATACATAAAAGAATTCAGAGAAGATTCAAATATTGTTCATAGATAAACTTGATCATAAACCCATAATTCATCGGTCTCAACAAACACACCGCAAAGGAAGATTACATCGAATAGATCTCCATAAGAGAGGGGGAGAACTTTGTATTGAGATCCAAAAAGAGAGAAGAAGCCATCTAGCTAATAACTATGGACCCGAAGGTCTAAGGTAAACTAGTCACACTTCATCAGAGAGGCTATGGTGTTGATGTAGAAGCCCTCCGTGATCGATGCCCCCTCCGACGGAGCTCCAAAAAAGGCCCCAAGATGGGATCTCGTGGATACAGAAAGTTACGGCAGTGGAATTAGGGTTTTGGCTCCGTATCTGGTAGTTTGGGGTACGTAGGTATATATAGGAGGAAGAAGTACGTCGGTGGAGCAACAGGGGGCCCACGAGGGTGGAGGGCGCGCCTGGGGGGGTAGGCGCCCCCCTACCTCGTGCCCTCCTTGTTGATTGCTTGATGTAGGGTCCAAGTCCTCTGGATCATGTTCGTTCCGAAAATCATGTTCCCGAAGGTTTCATTTCGTTTGGACTCCGTTTGATATTCTTTTTCTGCGAAACCCTAAAATAGGCAAAAAAATAGCAATTCTGGGTTGGGCCTCTGGTTAATAGGTTAGTCCCAAAAATAATATAATAGTGTATAATAAAGCCCAATAATGTCCAAAACAGAATATAATATAGCATGGAATAATAAAAAATTATAGATACGTTGGGGACGTATCATGCACTCGTTTGACCGTCATGCCGGCGTGCGACCCAGCACGGGCGGGATGGCACGACACAGTCAGAATTTCAGTTTCTCTAGTTTTCCACGGCAAGCTACCGCGCTAAGCCATGCATGCTTAATTATGCATTGAATTCTGATGACCGTCGCGCTACCTTCCATCTATAAGTATTGTTTCCCGGCCTTCTATGGTGGCACTGTGACCCAACTCGCCCTATCCTCATAAGCCCCCACCGGCCCGACGTCACTCGCCACTTATCCTCGCTCTCTCCACGTCCGCCATGCCCCCGCCTGTCCGCGATAGATAAGGCCGGAGGCGGTCACCGCCGGAACTAGTGTTCGTTTTTTCACCGGAAGGCAGATGGAGGGAGGAGGCATTCTATCGGTCTTTAGATGGCAATGCGGAGATCGAGGACGTGTTGGACCGCGACCACCTGGTGGAGGAGCAGGAGTTGTTGGAGCGCGACCGCTGGGCGGAGGAGCAGCGTATCGCCGATTTGCGCCGCCAGCGGGACATGGAGTAGTAGCGCACTAACGCTCTAAGTCGCGAGCAGAGCACCCGCAACTGGGACGACTACGTGGAGGCCGGTGCCCGGAAAATAGCCATGGAGGCTGTCGGGCATGCACGCGTTCGTGATGCCAATTTTTACTACCATCTCGTCAAGTGGGTTTCCCGCTTAGAAGCTGAAGCTTCGATGGACCACGCCGGCATGGAAAGGGCCAACGCGCGCGAGCAACACGCCCTATCGCACCTCTGGCAAGTCTGATGTGAGGCGGAGGACGGCGGTGCCGGCGTTTAGCGTGTACCGCAGATGGCGGCCGGCATCGTCCAGTTAGCTAAGAGTAAGTTAGTACTTGTACTCTACTAGAGTATTAGTGGGAGTAGATAGTTAACTTGGCTATGATGGTTGTCAATGTGGAAGTTCAGTACTCTATATGTGGATCAAACCTGTTACTTTGCTCTGAATGTTGAACTTTCCATTTGAACGTATGGAATGGGCTGTTATTTTTTTAAATGGGTTGTATTTGTCCTCCATGGGTTTAGAGGCTGACTTGTGGGCCTACCAAGTTGACCCGTACACAATCAGGAGGTGATTGTACATGGAGAGGATGACAGCGGGGACCCGCCAAGGTCATGGCAGTATGCAAGCAAGTGCCTCCTTATTTCAAGCCAATAAAAAATGGCTCCTCCTAATGGATTTCTGACATCTGGGTCCCATGCCATTGTCAACGTAGTCAATAAACGAGAGAATTGCACAACGAGTGGCTGACACCAGGGACCCAGCAGCTCGCCCAGTTTTTTTGTTTTGGGTTAATTTGATAAATGCCACTCCAAATCTGGTGTTTCTAAGAAATGCCACTGCAATTTCCAAACTTTGAAAAATGCCATTTCATGCCATTTCCAGTGGCATTTTTCGAACTCCGGAGTGGCGTTTTTCAAAGTTTGCAAATTGCAGTGGTGTTTTCCAAAGTTTGCAAAAATTGTAGTGGCATTTTTCAAAGTTTGGAAATTACAGTGGCATTTTTATGAATTGCCATAATTGGAGTGGCATTTATCTAATTTGTTTTTGAGACAGAAGTAGGGTGTCAACTGGGCTGTGCGGAGCACTCTGGCCTGTCTAGACAGCCTTCTCTTTTATGTTCACCACAGACCAACCCAGTAGTTTTTTTTCTTTCTGAAAATGGCTAGCCCTGTTTTTTTGTGATTTGACAAGTAAGTCGCTTTGTCAGGCCTGTTGGGCTGTAAATCTTTCAAGACGAGGAGAACTTCATTCGGCTGGACGAGAAAATGGTATATCAGTAATGAGAAATGGGTTGTACATTTTTAAAACACATCAAACCGGCAATTAGTTTCAATTTTTTTTCATTTTGAGATTTTAAATTGCATTAATTTTTATGCGTGGACAATTTGTTGGATTTTATATTGATATACATTTATTTTTAAAATTAGTTTGAATGTGACTCGAAATTTCGGGATTAAAAATAGTTCGGACCGCACCGAAATTTGCAAACTTTCGTATAATTTTTTAACCGTGGCCACAATATGGGATGTAATGCTAACAAAAAGAATATGGGCTCCAAAAAAACCTTAAGAATTAGCAAATGGGTTGAAAATTATTAGAAATAATGGCAGATGGGTTGTATGTTGTTTTCCACAGATTTGAGACTTTCCTAAAAAAAGGTTAACGCACAAGCAGTGACTGTTGGATGTCCATCCAACGGCCGTCGTGCTTCTTCAATCTCTACTCTTCCTGCTCCAGCCGCTCAAACAAGTGCCGGCAGGACTGCCTGCTCCTTCCTCCCCGCAGCTGGCTGTGTTGCCGCGCAGGCCTCACCAGCCCATCGTACTCCCACCGATGGTCCAGCCATCCCTCTACTCACCCACACCTGTTGTTATTCTTCGGCGACGGCAGACGAAACAGTAAACCCTCGTACAGTCGTACTCCCCTCCGCGTGGGAAATAACTGTCGAGTATTCCCTACCTCCGTGTCATTCCCTTCCTAGGCCTCGCCGTCGTCCACCGCCCTGGTGCTCTCAGCGCGGCCTGGTCAACGTGGTCAACGACCGACATGCATCTGAAGTGGACTGTACGTGGAGAGGCTGACAGCTGGGTCCACGGCCGCACGCAAGGAAATGCCTCCTTATTACACGCAAAATAATGATTCCTCCACCTGACATCTGGGACCCACCGAAAGGGTCTCTGTATGTCGCGAAAAAAACGTTACCGCCGCTGACAGCTCGGACCCACCAGTTATGTCTTCGCACGCAAGGAAGTGCGTCCTTATTAAGCAGAAAAAAATGAATACTCCCCTTGCTAGCTGGGACCCAGTATAGTGGGAGGCTGACTTGTGGGCCTACTAAGTTGACAGGGATGGAGGGCTTTGTCAACTTAGTCAATATGCACGATTCTAGCTCCAGTGACCATATGATGTCCATCCAACGACCGTAGTGCTTCTTCAGCCTCTGGTCTTCTTGCTCTAGCCGCCCAAACCAGCGCCAATCGTGCCTCGTGCTCCTGCCTCCCGCGGCCGGCTGCGATGCGGCGGAGGCCTCACCGCCCCCTACTACTCCCACCGCTGGCTAGGCCATCCCTCCACTCACCCACACCCCCTGTTATTCTGCGGCAACGGCAGCCTCACACCGCAGCGAACCAGTGAACCCTCATACTCCTCTACGCGTGGGCATCCACTGCAGCATCTTCCCTGGCTCCGCGTCGTCCCCTTCCTAGGCCTCACCGTCGTCCACCGCCCTGGTGCTCTCGGCACGGCGTGGTCAACGTGGTCAAGGAACGACTTCCATCGGAAGAGTACTGTACGTGGAGAGGCTGACAGATGGGTCCACGGCAGCCGCAAGGAAGTGCCTCCTTATTATGCGGAAAATAATTATTCCTCCACCTGACAGAAGGGACCCACCGGACGGGCCACCGTATTTGGCGAAAAAATGTTTCCCCCCTGACTGCTGGGACCCATCGGATGGGCCACCGTATTTCGCGAAAAAACATTCCCCCCACTGTCAGCTCGGACCCACCGGAAGTGCCGCCTTATTACACACAAAAAATGAATACTCCCCCTGCTAGTTGGGACCCACCTTGGTGGGTGGCTGACTTGTGGGCCTACTAAGTTGACGGGGACGGAGTGCTTTGTGAACTTAGTCAATATGAACAATTCTAGCTCCAGTGATCGTACGATGTCCATCCAACGGCTGTAGTGCTTCTTCAACCTCTGGTCTTCTTGCTCCAGCCGCCCAAAGCAGCGCCGGTCATGCCGCATGCTCCTGCCTCCCGTGGTTGGCTGTGCTGCTGCGGAGGCCTCACCGCCCCCTACTATTCCCACCGCTGGCCAGGCCCTGCGGTGACGGCAGCCTCACACCGCAGCCGAACCAGTGAACCCTCGTACTCCTCTACGCGTGGGCATCCACTGCCGCATCTTCCCCAGCTCCGCGTCGTCCCCTTCCTAGGCCTCGCCGTCGTCCACCGCCCTGGTGCTCTCGGCGCGGCGTGGTCAACATGGTCAAGGAACGACTTCCATCGGAAGAGTACTGTACGTGGAGAGGCTGACAGATGGGTCCACGGCAGCCGCAAGGAAGTGCCTCCTTATTATGTGGAAAATAATTATTCCTCCACCTGACAGCAGGGATCCACCGGACGGGCCACCGTATTTGGCGAAAAAATGTTTCCCCCCTGACTGCTGGGACCCATCGGACGGGCCACCGTATTTCACGAAAAAAACATCCCCCCCGCTGTCAGCTCGGACCCACTGGAAGTGCCACCTTATTACGCACAAAAAATGAATACTCCCCCTGCTAGTTGGGACCCACCTTGGTGGATGGCTGACTTGTGGGCCTACTAAGTTGACGGGGACGGAGTGCTTTGTCAACTTAGTCAATATGAACGATTCTAGCTCCAGTGACCGTACGATGTCCATCCAACGGATGTAGTGCTTCTTCAACCTCTGGTCTTCTTGCTCCAGCCGCCCAAAGCAGCGCCGGTCGTGCCGCATGCTCCTGCCTCCCGTGGTCGGTTGTGCTGCTGCGGAGGCCTCACCGCCCCCTACTATTCCCACCGCTGGCCAGGCCCTGCGGCGACGGCAGCCTCACACCGTAGCCGAACCAGTGAACCCTCGTACTCCTCTCCGCGCAGGCTTCCACTGCCGCATCTTCCCCGGCTCCGTGTCGTCCCCTTCCTAGGCCTCGCCATCGTCCACCGCCCTGGTGCTCTCGGCGCGGCGTGGTTAACGTGGTCAAGGAATGACTTCCATCGGAAGAGTACTGTACGTGGAGAGGCTGACAGCTGGGTCCATGGCTGCAGCAAGGAAGTGCCTCCTTATTACGCGCAAAATAATTATTCCTCCACCTGATAGCGGGGACCCACCGGACGGGCCACTGTATTTCGTGAAAAAAACGATTCCCCCTGATTGCTGGGACCCATAGCTACATCTTCGCACGCAAGGAAGTGCGTCCGGGCAAAAAAATGATTCGCCCCCTGACTACTAGGACCCACCAGCTACATCTCGATACATCTCTATCGTATCTATAATTTTTGATTGTTCCATGCCAATATTCTACAACTTTCATATACTTTTGGCAACTTTTTATACTATTTTTGGGACTAACATATTGATCCAGTGCCTAGTGCCAGTTCCTGTTTGTTGCATGTTTTTTGTTTCGCAGAATATCCATATCAAACGGAGTCCAAACGGGATAAAAACTGACAAAGACTTTTTTGGAATATATATGATTTTTGGGAAGAAAAATCTATGCGAGACGATGCCCGAGGGGCCATGAGGCAGGGGGTGCACCCCAGGGGGACAGGCGCGCCCCTGACCCTCGTGGCCACCCCGTAAGGCGGTTGGTGCCCTTCTTTCGCCGCAAGAAAGCTAATATCCGGATAGAGATCGTGTTAAAATTTCAGCCCAATTGGAGTTACGAATCTCCGGGAATATAAGAAACGGTGAAAGGGAAGAATCTGAGAACGCAGAAACAGAGAGAGACAGAGAGACAGATCCAATCTCGGAGGGGCTCTCGCCCCTCCCATGCCATGGAGGCCAAGGACCAAAGGGGAAACCCTTCTCCCATATAGGGAGGAGGTCAAGAAAGAAGAAGACGAAGGGGCCCCCTCTCCCCTTCTCTTCCGGTGGCGCCGGAACGCTGTCGTGGCCATCATCATCACCACAATCTTCACCAACAACTTCACTGCCATCATCACCAACTCTTCCCCCCTCTATGCAGCGGTGTAACCTCTCTCTTACCCGCTGTAATCTCTACTTAAACATGGTGTT
Source organism: Triticum urartu (assembly GCF_056163025.1). Taxonomy (NCBI): domain Eukaryota; kingdom Viridiplantae; phylum Streptophyta; class Magnoliopsida; order Poales; family Poaceae; genus Triticum; species Triticum urartu. The sequence continues at coordinate 477,094,357 of NC_141875.1, read as the reverse complement.
CAACGCTATATATTATTTCCCAATGATGTATGGCTATCCTATGATGTTTGAGTAGATCTGTTTTGTCCCATGGGCTATTTGATGATCAAGATTGGTTTGAGTTGCATGTTTTGTTATTGGTGCTGTCCTATGGTGCTCTCCGTGTCGCGCAAGCGTGAGGGATCCCCATTGTAGGGTGTTGCAATACGTTTATGATTCGCTTATAGTGGGTTGCGTGAGTGACTAAAACACAAACCCGAGTAAGGGGGTTATTGCGTATGGGATAAAGAGGACTTGATACTTTAATGCTATGGTTGGGTTTTACCTTAATGATCTTTAGTAGTTCGGATGCTTGCTGGAGTTCCAATCATAAGTGCATATTATCCAAGTAGAGAAAGTATGTTAGCTTATGCCTCTCCCTCATATAAAACTACAATAATGATTACCAATCTAGTTATCGATTGCCTAGGGACAAATAACTTTCTCGTAACAAAAAGCTCTCTACTAAAACTAATTTATTTGTGTCTTTATCTAAACAGCCCCTACTTTTTATTTACGTGCTCTTTATTATCTTGCAAACCTATCCAAAAACACCTACAAAATACTTCTAGTATCATACTTGTTCTAGGTAAAGCGAACGTCAAGCGTGCGTAGAGTTGTATCGGTGGTCGATAGAACTTGAGAGAATATTTGTTCTACCTTTAGCTCCGCGTTGGGTTTGACACTCTTACTTATCGAAAACTGTTGCGATCCCCTATACTTGTGGGTTATCACATCTTCGCATGCAAGGAAGTGCCTGACAGTCGGGACCCACCTGGTCGAAGCATAGGTAGTGTTGTCATTCTGGTTGCGAACGTGTACGTACATACTGGTCGATGTAGAGGCGTGCACGTGTCGTAGTAGAGGCGTGCACGTGGCATGTACACGTACGTACAGCGGCCAGGGTGCAAGAAAGTAAATACGGCCACGTACATACAGCGGCCAGCGGCGGGGTCTCGAACGCCTACTCGCGCGTACGTACGGCCAGGGCTCATGTACATGGCTGGGTCGGAACGGAGAAACTGCGTCGTCGTCGTGTTCATGCGGAGGCAACGGAATGCGTCGTGTTCATCGGGAGGCAACGGAACGCGTGGGAGCCAACCAGCTTGGACGGAACAACCGATGGAAACGAGGCCTGAGGTACAGCAGAACGGAGGAAACGGCCTTGTGTTCGACCGGCCACGTTCGAAACGGGGTCATGTTCATCGGGAGGGGTCTGGCATACCGTAAAACGGAGGAAACGGACCTCCTATGGTCGAAACGGGGGTCCTCTTGATCGGGAGGGGTGTGGCGTACCGCAAAACGAAGGAAACGGACTTGTGTTGGAGCGCTACGGTCGAAACGGGGGCCCTGTTCATCAGGAGGGGTGTGGCGTACCGCAAAACGGGACTCCACGGGATACTGTTCATCTCCACCGTCGACCCCCTCCAGCCTCCACGGGCTACTGTTCATCCACCGTCGACCTCCTCCAGCCTCCACCTCCGACTGTTCATCCACGGGCTCCTGTTCATCCAGCCTCCACCGCGCGCTACTCCACCGGCTACTGTTCAACCAGCCCTCTCCATGGGCTCCTGTTCAACCACCCCTCCACGGGCTACTGTTCATCCAGCCCTCCACCGTCTACTATTCATCCTACCCTCCATGGGGTGGTCCTGTTCATCCAGCCCTCCACGGGGTCCTGTTCATCCAGCCCCAACCGGCATGATCGATCGGGGTCCTGTTCATCCAGAGGCAACACCACGGGGTCATGTTCATCCACCCCCACCGGGAATTGTTCATCCAAACCCCCTAGCAACGCTCACTGTTCATCCAGAGGCAACACCACGGGGTCCTGTTCATCCAACCCCACCGGGAAAGGTTCATCCAAACCCCCCCCCCCAGCAACGCTCACTGTTCATCCAGAGGCAGCATCGATCAGCTTCAGTTAGCAGCAGTAGCGAAGGAATCGCTCGATCGGGTTCAGTTAACACCCATCGATCGATTGCTCGGGTTCAGTAACGCGTAGCCTGCAGTGCAATCGCTCGGGTTCAGTTAGAGACCAACGCCTCGCACCCACGCGCGTGCGTGTATGAGAGAAACACGCATCGCTCGGCCCCAACCACTCACAGTAACCGGGAACACCCCGATATTTTCCTCGCCCTCGCTTCTACCATGGTTTTTTCTGTCATGGACAGCCCAAAGAATTTCATGCAGCTGTGTCTCCGGCCCGCCCAGGACGAAAGGCCCATTTTCTGTCATAGAAGTAGGACCCCACCACATCTATGATGATACCGGGTTTTGTCACAATTATCGTCATAGAAGTGTCATAAATATGACATAAATTTTTTTCATTCGGCCCAAAATGTCACGAATGTGTCTTTTTTTTGTAGTGGATGAAGGCTTGTCGTCCATCTTCCAAGGCATAGGCTCACCATCGTAGAAGGATGATCGAGTCTCTGGGATCCTCAAATCTGTAGCCAAACTCATCCTCTTGAATCTATATTCATACTCACAGTTTTGGTTTTGCAGATCATAGATCTGGGCTTGGAGGCGCTCGATTTTCTCGTGAAGCTTGAAGATGGCCTACCCAATGTCCTTGTCATCCAGCTTGTGGTTGTTGGTGAACTCCATGATCATTATATGATTGGAGTCGAGTCCATGTTCCACCATCTCCTGGCACTTGAAAACTTGTTGCTCCATTGCCTCGAGCCTTGTCTCCACGCTTCCGGTCCTCCTTGGTCCCTCAACATAACGGATGTGCAGCAACCCCTCACGCATCTCAATGGTTTAAGGGTGTTGCAGCACCTCCGCGAGGTAGGGGTAGATGACCTTCTCGAATAACTTGTCCTTGGGGGCACTTGAAGACGCCATGGCGGTCTAGATCTGTCAGAAAAACAGCTCGAAACAAAGACAGAAGATATTTGCGTGATACGATGGTCAGAACCTTCGGGAGATTATATAATGAATTTTTGCCGACCAAAAGAAGTATCGTGCAAGAAAACAGAGTCCGGAGGGCACACGCGGTGCCCACAAGGCAGGGGGCACGCCCAGGGGGTAGGGCGCGCCCTCCACCCTCGTGGAAGCCTCGTGTCCTTTCCAGACTACTTCTTATTTTCCTATTTTCTTAAATGTTCCAAAACGGAGAAAAATTGCCATTAGAATTGCTTTGGAGTCGGTTTACTTACTGTACCACGTACCTATTCCTTTTCAGGGTCTGAAACGTTCTGGAAAATGTCCCTTATGTATTCCTCTGGGGTTACGGTCTCAATAACATTAGTTTCAACATTTATGGGATTACCTGAGATATAATGTTTGATTCTTTGACCGTTCACCACCCTCAGATTTGTGCCTTCGAAGTTGTTGATTTTTATGGCACCAGAACGATAGACCTCCTCGATGATGTAAGGCCTTCCCATTTAGAGAGGAGTTTGCCTGCAAAAAATCTTAAACGAGAGTTGTATAACAATACATAATCACCTACATTAAACTCATGTTTTTGTATCCTTTTATCATGCCATCTTTTAACTTTTTCTTTAAACGGTTTGGCATTCTCGTAAGCCTGGGCTCTCCATTCGTCAAGTGAGCTAATGTCAAAAAGCCTCATCTCACCGGCAAGTTTGAAGTCATAGTTGAGCTCTTTAATAGCCCAATATGCCTTATGTTCTAGTTCAAGAGGTAAGTGACATGCTTTACCATAAACCATTTTATACGGAGACATACCCATAGGATTTTTATATGCAGTTCTATAGGCCCATAATGCATCATCAAGTTTCTTGGACCAATTCTTTCTAGATCTATTAACAGTCTTTTGCAAAATTAACTTGAGCTCTCTATTACTCAGTTCTACTTGACCACTAGACTGTGGATGATATGGAGATGCAATTCTATGATTAACGTCATACTTAGCAAGCATTTTACGAAAAGCACCATGAATAAAATGTGAACCACCACCAGTCATTAAGTATCTAGGGACTCCAAACCTCAGAAAAAATAACTTCTTTAAGCATCTTAATAGAGGTGTTATGATCAACACTACTAGTTGGAATAGCCTCTACCCACTTAGTAACATAATCAACAACAACTAAAATATGTGTGTACCCATTAGAGGAAGGAAAAGGTCCCATATAATCAAAGCCCCAAACATCAAATGGTTCGATAACAAGTGAATAATTCATAGGCATTTCTTGACGTCTACTAATATTACTAATTCTCCGACATTCATCACAAGACAAAACAAACTTACGGGCATCCTTGAAGAGAGTAGACCAATAAAAACCAGATTGCAATACCTTATGTGCAGTTCTATCTCCAGCATGGTGTCCTCCATCAGCCTCGGAGTGACACTTGCGTAGGATTTTTTCCTGTTCATGCTCAGGTACACAACGTCTAATAACACCATCCACTCCTTCTTTATAAAGATGGGGGTCATCCCAGAAGTAATGTCTTAAATCATAGAAGAAGTTTTTCTTTTGCTGGTATGTGAAACTAGGTGGTATAAACTTAGCAACAATATAATTAGCATAATCAGCATACCATGGAGCAGTACGAGAAGCATTTATGATAGCTAATTGTTCATCAGGAAAGCTATCATCAATAGGTAGTGGGTCATCAAGAACATTCTCTAACCTACACAAGTTGTCTGCAACGGGGTTCTCAGCTCCCTTTCTATCAATAATATGCAAATCAAATTCTTGTAGCAAGAGAACCCATCTAATAAGTCTATTAGCATCTTTCTTTTCCATAAGATATTTAATAGCAGCATGATGAGTGTGAACAGTGACTTTAGAATCAACAATATAAGGTCTGAACTTATCACAAGCAAATACAACTACTAAAAATTCTTTTTCACTAGTAGCATAATTTCTTTGAGCACTGTCTAGAGTCTTACTAGCATATTGAATAACATTTAGTTTCTAATCAACTCTTTGTCCTAGAACAGCCCCTACAGCATAATCACTAGCATCACACATGATTTCAAATGGTAAATTCCAATCAGGAGGCTGAACAATAGGTGCAGAAATCAAAGCTTTCTTAAGTATTTCAAATGCTTCTACACAATCATCATCAAAAACAAAAGGAACATCTTTTTGTAAGAGATTAGTCAGAGGCCGAGAAATTTTAGAGAAGTCCTTAATGAACCTCCTATAAAAACTGACATGACCAAGGAAACTTCTTATATCTTTGATGTCTTTAGGACAAGGCATCTTTTCAATATCATCAACTTTAACTTTATCAACTTCAATACCTCTTTCAGAAATTTTGTGCCCCAAGACAATACCTTCATTAACCATAAAGTGGCACTTCTCCCAATTCAAGACAAGATTAGTTTCTTCACATCTCTGCAAAACTCGATCAAGGTTGCTTAAGCAATCATCAAAAGAAGTTCCGTAAACGGAGAAATCATCCATGAAAACCTCAACAATCTTTACACAAAAGTCAGAGAATATAGCAGTCATACATCTTTGAAAGGTAGCAAGTGCATTACATAAACCAAAAGGCATACGTCTATAAGTAAAGGTACCAAAAGGGCAAGTAAAAGTTGTCTTTTCTTGATCCTCTTTTGACACAGGTATTTGAGAGAAACCAGAATAACCATCTAGAAAGCAAAAATGTGTATGTTTGGATAATCTTTCTAGCATTTGATCAATAAAAGGTAACGGGTAATGATCCTTTTTAGTAGCTTTATTTAATTTGCGGAAATCAATTACCATTCTATAACCTGTAACAATTCTTTGTGGGATCAATTCAACTTTATCATTAGGAACAATAGTAATACCTCCCTTCTTAGGGACACAATGGACAGGACTTACCCACTGACTATCAGCAACGGGATAAATTATACCTGCCTCCAGAAGCTTAAGTATTTATGTTCTTACCACCTCTTTCATCTTAGGATTTAACCATCGTTGGTGATCAACAACTGGTTTAGCGTCTTTCTCCAACTTTATTTTGTGCTGGCATAAAGTGGGACTATTGCCCTTAAGATCATCAAGAGTATATCCAATAGCAGCACGGTGCTTTTTCAGAGTTTTCAATAATTTCATTTCTTCATGCTCTGAAAGGTTAGCACTAATAATAACAAGAGATATCTCTTTCTCATCAAGATAAGCATATTTGAGAGTATCAGGTAAAGGTTTGAGCTCAAATACGGGATCACCCTTAGGTGGAGGAGGATCCCCTAAGATTTCAACAGGCAAGTTGTGCTTCAAAATAGGTCCCTGTTTAAAGAATACTTCATCTATTTCCCTTCTTTCATTCATAAACATATCATTTTCATGGTCTAGCAAATATTGTTCTAAAGGATCAGTAGGAGGCACAGCAATAGAGGCAAGACCAATAATTTCATCTTTACTAGGCAATTCTTTATCATGGGGTTGTCTACGAAATTTAGCAAAATTAAACTCATGAGACATATCCCCTAAACCAACAGAAACAATATCCTTATTGCAGTCTATCTTAGCATTAACAGTATTCAAGAAGGGTCTACCAAATATCATGGGACAAAAGTCATCTTGTGGGGAACCAAGAACAAGAAAATTAGCAGGATATTTAACTTTCCCACACAAGACTTCAACATCTCTAACAATCCCAACTGGTGAAATAGTATCTCTATTGGCAGGCTTAATAGTAACATCAATCTCTTCTATCTCAGCAGGTGCAATATCATGCATAATTTCTTTGTATAAGGAATGAGGTATTGCACTTGCACTAGCATCCATATCACATAAGCCATGATAGCAATGATCTCCTATTTTAACAGAAATAACAGGCATGCCTACAACAGGTCTATGTTTATTTTTAGTATCAGGTCTAGCAGATTCATTGCAGAAGTAAATAGCATGCCCATCAATATTATCGTCCAAGAGATCTTTAACCATAGCAACACTAGGTTCAACTTTAATTTGCATGGGGGGTTTAGGTGTCTTAATATTACTTTTGTTAACCACAGTTGAAGCTTTAGCATGATCCTTTATTCTAACAGGGAAAGGTGGCTTCTCAATATAAGCAGTAGGAACAATAGGATCATTATAAGTGATAGTCTTTTCTTCAACTTTAATAGGTGCAACTACTTTTACTTCAATGGGAGGATTATATTTAAACCACTTCTCCTTAGGGAGATCAACATGAGTAGCGAAGGATTCATAGAAAGAAGCTACTATTTCAGAGTCAAGTCCATATTTAGTGCTAAATTCACGGAAAGCATCGGTATCCATAAAAGATTTAACACAATCAAACTTAGGTGTTATACCTGACTCCTTACCTTCGTCGAGGTCCCAATCTTCATAGTTGCGTTTAATTCTTTCCAATAAATCCCATTTGAATTCAATAGACTTCATCATAAAAGATCCAGTACAAGAAGTATCGAGCATGGAGCGATTACTGAGAGAAAGCCGAGCATAAAAATTCTGAATAATCATTTCTTTTGAGAGCTCATAATTGGGGCATGAATATAACATTGACTTAAGCCTCCCCCAAGCTTGAGCAATGCTTTCTCCTTCGCGAGGCCAAAAACTATATATATATTCTGGAAATAATTCCTGTGGAGTTTCAGGACTTTTGGAGATGTGCAGAATAGGTCTCTAATATTTTCTCCTTTTCTAGCCCAGAATTACAGCTGTCGGCATTCCCCCTCTTCATGTAAACCTTGTAAAATGAGAGAGAAAAGGCATAAGTATTGTGACATAATGTGTAATAACAGCCCATAATGCAATAAATATCGATATAAAAGCATGATGCAAAATGGACGTATCAATGTATGCAGTCCGATGAGTGTTGAGGCTCGCGGCGGGTATCATTATTTTCTAACCTTCACAGATGATTTGAGCAGATATGAGTATATCTTCTTGATGAAACATAAGTCTGAAACATTTGAAAAGTTCAAAGAATTTTAGAGTGAAGTGGAAAATCATCGTAACAAGAAAATAAAGTTTCTACGATGTGATCATGGAGGAGAATATTTGAGTTATGAGTTTGGTCTTCATTTGAAACAATGTAGAATAGTTTCTCAACTCACGCCACCCGGAACACCATAGCGTAATGGTGTGTCTGAACGTCGTAATCGTACTTTATTAGATATTGTGCGATCTATGATGTCTCTTACTGATTTACCGCTATCAGTTTGGGGTTATGCATTAGAGACAGCTGCATTCACGTTAAATAGGGCACCATCTAAATCCGTTGAGACGACACCATATGAACTGTGGTTTGGCAAGAAACCCAAGTTGTCGTTTCTTAAAGTTTGGGGCTACCATGCTTATGTGAAAAAGCTTCAACCTAATAAGCTCGAACCCAAATTGGAGAAATGTGTCTTCATAGAATTGTAACACCCTCGGTGCGACTATATCTCCCACATGTCGAGGCACGACTTAGAGGCATAATCGCATTGAAGGCATATGTCGCAAGTGAGGTAATCTTCACACAACCCATGTAATATAATAAGGGAAAGAGATACATAGTTGGCTTACAATCGTCACTTCACCCAATTACATGAATAAAGCATTACATCAATCAGATACAATCAAGGCCCGACTACGGAGCCAAAATAAAAGAATAACCCCAAATGCGACAAAAGGTCCCCGATCGACCCCAACTGGGCTCCACTACTGATCAACTAGAACGAAACAACATAAAGGACAAGATCTTCAACGAGCTCCTCCTGAGCTTGGTTGCGTCATCTGCGCGGACTCATCCGCACCTGCAAGCTGGTTTTGGAAGTATCTGTGAGCCACGGGGACTCAGCAATCTCGCACCCTCGCGATCAAGACTATTTAAGCTTATAGGAAGGTAAAGGTATGAGGTGGAGCTGCAGCAAGCGACTAGCATATATGGTGGCTAACCTATTCGCAAAAGAGAGTGAGAAGAGAAGACAAAGCACGGTCGATAAAAGTATGATCAAGAAGTGATCCTGGACTACCTACGTCAAGCATAACTCCAACAACCGTGTTCACTTCCTGGACTCCGCCGGAAAGAGACCATCATGGCTACACACGCGGTTGATTCATTTTAATTAAGGTCAACTTCAGGTTCTCTACAACCGAACGTTAACAAATTCCCATCTGCCCATAACCGCGGGCACGGCTTTCGAAAGTTCAAATCCCTGCAGGGGTGTCCCAACTTAGCCCATCACAAGCTCTCACGGTCAACGAAGGAATAGACCTCCACCCGAGACATTCCGATCAGACTCAGTATCCCGGTACAACAAGACATTTCGACAGGGTAAAACAAGACTAGCAACACCGCCCGAATGTGCCGACAAATCCCGATAGGAGCTGCACATATCTCTTTCTCAGGGCACACTCAGATGAGCAAGACGTCGGGTAAGCCAGCCCAGAGTTGCCCCTGGTAGCCTCGGACATCGCTCAGTTGGACCAACATTCAGAGGAGCACTGGCCCTGGGGGGGTAAAATAATGATGACCCTCAGGAGCGCGACTCCCAAGGGAAAAGAAAAGGGTTAGGTGGCAAAAGGTAAAACCAATGTTGGGCATTGCTGGAGGAGCTTTACTTAAGGCGAACTGTCAAGGGGTTCCCATAATAGCCCAACCGCGTAAGGGACGCAAAATCCGGGAACATAACACCGATATGACAGAAACTAGGGCGGCAAGAGTGGAACAAAACACCAGGCATAAGGCCGAGCCTTCCACCCTTTACCAAGTATATAGATGCATTAATTAAATAAGATATATCGTGATATCCCAACAAGTAAACAATATTCCAACAAGGAACAACATCTCCATGTTCCAACAAGGAACAAACTTCAATCTTCACCTGCAACTAACAACGCTATAAGAGGGGCTGAGCAAAGCGGTAACATAGCCAATCAACGGTTTGCTAGGACATGGTGGGTTAGAGGTTTGACATGGCAATTGGGAGGCTGACAAGCAAATGGTAGGCATCGAAGCATTGGCATAGCAAGAGCGAGCAAACTAGCATAGCAAAGATAGTAGTGATTTCGAGGGTATGATCATCTTGCCTGAAGTCCACAGGGAAGAAGAACGAGTCCATGAAGAAGACAAACGGACGTAGTCGAACGGATCCTCACAAACGCGACGTTATCGGAACCAACCCGAAGAAGCAACACCGGAAAGAAGCAAACAACATAGTAAACAACCAACACATGAACATGGTATGATGCACAACCGAGTATGATGCATGTCCGGTTTAATGAAGCATGGCATGGCAAAGTGCACAAACAATCCTACAAATTAAGTGGAGCGTTGCATATTGACGGAACACCACATGACTTATTTAGTTCTCTCTCGTTTATGTACCCAACAATATTAAATGTTGTTAAACATGGAAAGGGGGTGAAGCAAAGTAAAACTACCTGTCTAGTCAAATTTAAATGAGGCCGGAAGCAACGAACAACATTTCCGGTAAATCCCCATATGCATATTTTAGGTTTGGTACTGTTCTGCCCTAAACATAATTTTAGAGTTGTTAAACATGCAAGATGAGTGCAACATGTTAAACTAGACATGTTTCTACCCCACTTACATATATAATTTATTAAATTTCGAGTTACGGTTATTTAGTTATGAATTAAAGCATTTTAACATGGCATAGGAGCAAAGTTAAACAAACATCATTTTAAACATTTTAAACATGGGTGAAAGTTGCATATTATTAATCTACACAAAATTCTGAGCAAGTTTCATATATAAATCATTTTAATCCGATGCACGGTTAGTGAGTTATTAAATGCATGAACTAGGGGGACTATTCTGCAAAACTGGCAATCTCTGGAATAATTAGGAAAAATCCCAGGCGCTGAAAAAAAACATCACGGGCCGAAATGGACTAGCCCAACAGCAGGAAGGAAAAAAAAGGCGGGGCGCTGGGGGTGTCTCACCCCTGGGCTGCGGCCCGTGAAGGAAGAGGAGGCAGGCCGGAAGGGCGGCGCGGATCTGGAGCTGGGCCGGGGAAGCTGGAGAGATGGGCCGGCCCACGAGGCACAGGTGAGCGAGAGCCCCGTCGTGCTCCTCCTGAGCTCGAAGCCGAGGATGGCCATGGCAGCGGCGCGGCGGTACAGCGACTCCGGCGAGGGCTGCGAAGGCCGGGGGCGCGCGGGAGGCGCCAGAAACGGGTAGATCGGCGGAGGGGCAACCGGATCTGGGGCGGAGGACGCCCAAGGACGATGGGGAGGCCGGGTTCAATGAGAGGGCGGCAGCTCCGGTGAGACCCGTCCACTCCGGCGACGAGCACGAGGCATGGGACTCTGGCGAGGACCCCTGGGGAGAACAGAGAGAGGACGCTCATGAGAGAGAGAAGCAGAGAGGAAGAGGATGGCGGCGCTGGTGACCTGGCGAAGCGGCTGGGCGAAGCTCCGGCGATGGCCGGCAAAGGGGCGGCGGCGGCGCGCCGATCCGGCAAGGCGAAGGGGAGCCGGGCGCTCCTGTGCGGCAGCGGCGAAATTGGGCCCGCGCGGGCCCCGGATGTGCTCCGCGGGCCGACGGCGAAGTGGGGCGGCGCGGGCGCTGACAGGCGCGCTGTGGTTGGAGGAGAGTGGCGGCGGGGCAATATGGCGGCTTCTGATTGGATAGCGTGAGGTGGAGGCTGGACGCGTCCGGCGGGCGCGGACATGTCCGGCGGCGGAGTGGGAAGAAGCTAGGGTTAGATCTGCGCGAGGATTTCCGAGGGAGACACATATATATAGGTAGAGGGAGCTAGGAGAGTCCAAATGAGGTGCGGTTTGCGGCCACGCGATCGTGATCGAACGCTCTAGATGATGGAGCAGAGTAAGGTGGGTTTTGGGCCAAATTGGAGGGGTGTTGGGCTGCAACACACACGAGGCCTTCTCGGTCCCTCGGTTAACCGTTGGAGTATCAAACGAAGACCAAATGATACGAAACTTGACAGGCGGTCTACCGGTAGTAAACCAAGGCCGCATGACAAGTCTCGGTCCAATCCGGAAATGTTTAATGCCCACACACGAAAGAAAGGTAGAAATGACCACCGGAGGAGAACGAAGTGCCGGAATGCAAAACGGATAACGGGGAAAATGCTCGGATGCATGAGACGAACACGTATGCAGATGAAATGCACATGATGACATGATATGCAATGCATGACACGCAAGCAATGACAAGGCAACACCAGCGAATAACTGAACGACACCTGGCACATCGGTCTCGGGGCGTTACAACACTCCACCACTACGAGAGGATCTCGTCCTGAGATCTAGAATGGCACCGGAGGGAAAACGGAGGAGAAAGAGAATAGGTACACTAAGTTGCTTCTTTGACAAACGAGTAAAACCAAGGACCTTGCGAGGTTGAACAAATTCGAGAAAAGAGTACAACAAAGGTGAACTAGGTCGAAAACACTCCGTTAGAAACGAGGGACAAAGAGCATTGCGAAACCTTGAGGTTGAAGGGAAGATATATATAGAAAAACACTCCGTTTAAGGAAGGGGATCAAGGAAAAACCAAAATTCGGGCAACACTCCGGTTGAAAAGAAAAGGAATTGAATAATAACTTGATAAGATGAGAAGATACTTGATGAAATCACAATACACTGCCTCTGTAACTATTGAATGAATTGAAACAAGGGGTAAGAAAGATCTCGGACAGCACTCCGGTTTAAAAGAGATGAAAAACTTTGATAAGGCGAAAAGAACTAGAAGAGATGACACAACACTCCGGTTAAACGGATAATCAAAAGAAAAAAACATGATCCTGAGGAAACAAGAAGATGAGTTGAAGAGAGCAACATCACAATGCCTCCGGAAGAAAGAAATAGAATATAGATAATTGAAATAAAAGAATGGAGAAGAAAATGCCAACTTCTGCCACAAAAGAACTCGACAAGGCATTTTTGGAGAAGGGTCGAACGGAGTTGTTGGAAAACCAACAACGAAAAAAAATAAGCTTGATATGGTCTTATGGAATACATCTCAAAATTATGAGGTGACAACCTGCCATTCATGGAAAAAGAATTGGATTGATATGAACCAATTGACGAGAAAGTAATTTCACCGGGAAGGATAAATGAAGAACTTGGATCCTTGATAAACACCATAAGAGCGACAATCCTTAAAGGAAAGCTTTAGGTGAAATATAGCCCAAGATAACTCCAATGAATAGATTGGTGGATTTAAAATACCTCATTCTTGACAACATGTGAATCATGAAACATGAATTCCCATTATCAAGAATGACATAATGCCACCTCCAATGATACGGACTAAGGAAAGCACACCGGATTACAATATGAAGAAAGCTTGAGCTCCTTTGAAAAGAATCTCGATGAACACTTCGAGAAAGAATTAAATCCTTGATGAACCATCATGTAGAACCTTCATGACGAACTCCGGTAACAAAAGAATGATCAAACGGAAAGGAAGATGAGAAGAGTAAGGTTGAAGCCTTGCAATGATTAGATGAAGCTTAGCAACGAGATAAACAGAAAACTTGGCACTCCGGTAAAGAAAGATGAACAAATGGAAACAAGAATTTGATGAGCCTCCGGTATAGGGAATTAACCACTTGGATAGAACAAGAATTAGAATTACATTATGCTTATCCTTCACCAATTAAATTGATGACAATCAACGGATTTGGCATACTACTTATTCTCAAAGAAAGGATTAGGATAGATACGGCGCCAACTTGAGAAAATATCGAACGAACCACCGGTAGGGTTGAAACAACGAATAAATTGATATGGTGACCAAGGAAGAGAACTCTTAAACGGACCACCGTAAGGATTGAAAATGATCGAAGTAGGGGTGCATCACCGGTAAGAATTAGCAAATGAACGAAGGTACTTGAGAGAATTTAGATGGAATTTAATATAATAGATCATGGACCGATTAGAGATCACTTGAACGCTGCACCGGTAAGATCGGAGAATGATAACTGAGAGCTGAGAAAGAATAAACCTGACTTCATGTACTCCGGATAACAAACTGAGAAGACTCTTAAATTGCTCCGGAAGGGGAAAAGAATTCTCACGATCAAAACAATTACGAGAGGATGACAACAAGCTAGAATCACGAATCTTGAAGAGAATAGAGCAAGATTAAAGAGAAACTCTTCTTCGGTCTTCAAATGATGAGAATGACAACGAGAAACACCACCAAGAATTATTTAGACACTCCAGAAGAATCAAACGAAGAGGTTGAGCCAACGATGAAAAGAATTTGAAAGAACTTGGAGAAATACATTTGACTTATGATAACTCATTCTTACGTCAAACTTCAAAAGGAAATCTGAGGATAGCTCCAGGAAAATAAGAAGAGTCAGGTAAGATCCTGGAAAAAGACCTGTGGGTGAGGGCCCACTCAAAATAAACACCGTTGAAAAAGATTTAAAGAGAGAGATTGCACCGGTTGAATTACATGGCTTGACTGAGATAACAATCTTGAAAGAGCTTGAAAGGATTGAGAATGGAAACGAATCTTCTGAGATACCTTGAGCACTCCGGAACAATAGAATAGCGAGAGGTGAACGATTAAGAATTGCACCGACATGAGAAAACATTAAAACAAGGAAAGGATATGATCAACAAATCTTGACTTGAAACCACCGGAGAAGAGAAGAAACAAAGAATGATAACTGAAAGCTCCGTTAGGATCTTCATGAGAATCACCGGATAAGAATATTGATTGAAAAGAAAGAAGAGGCTTCACATGAATAAGATGGATAGTGATTAAGAAATCTGAACCCTTGAAGAAAAAGGGGGTGGGTGGGTGGGAAAAATAAAGGCAACTTGAGGACAGATGAAACAAACAACGTCGAGAAGGACTGATAATTGATCTTGCTGATGTTGAAATGATCGGATCCACTTGAAGAGAAAACACGCCGGTTGAAAAAGGATTGACAAGGCAATCTCTATTATCATGAAGTATTAGTATCCACATAGGAATATGATAACACCGTTTAGGAAAGGTATGGAATCAACACTTGACATTGAAGCAACTCGAAAACCACATCTCAAAAACAAAACAAAGGATTGGCTTGCAAAATAAGCCGGAACAAACATATGATAGAGATTTCGTCCGAAGTTTTCATGGTGGGGCCTACACGGGCTCGATCGTACAGCACCATCATGTACAAGGCAGTGCACATGACATACGAAGCGTCCCCGAGTCGGCATAGCCAAGGACTCTTTAAGACACAACGAGACCACTGTAAAACCGACCGTGAATAGGCTGACCAGTAGACGTCGAACCCCAATTTCATATCATACATCTGTCGGAAAGATATCCTAAGAGCTACTTGAATTCCCACCTATGAAACTCCCGAAATTTTTCCGGTTATGCAATCAGGTGTTGGGGATACAGGGGAAGCATAATATCTCACCCAAACTAGCAAATCCTACATCCAGCTGTATCCATCCTTCAACACATAACCAAGAAACCTTCGGAAATCATCTACCTCAACCTTCGAAAAGTATCCGTTATACAAGTTATGGCGATACTCCCGAACTCCCGCCCCAGTACTGGGTGGCGTCGAGGTTATCTCACCAACGAACTGCATAAAAGAGATTTTCGATGTCGGCGTACTAAACTCAGGTATTCTAGAACTGCAACGATAAAATTATGACGACAACACCTCAGATCTCAACTCCCCGGGACACTTCCACAAAACCCCTGACAGGAGGCACCAAGACAATGTTCTCATCATAAAACCATCGGAACGATTCCAAGATACCCGCGTGATCCTAAATTTTTTTTAGTGAAATTTGAGAAGAGAAGAGTCAAAACTCTACGTCAGGATGCCTTACCAGAGCGATGAAGGGACTAGGAAGTAAAAATAATTCCTAAACTCTCCGATATATAATTCCTAAATGACTCAAAACATTTTTCTAGACACAACTCGGCCGCTAAAAACGATCAATCAGTGGGGGCTCCTAAGGTCGGGGAAGGCTCTGATACCAACTTGTAACACCCTCGATGCGACTATATCTCCCACGTGTCGAGGCACGACTTAGAGGCATAATCGCATTGAAGGCACATGTCGCAAGTGAGGTAATCTTCACACAACCCATGTAATATAATAAGGGAAAGAGATACATAGTTGGCTTACAATCGCCACTTCACCCAATTACATGAATAAAGCATTACATCAATCAGATACAATCAAGGCCCGACTACGGAGCCAAAATAAAAGAAGAACCCCAAATGCGACAAAAGGTCCCCGATCGACCCCAACTGGGCTCCACTACTGATCAACTAGAACGAAACAACACAAAGGACAAGATCTTCAACGAGCTCCTCCTAAGCTTGGTTGCGTCATCTGCGCGGACTCATCGGCACCTGCAAGCTGGTTTTGGAAGTATCTGTGAGCCACGGGGACTCAGCAATCTCGCACCCTCGCGATCAAGACTATTTAAGCTTATAGGAAGGTAAAGGTATGAGGTGGAGCTACAGCAAGCGACTAGCATATATGGTGGCTAACCTATTCGCAAAAGAGAGCAAGAAGAGAAGACAAAGCACGGTCGATAAAAGTATGATCAAGAAGTGATCCTGGAGTACCTACGTCAAGCATAACTCCAACAACCGTGTTCACTTCCTGGACTCCGCCGGAAAGAGACCATCACGGCTACACACGCGGTTGATTTATTTTAATTAAGGTCAACTTCAGGTTCTCTACAACCGGACGTTAACAAATTCCCATCTGCCCATAACCACGGGCACGGCTTTCGAAAGTTCAAATCCCTGCAGGGGTGTCCCAACTTAGCCCATCACAAGCTCTCACGGTCAACGAAGGAATAGACCTCCACCCGAGACATTCCGATCAGACTCGGTATCCCGGTACAACAAGACATTTCGACAGGGTAAAACAAGACCAGCAACACCGCCCGAATGTGCCGACAAATCCCGATAGGAGCTGCACATATCTCTTTCTCAGGGCACACTCAGATGAGCAAGACGTCGGGTAAGCCAGCCCAGAGTTGTCCCTGGTAGCCTCGGACATCGCTCAGTTGGACCAACACTCAGAGGAGCACTGGCCCCGGGGGGGTAAAATAATGATGACCCTCAGGAGCGCGACTCCCAAGGGAAAAGAAAAGGGCTAGGTGGCAAAAGGTAAAACCAATGTTGGGCATTGCTGGAGGAGCTTTACTTAAGGCGAACTGTCAAGGGGTTCCCATAATAGCCCAACCGCGTAAGGGACGCAAAATCCGGGAACATAACACCGATATGACGGAAACTAGGGCGGCAAGAGTGGAACAAAACACCAGGCATAAGGCCGAGCCTTCCACCCTTTACCAAGTATATAGATGCATTAATTAAATAAGATATATCGTGATATCCCAACAAGTAAACAATATTCCAACAAGGAACAACATCTCCATGTTCCAACAAGGAACAAACTTCAATCTTCACCTGCAACTAACAACGCTATAAGAGGGGCTGAGCAAAGCGGTAACATAGCCAATCAACGGTTTGCTAGGACATGGTGGGTTAGAGGTTTGACATGGCAATTGGGAGGCTGACAAGCAAATGGTAGGCATCGAAGCATTGGCATAGCAAGAGCGAGCAAACTAGCATAGCAAAGATAGTAGTGATTTCGAGGGTATGATCATCTTGCCTGAAATCCACAGGGAAGAAGAACGAGTCCATGAAGAAGACAAACGGACGTAGTCGAACGGATCCTCACAAACGCGACGTTATCGGAACCAACCCGAAGAAGCAACACCGGAAAGAAGCAAACAACATAGTAAACAACCAACACATAAACATGGTATGATGCACAACCGAGTATGATGCATGTCCGGTTTAATGAAGCATGGCATGGCAAAGTGCACAAACAATCCTACAAATTAAGTGGAGCTCAATATGCAACTCTGTTGCATATTGACGGAACACCACATGACTTATTTAGTTCTCTCTCGTTTATGTACCCAACAATATTAAATGTTGTTAAACATGGAAAGGGGGTGAAGCAAAGTAAAACTACCTGTCTAGTCAAATTTAAATGAGGCCGGAAGCAACGAACAACATTTCCGGTAAATCCCCATATGCATATTTTAGGTTTGGTACTGTTCTGCCCTAAACATAATTTTAGAGTTGTTAAATATGCAAGATGAGTGCAACATGTTAAACTAGACATGTTTCTACCCCATTTACATATATAATTTATTAAATTCCGAGTTACGGTTATTTAGTTATGAATTAAAGCATTTTAACATGGCATAGGAGCAAAATTAAACAAACATCATTTTAAACATTTTAAACATGGGTGAAAGTTGCATAGTATTAATCTACACAAAATTCTGAGCAAGTTTCATATATAAATCATTTTAATCCGATGCACGGTTAGTGAGTTATTAAATGCATGAACTAGGGGGACTATTCTGCAAAACTGGCAATCTCTGGAATAATTAGGAAAAATCCCAGGCGCTGAAAAAAAACATCACGGGCCGAAATGGACTAGCCCAACAGCAGGAAGGAAAAAAAAGGCGGGGCGCTGGGGGTGTCTCACCCCTGGGCTGCGGCCCGTGAAGGAAGAGCAGGCAGGCCGGAAGGGCGACGCGGATCTGGAGCTGGGTCGGGGAAGCTGGAGAGATGGGCCGGCCCACGAGGCACAGGTGAGCGAGAGCCCCGTCGTGCTCCTCCTGAGCTCGAAGCCGAGGATGGCCATGGCGGCGGCGTGGTGGTACAGGGACTCCGGCGAGGGCTGCGGAGGCCGGGGGCGCGCGGGAGGCGCCGGAAACGGGTAGATCGGCTGCGGGGCAACCGGATCTGGGGCGGAGGACGCCCAAGGACGACGGGGAGGCCGGGTTCGACGAGAGGGCGGCAGCTCCGGCGAGACCCGTCCACTCCGGCGACGAGCACGAGGCATGGGACTCCGGCGAGGACCCCTGGGGAGAACAGAGAGAGGACGCTCATGAGAGAGAGAAGCAGAGAGGAAGAGGATGGCGGCGCTGGTGACCTGGCGAAGCGGCTGGGCGAAGCTCCGGCGATGGCCGGCAAAGGGGCGGCGGCGGCGTGCCGATCCGGCAAGGCGAAGGGGAGCCGGGCGGTCCTGTGCGGCAGCGGCGAAACTGGGCCCGCGCGGGCCCCGGATGGGCTCCGCGGGCCGACGGCGAAGTGGGGCGGCGCGGGCGCTGACATGGCGCGCTGTGGTTGGAGGAGAGTGGCGGTGGGGCGATGTGGCGGCTTCTGATTGGATAGCGTGAGGTGGAGGCTGGACGCGTCCGGCGGGCGCGGACATGTCCGGCGGCGGAGTGGGAAGAAGCTAGGGTTAGATCTGCGCGAGGATTTCAGAGGGAGACACATATATATAGGTAGAGGGAGCTAGGAGAGTCCAAATGAGGTGCGGTTTGCGGCCACGCGATCGTGATCGAACGCTCTAGATGATGGAGCAGAGTAAGGTGGGTTTTGGGCCAAATTGGAGGGGTGTTGGGCTGCAACACACACGAGGCCTTCTCGGTCCCTCGGTTAACCGTTGGAGTATCAAACGAAGTCCAAATGATACGAAACTTGACAGGCAGTCTACCGGTAGTAAACCAAGGCCGCATGACAAGTCTCGGTCCAATCCGGAAATGTTTAATGCCCACACATGAAAGAAAGGTAGAAATGACCACCGGAGGAGAACGAAGCGCCGGAATGCAAAACGGATAACGGGGAAAATGCTCGGATGCATGAGACGAACACGTATGCGGATGAAATGCACATGATGACATGATATGCAATGCATGACATGCAAGCAATGACAAGGCAACACCAGCGAATAACTGAATGACACCTGGCACATCGGTCTCGGGGCGTTACAAGGATACCCAAAGGAAACTATTGGGTACACCTTCTATCACAGATCCGAAGGCAAGATATTCGTTGCTAAGAATGGATCCTTTCTAGAGAAGGAGTTTCTCTCGAAAGGAGTGAGTGGGAGGAATGTAGAACTTGATGAGGTAATTGTACCTTCTCTCTGTAAGGGCATATTTATCCCTAAGGTGTTTTGGTGATTGATGACAATGCTTTTGCGGACTAATCGTGTGCCTTGAGTATCCCAGACATTTCGTCGCTAGGCACAAGACGGTTTGGTTCCCCTCAAAGACTGTTGAAGACGGCGTCTTTTCTACGTTTCTTTTTGGTGGATTTGAGTCGTAGGAAAGCCATACTATTAAGAGGGGGTCCGCGTTGGAAAGGTGTGGGTGGAATCATCACGTACACGTTTTCTTCCTTGTCCCCTCCTTTCCCCTGCACGTTGGAGCTTCCTCCGTTGATCCTTGTTTCCCTTGTCCTGACTGTTGTTGGTGGGCTTGCGATGGTACTGCTCCTTGTTGAGCGGTAGTACCGTAGGCACCCGCGATAGTACCGCACTTCAGCGCGGTAGTACCGCAGGTGCCCACGGTAGTACCGCTCCTCTGGAGCCGCAGTACCGTGGCCCCCAGGCCAAGTACCGCTCCTTCGTGGTAGTAGGGGCGGACGTAATTTTTTACATCCACGCCACTGCGGTAGTAGCGCATTCCTGGCGTGGTAGTACCGTACGCAGCCTGGATCAACTGCCAGGCGGTAGTACCGCTCCTCTGCGGTAGTATTGTGTCGGATTTTTGCTTCTTCCGTTTATCAGCAGAAGTGGGCACAGATGTTTCTTTATCCGCGCTCTTCCCAGGCTAGGGGTTTCCTGCCTTGCGGTAGTACCGCAAGGGGGAGCGGTAGTACCGCGCCCGCGGCAGTACCGCCCTCAGCTCTTGTGCTACAGGTCTGCCCTAGCTGCTGCTGCTGCGGTAGTACCGCGGGCCCGCACGGTAGTACCGCATGGCCCTGTGGTAGTACCGCTGGTCTGGGGCGGTAGTACCACTGATCGCGGGCTGGTAAGTGGATAACAGTTGGATTTTTGTCCTTAGCTATATAAGGGGTGTCTTCTTCCTCTAGTGGACTATCTCTTCCAACCCTAAGCTCCATTTTCGCCCGATCTCACTCCCTAGCCAATCAAACTTGTTGATTTGCTCGGGAGTGGTTGAGAAGGCCCCGATCTACACTTCCACCAAGAGAAATTTGATTCCCCCCACTAATCCCTTGCGGATCTTGTTACTCTTGGCTGCTTGAGCACCCTAGACGGTTGAGGTCAACGTGGAGCCATAGTCCGTTGTGGTGAAGCTTCGTGATGTCGTTGGGAGCCTCCATTTAAGTTGTGGAGATTGCCCCAACCTTGTTTGTAAAGGTTCGGTCGCCGCCTCCAAGGGCACCAATAGTGGAATCATGGCATCTCGCATTGTGTGAGGGCGTGAGGAGAATACGGTGGCCCTTGTGGCTTCTTGGGGAGCATTGTGCCTCCACACCGCTCCAGCGGAGACGTACTTCCCCTCAAAGGGAAGGAACTTCGGTAACACATCCTCGTCCCCACCGGCTCCACTCTTGGTTATCTCGTGCCTTTACTTGTGCAAGCTTATTTGTGATATATCTCTTGCTTGCTTGTGTTCCTATCTTTGTTGCATCATATAGGTTGCTCACCTAGTTGCATATCTAGACAACCTACTTTGATGCGAAGTTTAAATTGTTAAAGAAAAGCTAAAAATTGTTAGTTGCCTATTCACCCCCCCCCCCCCTAGTCAACCATATCGATCCTTTCAATTGGTATCAGAGCCTCGTCTCTTTATTAAGGACTTTACCGTCCGAAGAGTATGGTTGATACCATAGACGGTGTGGAGGAACAGTCCGGTGTGAATCCGATCTCGTCTACGGGCGATGGGGGAACCTCGGTCTCTCGTGAGGAGTTCAATGTGGCCTTGGAGACATTGAAAACCTCCATGACGACCGAGGTTGAAAGCATGTTTACTAAATTCCTTGAAGGGCTTAAACTATCCACCGCACCGTTGAAAGTGGGTGATCCCACTAACAAGGTGACGGATGCTATCTCCGACAAGGGGGAAGCTAGTAGTGAAAAGGCTCCTTCTTCTAGTGGTATAAATGGCACCGGCATCTTTGCTCATGTGGAACCACCACTTATTTATGGTGGACCGGTTCCTTCCACTCATTTGAATCATGTCGGTCCTCCCCCTAAGATTGTGAAAAATGAGGACTTTGATTCTTGGGTTTACCGCTTTAAGCGTCATTTAAATCATGTGAACACTAACCTTTGGAGAATCATTGAAGAAGGTTTTCATCCGCATGATCCAAGCAACTTTACTCCTCGAGAAGCCGCGGATAATCAATTCAATGAGAATGCTCTCTTCATCATTCAAGATGCAATTCCACCCGAAGATCTACCTCATCTTCGGCCCTTCGCCTTGGCCAAAGACGCATGGCTTTGTGTTGTCTCGCTCTACTGGGGAAGCGCAAGCATTCAACGCTCCAACTATGAAGTGGTGCAAGATGAAGCCGATGAGTTTGCAATGAAAGAAGATGAAGAACCTCGTGAGCTTTATCGGAGAGTAATCAAACTCGCGGTCTCACTCCGAGATCACGGGAGCAAGGACACGGATGACAATTGGATCAAGCGCAAATTCCTCAAGGCAATGATGCCTTACCACAAGGCCATGTCCTCCGTCATTCGTCAAAGGCCAGACTTCCACACTTTGACCTCAAGCGAAGTGTTGGATGAGTTTGTGGCCATGAACATCTTGGACAATACCGCCGACAATGCGGTGCTTCGTTCTCAAAGGGCAAAGAAGCCAAACCTTGCATTGAAGGCCAAGGTTTGCGTTGAAGAAGAAGAAGAAGAGGAAGAAGAGGAAAGCAACCCCGAAGATACAAAGTATGCATATCATGAACACATGGCACTTGCTTCAAGGCAATTTTGGAGCAAGAAAAACTCAAGGCCAAACTTTAACAAAAACAACTCAAGTGGCACGAAGAGAAAGCAACGTGTAAGGACTTGCTACAATTGTGGCAATGTGAGTCACTTTGTTGCGGAGTGCCCATATGAGAAGAGGGAAGACAATGGTGGCAAGCTCATCCGAAAGGACAAGGCCAAGTCGTTCCCCAACAAGAGCAATTTCACCAAGAAGACTCCTCCCAAGGCATTGGTGGTACAAGAAGAGTACAATGAGGATGATGACGATGATGAAGATGGTGAGTCGGTTGCCATGGCCTCAGTTGCCATTGCGACGACTCCACGGGTGTCTCTCTTCGACTCACCCAATGAGAGCATCACCGCCAAGTGCCTCATGGCTAAAGCCACCAACAAGGTAACCCCCAACATCAAAACTACCATCATTAATCATCCTTCTTCGACGGATAGCATTGATGAACATGAGGGAGCTAATGTGGAGGTGAATGAGTTTGAGGCCTTTATGGGCAAACTCAAGGGTAAATCCAAGAAGCACTTTGTTGCTCTCTTGGAACAACTTGGTGAAGCCAATGACATGATCGAGGCTCACGAAGACACCATCTCTAAGATGGAAGGGCATAGTCGTGACTATGCCGATGAGATTTCGGATCTTTCCAATGCTCTTGAGGAAGAGCATGGCCTTCGTTTGGCTCTTGAGGAGTCTCACAACGATGATCATGCTAAATTAAAGAAAGACTTTGATCATGCGCTTGTTGTTTCTCGTGTGCTAAACTCCGAGAAGGCAAAGCTTGGAGTTGATCTTGCTAGACTCAAAGAGGAGTTTGACATTCTCGACAAGGCTCACAAAGTCTTGAAGGGTGTTCATGCTACCCTCAAGGAGTCGCACGATCAACTCCAAGTGAAGCTAACCAAGGAGAAAGCCACATTTCCTCGTATGCTATTAATTGATAATGCAAATGCTACTAACCCTTGTTGTGAGCATGTGCATCTTATTAAGGAGAATGTTAAGTTGAAGAAGCAACTTGAGAAAGGCCTTGTGTCATGCATACAAGGGGAGAAGAACCTAAACGACCTTTTGAGAAATCAAAAGGAAGTTGTGGCCAAGGAGGGAATTGGATTCGCATCCAACCCCAAGAACAAGAAGAAGGATAACAAGACCAAACAGCCTCCTCCTCTCAAGCAAACTTTTGTGAAGGAGGGAGAGAGTGCTTCCAAGGAGAAGAAGAACAATGCGAAGGGTGGCGGTGTCAAAAAGGGCAATGCCACCCCTCCCATCAAAGCCGGTGACTTTAATCCTTCTTATGTGTTATGTTGTGCTAGTGATGGGCATGTCTATGCCAAATTTGTTGGTTCTCCTCATGAGTACATTGAATGGTCTATTTGGGTTCCTAAGACCCTTGTTACTAACATTAAAGGACCCATTACAAAATGGGTACCTAAAACCAAGCATTGATCTCTTGTAGGTGTTTGCTTTCGGTGGGGGTCATGGCTGCTCGATAGTGGAGCTACTAATCATATGACCGGAAGCAAGGACTTGGTGGTGGACGTGCACAAGATTCCATCTATGCCCACCAATGTCGAGTGGGGTGACGCCTCATCTTCTAAGGTATTGGGACTTGGCAAGGTAGTCATCTCTCATGATCTCACGATCGAGAAGGTCATGCTTGTTGAGTCCCTTGCATACAATTTACTTTCCATTCGTCAACTTGCAATCATGGGCTTTGCCACTTTCTTTGATATTGATATCGTGGCCCTCTTGTGGAGCAAGACTCTTAAAGTAGCCTTTGTTGGGCATGTCGAGAATGGTCTATATGTGATTAACTTTTCGGAGCGACCCACTAAGACCGCGACATGCCTAATGGCTAAAGTTGATGTGGGATGGCTTTGGCATTGCCGTTTAGACCATGTAAATATGAGATCTTTGCAAAGTCTTCTCAAGGGGGACCTTGTCCGTGGACTAACGAATGTTAGTTTTGCTAAAGATCGTGCTTGCAGTGCTTGTATCGAAGGAAAGCTACATGAGAAGGCTCACCCTCCCACGACTATCATTTACTCAAAGAGGCCTTTGGAGCTCCTTCACTTGGATCTCTTTGGGCCTCCATCCTTTGATAGTCTTGGGGGTAGGAAGTATTGCTTGGTGATTGTGGATGACTACTCAAGATACACTTGGGTGTATTTCTTCAAGAGGAAGAGCGAGACCCAACAAACCATCATTGACTTTGCAAATGAAGCACAACGTCAACACAATGCAAAGATCTTGACAATAAGAAGTGACAACGGCACCGAGTTCAAGAACTACACCTTGGATGAGTTTCTTAGTGATGAGGGGATCAAGCATCAATATTCCGCACCTTACACCCCTCAACAAAACGGTGTTGCAGAGAGGAAGAACTGGACGTTGATGGATGCGGCAAGGACCATGATGGCGGAGTTCAAGTCTCCGTACAACTTTTGGGCCGAATCCATCAACACCGCGTGTCATGCATCCAATCGGCTCTACCTCCGCAAGGGCTTGAACAAGACTCCATATGAGATACTCACCGGTAACAAGCCCAACCTCAAGTACTTTCGGGTGTTCGGGTGTAAGTGTTTCATTCTCAAGAAAGGTGTTCGGTTGTCTAAATTTGAGGCTAGAGCTTATGAGGGCATATTTGTTGGTTATGCTACAAACTCTCATGCTTACCGTGTCCTCAATAAATCCACGGGACTTATTGAGGAGACGTGTAATGTGGAGTTTGATGAGAATAACGGCTCCCAAGTGGAGCAAAGTGGCACTTGTGATGTAGGTGATGAAATTCCTCCTCAATCCATAAGAAGAATGGGTGTTGGTTTTATCCTACCCGTTGAGGAACCCCTTGTGGCCGAAGGAGAAGGACAATGCTCCACTCAAGTGGAGCCATCACCAACCCAAGTCCCACACACTTCCGAAGAAAAAAGTGAAGGCCCTCATCCTCATGAACAAGACCAAGGGCAAGATCATGCTCAAGACGGTGTTGACACACCAAGTGATGCCCATGGTCAAGTTATCTCCTCCAAGCAAGTTCAAGAGCAAGAACAAGCTCAAGACGTCGCTCAAGATGATCAAATGACCGCTCCTCAACTCACCACCGAGGAGGAATGGGAGCATCGTGCCGCCAAGGTTGCTTCCAAGCTCTCCACCAAGGATCATCTCATGACAAATGTGCTTGGAAGCTTAAGAAAGGGGGTAAGCACTCATAGACAATTAGAAAACTATTATGAACATCACACGTTTGCCTTTTGTGTTGAGCCCCAAAAGGTCTATGAGGCGCTCGAAGATACGGATTGGCTCAATGCCATGCACGAAGAACTCAACAACTTCGAGCGCAACAACGTGTGGAGATTGGTGCCAAGGCCGACGGTGAACTACAATGTCATTGGAACCAAGTGGATATTTAAGAACAAGCAAGATGCTCATGGGATTATCATTCGCAACAAGGCTCGCTTGGTAGCACAAGACTACTCCCAAGTCGAGGGTATCGACTACGGTGAAACCTTTGCTCCTGTTGCTCGTCTTGAATCCATTCGCATGTTGATTGCATATGCTTCTCATCATAACTTTAAGTTACAACAAATGGATGTGAAGATTGCTTTTCTTAATGGTCCTATTAATGAATTGATTTATGTCAAGCAACCCCCCGGGTTCGAGGATCCCTACTTTCCCGATCATGTGTATCAACTCGATAAGGAACTCTATGGTCTTAAACAAGCCCCACGTGCGTGGTATGACCACCTTACCGAGTTGTTACAAGATCGTGGTTTTGAAGTTGGGCTAATCGACCCCACTCTTTTTACTAAGAAGTCAAAGGGGAGTTGTTTGTATGCCAATTATATGTTGATGATATTATCTTTGGTTCCCCTAACAAAGCTTTCAATGAGGAATTTGCTGCTCTCATGACCTCAAAGTTCGAGATGTCTTCCATGGGAGAGTTGAAGTTCTTTCTAGGGTTCGAAGTGAAGCAAAGAAGAGAAGGAACCTTCATCAACCAAGCCAAATACACTCAAGACATGCTCAAGAGATTCAAGCTAAGTGATGTCAAGCCGGCTTCCACTCCAATGCCCACCAAGTGCCAACTTGACATAGATCCCAATGGTAAAGGGGTGGATCAAAAGGTATATCGCTCCATGATTGGCTCCTTGCTTTACCTTTGTGCATCTAGACCGGATATCATGTTGAGTGTGGGAATTTGTGCACGGTTTCAAGCCGCACCTAAGGAAAGTCACTATGTGGCGGTCAAACGAATCTTTCGATATTTGGCTCGTACCCCAAACTTTGGATTATGGTACCCAAGAGGAGAAAACTTCAAGCTTGTAGGGTATTCGAATTCCGATTGGGCGGGAGACAAAGCGGATAGGAATTCCACTTCCAGAGGTTGCCAATTCCTTGGTTGCTCTTTGGTAAGTTGGTCTTCCAAAAAGCAAAGTTGTGTGTCTCTCTCGTCCACCGAAGCGGAGTATGTAGCGGACGGTAGTTGTTGTGCACAACTCTTATGGATGAGGCAAACTTTAAAGGATTATGGTGTCATTTGTGACAAAATGCCTCTTTGGTGTGACAATGAAAGTGCCATCAAGATTTCTCTCAACCCGGTGCAACACTTCAAGACGAAGCATATTGAGATTCGGTATCACTTCATCCGGGATCACATTAGGCGAGGGGAGATCGAGCTCAACTACGTTAACACTCATGATAACCTTGCAGATATTTTCATGAAGCCGTTGGATGAAGCAAGATTTCGCGAGTTAAGGCATGAGCTAAATATCATTGATTCGAGCAATGTTGCTTGAACCCGTGCACACCCCACCATACTCAACATGTTGTCTTATTTAGATGTAGGCATGGACATAGGGGGAGTGTTGTTCTCTCAATGAACTCTCCCTCCCCCATTATGCATAAATTGATCAAGTCTTTCACATTAGCCATGTTTGATGGTACTTGTGCTTCAAAGAAGAGTTTTGGTCATGGGCCCAAGGATAATTCTTCGCGGTGCCATACCAATTGACTCAAACATAGGTGGCTCCGGCCACCGCCCTCTCGTTGGAGAGGTTGTGTCTCGTGGTCGTCTCTTGTTGTCTTTTTCCCTTCTTCTCCTCTTGTTTGAGCTTGTTGGGTGGTGTGGTGTTCGTTTGAAGTTTCCGTGCAAAGACCTCTTTCTCTTGTGTTGGAAATGTGCTTCTTCTTGAGCTCACGGTACTACCGCGGCCTGCCAAGATACTACCGTGTGTAGAGTGTATGGTACTACCGGCCCAGCGCGGTACTACCGCCTGGGGGAGCGGTACTACCGCTTTGGTGCGGTCCTTTCGCCCAAGCGGTACTACCGCGATGATACGCGGTACTACCGCGCTGTCCGAGGCGCGTGGGGATAAGGACAGGAACGGGGGGTTCTAACTCCCCCATACCCATTCGTCAGTTTTCCCCACTTTGTCTCTCTATCTCTCGCTCAAGAACGGGGCCGGAGTCCCTCGCCGGATCTCCATCTCCGGCTGCTCTCCTTGGATTCCGACCGGTGGGATCGTTCCCCACCACTTCCTCTTTCCATGGACCAAGGTTTTTCCCCAAATCCCTCTCTTTCTTGTTGCTTCTCTTGTGTCTAGGTTTTTGGGGAGGTGCATGTGTTCTTGAGATTTTAGGCCAAATCTTTGCAAGAGAGGGTTCTAGGAGAGTAGTGTTGCGTAGACTTTTTACTTGATATATTGTCCCATGGTAGATGTGATCAACCGTAGTTCCATCGTGGTTTTGCGCGTCTTCTCAGATTAAAAAGTAGGCTCGGATCTGACGCGGTGCGGTACTACCGCGCCTCTGCTGCGGTACTACCGCACGCTTTGTGGCACTAATGTCTTACTACCACTCCAAGCCACGGTACTACCGTATCCTCACACGGTACTACGCGACTAGGAGCGGTACTAAAATTTTAGTACCGCATGACCAGGCGGCACTACCGTTGTTGTCCCTTCTTCCTTGTGGCATTTATCCCGTATGATTTCTACTTGTTTCCCTTGCTTTGCCGTGGTCTTTGCATTGATTCTTCTCGCTCTTTGTGTGTGCTTTCTCTTGTGTCTTAGGTGGTGGCTCTCGCCGTTCCAATCCCAGTCGTGACACTGGCTCCAAGCGACTGCGCAATCCTCAAGATGAAACACCAGAGGGCTCCAGTGCCCCCAAGCGCAATGTCAAGACCACTGCCAGCAAGCAAAAGGAACCTGCTAAGGGCATGGACGAGATTCCCCTTAATGAGTATGTCGAACGCCGGAAGATCAACCCTTATGTGAATGCTCGTGCTATCCTCAGAGGCACTGAGTTGTTTTGGACCAAGCAGCAGGCTCTCATTTATCTGGATGTGATCAAGAACAAGCAGAATACCTTCGTGGATGTCAAGTGGATAGACATGAATCACATGAGGAAGGACAAGTTTCGGGAGTATTTTGGAGAAGCTCTAGATTTGGTGGAGCGGTTCGCTATTGAGCCTATGATATCTTTCCACCTTGACTATGACCCTAAGCTTATCTGTCAGTTCTTTGCCTTAGTTTACTTTGACCCCGGGGATGAGCGGAGGATGACCTGGATGACCAATGGCCGTCAGTTGTCTGCTACCTGGAAGGAGTTCATGGGTCTGCTCCACATTCCTGATGACGGGCTTCACACACCCGTTGGTGTTCTCCCCCACGCCAATTCTGAGTCTGCTAACAAGAACTTGCTTCAGCCGTACTATGTTGAGAAGGTGCTTCCCAGTGGCAAGTCGACTTGGGTACTGAACTCTTTTCTGGATATCATGCATCTTTCATAACACTCTGTTCCCTCGCATTGGAGACAAGGACAAGGTTCATTCCTATCCGGTGGACATGATGCTCCTGTACGCGGAGGCACGTTCGTCTCAGACTCAGCCACTTGATGTCTCACACATCATGTGGTGTGAGCTTCGGTTTGCGGTGTACACCCGCAAGGTACCTATCTATGGACCATACCTGTTTCTGTTGATCTCCACGACTTGAGAGAAGATGTACCCTGGTGATGAGTTCCTTGCTCCAGACTGGATTCGGCATGAGTCCATCACTCTCCGCATCAAGCCCAACTGGGCCAACACTACTACTCGTGCTGAGGCGTCTGCTACTAGGAGGGCTGTTGGTGAGGAGGAGGCTGGTGCAGAGGATGTTGCTGAGAACCGTGCTGCTAGGTCGTCCCCACCTTCCTCTGAGCCATCGTGAGCCAAGAAGTTGAAGGACAAGATGAAGACTCTCTTCTGCATGCAGGCGAACGGGCAGTACAGGACTCACGTGGCATCCAAGGAGAGTCGCCGCTGCGACAAGAAGGTCATGAGGCTCTTTGGAGAGGATGTATCTGGCGGTTCTGAGGATGCCATCACGCCAGAGGCTGCATGGATGGCGAAGCAAGGTTTCAAGTGGACTAGTTCTGAGGAGGACATCGAGGAGACCGTCCCCGCCGCCGAGTCTGATGAGGAGCACGAGGAGCATTGGGATGATTTCTATGCCTGAGCCACCCCCTTGTGTGTAGGTGTCCTCTCTGCCTTTTTGGCGTCTCGATGCCAAAGGGGAGAGACAGTAGGGATTTGCGTGCTTGCGTGTCGTGTCATCTTTGGTGTTTGCTTTGTCGTTTGGTTTGGACCTCGTTTGCTTTGGTTTAGTTTGTGCCCTTGAGACTTATCCTTCATATGGTGTAAGACATATGCACTCTATTCTATCCTAGTGAGCTTATGTTTGTGCTACTTGTTTTGCTCGTATTTACTATCTTGTCTAGTGTTAGCCTTACTTTCTCAAGATATGCCTTGTCTCTATAATATAGAGGGAGCTTTGATCTTAGTATGTGTGCCGTGCACTCCAAAGCACCCATCTAGTTGGCACACATCTAGGGGGAGCCCGTCTATATTCTAGAGAGGGGAGGTTTGCATTTGCTTAACCTTATTTCCTCTATGCAAATCCCGTATTGTCATCAATCCACCAAAAAGGGGGAGATTGTAAGGGCATATTTATCCCTAAGGTGTTTTGGTGATTGATGACAATGCTTTTGCGGACTAATCGTGTGCCTTGAGTATCCCAGACGTTCCATCGCTAGGCACAAGACGGTTTGGTGCCCCTCAAAGACTGTTGAAGACAGCGTCTTTTCTACGTTTATTTTTGGTGGATTTGAGTCATAGGAAAGCCGTACTATTAAGAGGGGGTCCGCGTCGGAAAGGTTTGGGTGGAATCATCACGTACACGTTTTCTTCCTTGTCCCCTCCTTTCCCCTGCACGTTGGAGCTTCCTCCGTTGATCCTTTTTTCCCTTGTCCTGACTGCTGTTGGTGGGCTTGCGGTAGTATTGCTCCTTGTTGAGCGGTAGTACCGCAGGCACCCGCGGTAGTACCGCACTTTGGCGCGGTAGTACCGCTCCTCTGGAGCCGCAGTACCGTGGCCCCCAGGCCAAGTACCGCTCCTTCGCGGTAGTAGGGGCGAATGTAATTTTTTACATCTGCGCCACTGCGGTAGTACCGCATTCCTGGCGCGGTAGTACCGTATGCGGCCTGGATCAGCTGCCTGGCGGTAGTACCGCTCCTCTGCGGTAGTACTGTGTCGGATTTTTGCTTCTTCCGTTTATCGGCGGAAGTAGGCACGGATGTTTCTTTATCCGCGCTCTTCCCAGGCTAGGGGTTTCCTGCCTTGCGGTGGTACCGCAAGGGGGAGCGGTTGTACCGCACCGGCGGCAGTACCGCCCTCAGCTCTTGTACTACAGGTCTGCCCTAGCTGCTGTTGCTGCTACGGTAGTACCGCGGGCCCGCACGGTAGTACTGCGTGGCCCTGTGGTAGTACCGCTAGTCTGGGGCGGTAGTACCGCTGGTCGCGGGCTGGTAAGTGGATAACGGTTGGATTTTTGTCCTTAGCTATATAAGGGGTGTCTTCTTCCTCTAGTGGACTATCTCTTCCAACCCTAAGCTCCATTGTTGCTCTAAGCTCCATTTTCGCCCGATCTCACTCCCTAGCCAATCAAACTTGTTGATTTGCTCGGGAGTGGTTGAGAAGGCCCCGATCTACACTTCCACCAAGAGAAATTTGATTCCCCCCACTAATCCCTTGCGGATCTTGTTACTCTTGGGTGTTTGAGCACCCTAGACGGTTGAGGTCACCGCGGAGCCATAGTCCGTTGTGATGAAGCTTCATGGTGTCGTTGGGAGCCTCCATTTAAGTTGTGGAGATTGCCCCAACCTTGTTTGTAAAGGTTCGGTCGCCGCCTCCAAGGGCACCAATAGTGGAATCACGGCATCTCGCATTGTGTGAGGGCGTGAGAAGAATACGGTGGCCCTAGTGGCTTCTTGGGGAGCATTGTGCCTCCACACCGCTCCAACGGAGACGTACTTCCCCTCAAAGGGAAGGATCGTCGGTAACACATCCTCGTCTCCACTGGCTCCACTCTTGGTTATCTCGTGCCTTTACTTGTGCAAGCTTATTTGTGATATATCTCTTGCTTGCTTGTGTTCCTATCTTTGTTGCATCATATAGGTTGCTCACCTAGTTGCATATCTAGACAACCTACTTTGATGCGAAGTTTAAATTGTTAAAGAAAGCTAAAAATTGTTAGTTGCCTATTCACCCCCCCCCTCTAGTCAACCATATCGACCCTTTCACTCTCGAATTGGAAAGTAGTTCATCACAAAAATCTGTTCCAGTGATTCCTACACCAATTAGTGAGGAAGCTAATGATGATGATCATGAAGCTTCTGATGAAGTTACTATCGAACCTCGTAGGTCAACCAGAGTAAGATCCGCACCAGAGTGGTGCGGTAATCCTGTTCTGGAGGTCATGTTACTTGACCATGACGAACCTATGAACTATGAGGAAGCGATGATGAGCCCAGATTCTGCGAAATGGCTTGAGGCCATGAAATCTGAGATGGGATCTATGTATGAGAACAAAGTATGGACTTTGATCGACTTGCCGGATGATCAGAAAGCCATTGAGATTAAATGGATCTTCAAGAGGAAGACGGACAATAATAGTAGTGTTACTATCTACAAAACTCGAATTGTCGCAAAAAGGTTTTCGACAAGTTCAAGGTGTTGACTACGATGAGATTTTCTCACTCATATCGATGCTTAAATTATGTCCGAATCATGTTAGCAATTGCCACATTTTATGAAATCTGACAAATGGATGTCAAAACTGCATTCCTTGATGGATTTATTAAAGATGAGTTGTATATGATACAACCAAAAGGTTTTGTCAATCCTAAAGGTGCTAACAAAGTGTGCAAGCTCCAGCGATCCATTTATGGACTGGTGCAAGCCTCTCGGAGTTGGAATATACGCTTTGATAGTATGATCAAAGCATATGATTTTATACAAACTTTTGGAGAAGCCTATATTTACAAGAAAGTGAGTGGGAGCGCTGCAACCTTTCTGATAAGTATATGTGAATGACATATTGTTGATCGGAAATGATGTAGATTTTTCTGGAAAGCATAAAGGAGTGTTTGAAAGGAGTTTTTCAAAGAAAGACCTCGGTGAAGCTGCTTACATATTGGGCATCAAGATGTATGGAGATAGATCAAGACGCTTGATAAGATTTTTCAATGAGTACATACCTTGACAAGATTTTGAAGTAGTTCAAAATGGAACAGTCAAAGAAGGAGTTCTTGCCTGTATTGCAACGTGTAAAGTTGAGTAAGACTCAAAACACGACCACAGCAGAAAATAGAAAGAGAATGAAAAGTCATTCCCTATGCCTCAGTCATAGGTTCTATAAAGTATGCTATGATGTGTACCAGACCTATTGTGTACCTCACCATGAGTTTGGCAAGAGGGTACAATAGTGATCCAGGAGTGGATCACTGAACAACAGTCAAAATTATCCTTAATGGAATAAGGAAATGTTTCTTGGTTATGCAGGTGAAAAGGCGTTCGTCATAAAGATCTACGTTGATGCAAGCTTTGACACCGATCTGGATGACTCTAAGTCTCGATCTAGTTACATATTGAAAGTGGGAGCGATTAGCTAGAGTAGCTCCGTGCAGAGCATTGTAGACATAGAAAATTTGCAAAATACATACGGCTCTAACGTGGCAGACCCGTTGACTAAACTTCTCTCACAAGCAAAACATGATCACTCTTTGGGTGTTAATCACATAGCGATGTGAACTAGATTATTGACTCTAGTAAACCCTTTGGGTATTAGTCACATGGAGATGTGAACTAATCACATAAAGATGTGAACTATTGGTGTGAAATCACATGACGATGTGAACTAGATTATTGACTCTAGTACAAGTGGGAGACTGAAGGAAATATTCCCTAGAGGCAATAATAAAGTTGTTACTTATATTTCCTTATATCATGATAAATGTTTATTATTCATGCTAGAATTGTATTAACCGGAAACTTAGTACATGTGTGAATACATAGACAAACAGAGTGTCCCTAGTATGCCTCTACTATACTAGCTCGTTAATCAAAGATGGTTAAGTTTCCTAACCATAGACATGTGTTGTCATTTGATGAACGGGATCACATCATTAGAGAATGATGTGATGGACAAGACCCATCCGTTGGCTTAGCACTATGATCATTTAGTTTATTGATATTCCTTTCTCCATGACTTATACATGTTCCTATGACTATGAGATTATTCAACTCTCGAATACCGAAGGAACAGTTAGTGTGCTATCAAACGTCACAACGTAACTAGGTGATTATAAAGATGCTCTACAGGTGTCTCCAATGGTGTTTGTCGAGTTGGCATAGATTGAGATTAGGATTTGTCACTCCGATTGTCGGAGAGGTATCTCTAGGCCCTCTCGGTAATGCACATCACTATAAGCCTTGCAATCAATGTGACTAATGAGTTAGTTGCGGGATGATGCATTACAGAACGAGTAAAGAGACTTGCTAGTAATGAGATTGAACTAGGTATAGTGATACCGACGATCGAATCTCAGGCAAGTAACATACTAATGACAAAGGGAATAACGTATGTTGTTATGCGGTTTGACCAATAAAGATCTTCGTAGAATATGTGGGAGCCAATATGAGCATCCAGGTTCCGCTATTGGTTATTGACTGGAGATGATTCTCGGTCATGTCTACATAGTTCTCAAACCCGTAGGGTCCGCACGCTTAACGTTCGATAACGATCGATATTATGAGTTTATGTGTTTTGATGTACCGAAGGTAGTTCGGAGTCCCGGGTGAGATCACGGACATGACGAAGAGTCTCTAAATGGTCGACATAAAGATTGATATATTGGAAGACTATATTCGGACGCCGGAATAGTTCCGAGGTGTATCTGGTATTTTTCGGAGTACCGGGGGGTTACCGGAACCCCCCGGGGGGTTATTGGGCCTCATGGGCCTATTGGTGGAAGAGAGGAGGCAGGCCAAGGTGTGGCGCGCGCCCCCCTAGCCCAAACCGAATTGGACTAGGGGGGCGGCCCCCCTTTCCTTCTCTCCTCCCTCTCCTTCCCCCTTCTCCTTGTTGGAATAGGAAAGGGGGGGTGAATCCTACTTGGAGTAGGATTGCCCCCCACGGCGCGCCTCCTCCCCCTGGCCGGCCTCCTCCTCCCTCCCCCTTTATATACGTGGGAGGGGGGCACCCCAAAGACACACCGAAGTTTCTCTTAGCCGTGTGCGGTGCCCCCCTCCACAGAAACACACCTCGGTTTTATCGTTGCAGTGCTTAGGAGAAGCCCTGCGCCAGTAACTTCATCATCACCGTCACCACACCGCCGTGCTGACGAAACTCTCCCTTCGCCTCAGCTGGATAAAGAGTTCGAGGAACGTCACTGAGTTGTACGTGTGTAGATCGGGGTGCCGTGCATTCGGTACTTGATTGATTGGATCGCGAAGACGTTCGACTACATCAACCGCGTTACTTAACGCTTCCGCTTTCGGTCTATGAGGGTACGTAGACACTCTCCACGCTCATTGCTATGCTTCTTCTAGATAGATCTTGCGTGATCATAGGAATTTTTTTTGAAATACTACGTTCCCAACACCTGGCCCCTTTCATGCGCGTTGCGCTGCTCCACCACGAGGCAATGTGCCTCCCCCTCCTCACAGGGCATTACCTGCACTTCAGGGGCAAGGAACTCTGCATGTTCAATTAACATAACATTTGGGAAACTGAGCTCGAACTTGGGTCGATACCTTCAAGCCACCACATCATGACCACGCGCGGCGAGCTCAAGTGTGGCAAAGGTGTCGAGCCATTTCCATCGACCATCACAAGTGATTCCGGAGGTGAAGTGACCCGGCTGCCGGAGCCGAACACCATGGTAGGGCACGTTGCTCACAACACGACAACGTGGAGGCGACGATTGCTGGTGTGGTGGCACTGTCAGCAAGACGGACCCCGACGACGATGACGGGCGATGTGGGCGTCGACGGCGATTCTTGACGGAACGGCAGTTGAATGGGGTGGTGGTGGACGGAACAGGTAGATAATTGAGGGGGTTGTGCATCCGGCGATGGGGGATTAGGGGCATCCATAATCTGGCGGCGGTGAGGCGACAACTTGTGCGGGCGGGCGATAGGGCGCACAAAGGCGGAAACGGACTGGATCTCGGTGGCGGTCATATTCAGCAACAAGTGGTGCGGACGCAGCGGCTGCGACAGAGACGGGGTAAGGTTCAGGAAGCGGTTGTAGATTCTGTAAGAACATGCGGTGCCCCCATGTTTGGTTTTGGTAATTGATGACAATCTCTATGGACTAATGGTTGCTTTGAGTTATATTTGAAGTTTTTGTCCATAGGCTTTTCTTGGAGTACATGTGTTGGTTTCAAGGAGAGTTGGTGCCGACCAAGGTGCTAATCAAGGAATTATCCAAAGATTGGTCATGTGAGTGTTGAGCTTATTGCAAGCATGTCTTGAAGAAGAAGATTGTGTGATCATTCATGTCTACCTTCAAGATATCATCCAAATAAAGAGAATTGGAAAGATTCAAGGTTGATCAAGACTAAGTCAAAGAGTGAATCAAGTTGATCAACCCACAAAGCGTAGAAGATGTACCGAGAGGGATCAACCCACAAAGCATAGAAGATGTACCGAGAGGGATCAAGCGATCCCATGGTATGGTAAGCATTGTCAATTACGCTTTGTGTACTAACCCATGATCTTTGTGAGTGTTCTTTGTGGGGTTAGGTTGTGGTGTGCAAATTCAAGTGAAGCATTGCGAAGAGATCAAATGCTTGAAGCTTGGCGTCCATTGTGGTGACAATGGACTTGTGAAGATGTGCGGAAGAGTGGCTCACCCATAGTGGAGTATGGGGGAGCAATCAACTAGTCTTCATCAAGCCAACGCAATCAAGAAAGATAGTCCAACTTGAGCGAGTCAAGATCGTCATCATCTAGCTCAAGTGGACCATGTGCAAAGAAAGTTTTGCCCTTGATAGGTTTTCTATTTTACCAGTCTCATGATGGTAGTTGGGAGACTGGGTTATAGGATCGATTGCCGTACTATCAAGGGGGGCTCTCGATGAGTAGCTTGATCGTATCGTTCGTGGAGAGCTCGAACCATTGCATCCTTGCATCATCTTTATTGGTTCTTATTTGGTTCTTCTCTTTGTGAGTTTTTGGAGCTTATGGTCATCTTGGTGACAAGCTCGAGTTCATCGAAAACGGAGTTCACATGCATCTGCTATGATGTTTTCGATGTTGGAGGTTATGCCCGTTCTTCTCTGTTGGAGGTTTCACTCCTCCATTTGTTGGCATACCTTCCCTGCCTCCGCTGTTTTGATGCTACTCGTCGTCTTGTATCCAACAAGCTTGAGTTTGCTCAATTCGGAGCTCATATGCAGAAGTTTTGGCAGTTCTGGTTTTTCGTGGAGTTTACTTGCTTTCGTGGAAGTGGCTTAAGGATGGCGCCAGCGGTAGTACCGCTGGGCCGAAGCGGTAGTACTGCTTATCGCCACAAGCGGTAGTACCGCTGTCCCACAGCGGTAGTACTGCCCATGGCCATAAGCGGTAGTACGGCTCAGGTTCCGTGCTGGTACCGCCTCAACTCGAGACGTGGTTTTCTCGTGTCGGGTTCAGCGGCAGTAGGAGCGGTAGTACCGCTCATGTGCAGTAGTACCGCGGCTACCACCACCCCTAGTGCCGCTCAATGGCCCTCCTCTCTGTTCCTTCTCCCTGTGCTCGTGGTAGGCGTTGTGCGCGATCCCAGCGGTAGTACCGCCGGGCCGGAGCGGCAGTACCGCTTATCGCCTCAAGCGGTAGTACCGATGTCCCAAGCGGCAGTACCGCTGCGGCCAACGGTAGTACCGCTGGCTCCAGCGGTAGTGCCGCTCATACGGCTCCACCACGCACTCTGTTTCGCTCCGCTCTCCATGTTCTACCTCCCGGGCGGTAGTACCGCTCCCCTAAGCGGTAGTACCGCTCGTGCGCGGACTGAGCACATAACGGTTGGATTCGAGAGCTCCTATAAAAGGGGGTGTTCTTCCCCATTCAACCTTATCCTTTGAGCTCGTGTTCTTCCCCCATTGTTGACCTTCTTCGAGCTTGCTAACTCTCAATCCCTCCATGGATTCTTGCTAGTTTTTGAGGGAAAAGAGAGAGGAGATCTAGATCCACATTTCCACCAATCACTTTCTCCTCTATGTGAGGGGAACCCATTGGATCTAGATCTTGGAGTTCTTGGTGTTCTCCTTCTTGTTCTTTCTCTCATTTTCCTCCCTAGCATTAGTTGCTTCGGTGGGATTTGAGGGAGAAGGACTTGGGCACTCCGTGTGCCCTTGCCATTGCATTTGGTGCATCGGTTTGAGTTCTCCACGGTGATACGTGGAAGTTACAAGTTGAGAAGCTTATTACTCTTGGGGGCTTGGTACCCTTGAGCTTGTTCCTCTTGGGTGCTTGGGCGCCCTAGATGGTTGAGGTCACCTCGGAGCCATAGTCCATTGTGGTGAAGCTTCATGGTGTCGTTGGGGAGTTAACCCCAACCTTTGTGGTGTTCGGAGCTCAATCATTGTGGTGTAAAGCTCCGGGCAAGCATCGAGGTCTCCAATTAGGTTGTCGAGATCGCCCCGAGCAATTTGACGGGTAACGGTGACCGCCCCCAAGGGTTGCCAAAGTGTACGGGTTCGGTGACCGCCCCCAAGGGTTGCCATTTGTACGGGTTCGGTGACCGCCCTCAAGGGTCCCTTAGTGGAATCACAGCATCTTGCATTATGCGAGGGCGTGAGGAGATTATGGTGGCCCTAGTGGCTTCTTGGGGAGCATTGTGCCTCCACACCGCTCCAAACGGAGATTAGCATCCGCAAGGGTGTGAACTTCGGGATACATCGTCGTCTTCGCGTGCCTCGGTTATCTCTTACCCGAGCCCCTTTACTTATGCACTTTACTTCGTGATAGCCATTTTGTTTCTTGTCATATATCTTGCTATCACATAGTTGCTTATCTTGCTTAGCATAAGTGTTGGTGCACATAGGTGAGCCTAATTGTTTTAGGTTTTGTGCTTGACAAATTAACCGCTAGGTTTATTCCGCTTTTGTTAAAGCCTAAACCGTAATTATTTTAAAACGCCTATTCACCCCCCCCCTAGGCGACATCGACGATCTTTCAGCTTTGCGCAGCGCAAACTTGCGTATTGCGACAGTTGCGTGAGCGCCGCAAATATGCCATGTCGGGAGGCTAAAATTTTAGACTGGCCAAAAATAAATAAATTGCAACACCATTTGTAGATACATCATCTGTTGGAGCATCGATTTGGGCCCAAATGCTCTAAAAAGTTTTTTTGCACCATGCCTATTATACATCAAACATCATCTATCGAAGATGCTCTGAAATAGTTCATGTAAGATATGATTGTGATATGTGAAATTCGGGGAAAATGTGGAATATGATTATTAAATTAAAGAAGTATGAGTGTGATATGTGAACTAGTCAGTTTTCTGAAATAACCGAATTCACGATAATCTTGCAAAAAAAAGAATTCACAATCTTGTTAATGAAATTCTTCATAACACCTTTTTTTGAAATAGGTGTAATCACCATTTTGAAATAATGAAATAGGCGGGCTCGCTTCTTGGAATAACTAAAATCACAATTTTGATTTTTTTTTGTGCTTATGTCCATTAAAAATAAGTGTAATCACTCGTTTTAAATAAGGAATAAATTGAATAACTTATTTTGAAGTAGTTTTTTTAATAACTGAAATCATTTATATGAAATAGTTGGAATCACAATTTTAAAATATCTGAAATCACTTCTTTGAAATAGGTGGAATCACATTTTCAAAATAGTTGCAATCAGTTACTGTAAGTAACTGAAATTTGTAACGCCCCGTGACCGATGTGCCAGGTGTCGTCCAGTTATTCGCTGTTGTCGCCTTGTCATTTGCTTGCGTGTTGCATTTCATCATGTCATCATGTGCATTGCATCATCATGTTTTCAAAACTTGCATTAGTCCCGGTCTCCTCGTTCCGTCCGTTGTCCGTTCTGAGCCCAGACACACTTGCACGCGCCCGCGGCATGTCCGAAATATTATTTTATAAGTGGCCGAAAAATGTTCTCGGAATGGGATGAGAGTTGGCGTGCGGTCTAGTTATACTGTAGGTAGACCGCCTGCCAAGTTTCATCGCATTCGGAGTTCGTTTGTTAGCCCAACCGTTAAACTATAGCGGCAGTATAGCCGGTCTTTTCGTCGGACGTTTTCGGTTTTCGGAAACAGTTGCCAGGCTGCACTCCTCTCCTCTCATCTCAGCCCAACCTCTCTTCACAGCCCACTAGCCCACCTACCTAACCCCCCTCCGCTCCGGGTCATCCGATCGAGATCGAATGGCTCCGGAACGGACTAAAACCTCCAACCCTAGCTCCTCCTGCTATATATAGCAGCCCCCCCCCTTGCCATTTTAGGCCTTCTCCTTCATCCTCCTCGAAATCCGCACCCCTAATCATCAGACAGCCGCCTCCCACCTCCTCTCCTCAAATTCTGCCGCCGGCCACCTCATCCTTGCCACTTGGCGCGCTGCCAGTGGCCAGCCGCCGCTCCAACAGCGCCCGCAGCCAACGGGAAGCTGCCACGTCGCCTCCCCGCGCCCCACATCGCCCCGCGCCGCCAGGCCCGCTCTAGGCCCGCCCGGATCCCGATCTGGGCTCTGAGGCCCGTACTGCACCGCTCCACCCGATCTGCATCGCCTTGCTGCTCCCGTGCCGGTCTCCAGCGACCTCGCCCAGCGCCGGTGACCGCCGCCCTCGTGCGCCTCCAGCTCCGCCGTCCGACGTCGCCTGCTCGCCTCCGCCCCGAGTCTCTCTCCTCCATGTCGTATCCCGCCCCGCGCCGCCGCTGACATGGAGCTCTGACGAGCTCTCGTGGGACCCCTCGCCGTCGCCGGGAATAGAGCCCCGGTGAGCTCCTTGACCCAGATCCAGCCTCTTCGCGCCGTCCGCCGCCTCGTCTGCTTCCTCCTCGTCGGATCCGCCTCTGACCTTGTCGTCCCCGTCGCCCTCACCGGCGAGCGCCGCCGTGCATCGTTCGGATCGGGAGGAGCCCCGATCCCGCTCCTCTGCGTCTGCGTCCAGGTGGGCTGCGATCCGCCCAAGGCCCAGCCTGCTCCTCCGCGGACCCAACAACCACGTCCAGCGGGCCGGCCCAGCAACCGCAGCCAGCGTCACTGGCCTCCTCTGCCAATCCGGGCCGAGGCCCATGGTGAGGCCACCCCAGCGCCCATCCTTTTTTTCTCTTTGTTGGGCTTCCTGTCCAGATTCAGCCCGTTGATATTTTTTTCAGGATCTGTGAATTTGTCTATTTATCCTGAGACTGCTATTTTACAGAAAACCCCCTGTTGTTCATGCATATAATAACTCACAATTCGTGCATCGGATTAAAATGATTTATATA
Organism: Triticum urartu; assembly: GCF_056163025.1. Taxonomy (NCBI): domain Eukaryota; kingdom Viridiplantae; phylum Streptophyta; class Magnoliopsida; order Poales; family Poaceae; genus Triticum; species Triticum urartu. The sequence goes on along the minus strand of NC_141875.1, from coordinate 477,052,848 downwards.
CGAAAGTTGCTTAGAATTTTGTCTAGTTTAATAATATGCAACTTTCATCCATGTTTAAAATGTTGTTTATTTAATTTTGCATAAATGCCATGTTAAAATGATTTAATTCATAACTATTCAACCGTAACTCGGAATTTAATAAAATTTATATGTGCATGGGGTAGAATTTTGCCTAGTTTAACATGGTGCACTTGTTTTGCATGTTTAATAACTCTAAAATTATGTTTAGGGCAGAACAGTACCAAACCTAAAATATGCATATGGGGATTTACCGGAAATGTTGTTCGTTGCTTCCGGCCTCATTTAAATTTGACTAGATAGGTAGTTTTACTTTGCTTCACCCGCTTTCCATGTTTAACAACATTTAATATTGTTGGGTACATAAACGAGAGAGAACTAAATAAGTCATGTGGTGTTTCGTCAATATGCAACGGAGTTGCATATTGAGCTCCACTTAATTTATAGGATTGTTTGTGCACTTTGCCATGCCATGCCTCTTTAAACTGGACATGCATCATAATTGTTTGTGCATCATGCCATGTCTATGTGGTGGTTGTTTACTATGTTGTGTGCTTCTTTTCCGGTGTTTGCTTCTTCGGGTTGGTTCCGATAACGTCGAGTTTGTGAGGACCCGTTCGTCTACGTCCGTTTGTCTTCTTCATGGACTCGTTCTTCTTCCTTGCGAGATTTCAGGCAAGATGACCATACCCTCGAAATCACTTCTATCTTTGCTTGCTAGTTGCTCGCTCTTTTGCTATGCCTATGTTGCGATACCTACCACTTGCTTATCATGCCTCCCATATTGTTGAACCAAGCCTCTAACCCACCTTGTCCTAGCAAACCGTTGTGTGGCTATGTTACCGCTTTTGCTCAGCCCCTCTTATAGCGTTGTTAGTTGCAGGTGAAGATTGAAGTTTGTTCCTTGTTGGAACATGGAGATGTTGTTCCTTGTTGGAACATGTTTACTTGTTGGGATATCACAATATATCTTATTTAATTAATGCATCTATATACTTGGTAAAGGGTGGAAGGCTCGGCCTTATGCCTGGTGTTTTGTTCCACTCTTGCCGCCCTAGTTTCCGTCATATTGGTGTTATGTTCCCGGATTTTGCGTCCCTTACGCGGTTGGGCTAATGGGAACCCCTTGACAGTTCGCCTTAAGTAAAGCTCTTCCAGCAATGCCCAACATTGGTTTTACCATTCGCCACCTAGCCGTTTTCTTTCCCTTGAGTCGGCCAGCTCAAGGGTCATCATTATTTTAACCCCCCCCCCCCCGGGCCAGTGCTCCTCTGAGTGTTGGTCCGAACTGAGCTGCCTGCGGGGCCACCTCGGGGAAACTTGAGGGTTGGTTTTACTCGTAGCTAGTCTCATCTGAGTGTGCCCTGAGAAAGAGATATGTGCAGCTCCTATCGGGATTTGTCGGCACATTCGGGCGGTGTTGCTGGTTTAGTTTTACCCTGTCGAAATGTCTTGTTGTACCGGGATACCGAGTCTGATCGGTATGTCTCGGGTGGAGGTCTATTCCTTCGTTGACCGTGAGAGCTTGTGATGGGCTAAGTTGGGACACCCCTGCAGGGATTTGAACTTTCGAAAGCCGTGCCCACGGTTATGGGCAGATGGGAATTTGTTAATGTCCGGTTGTAGATAACTTGAACCTTAATTAATTAAAATGAATCAACTGAGTGTGTTACCATGATGGCCTCTTCTCGGCGGAGTCCGGGAAGTGGACATGGTGTTGGAGTAATGTTTGCGCAGGTTGCTCTCTAGTTTCTCGCACGCGCTTTGCCTCCTCTTCTCGCTCTCTTTTGTGAATAAGTTAGCCTCCATACTTGCTAGTCGCTTGCTGCAGCTCCACCTCATACCTTTTACCTTACCCATAAGCTTAAATAGTCTTGATCGTGAGGGTGCGAGATTGCTGAGTCCCCGTGACTCACAGATACTTCCAAAACCATCTTGCAGGTGCCAATGAGTCTGTGCAGATGACGCAACCAAGCTCAGGAGGAGCTCGATGCAGATCTTGTCCTTTGTGGTGTTTCGTTCTAGTTGATCAGTAGTGGAGCCCAGTTGGGGTCGATCGGGGACCTTTTGTCGCATTTGGGGTTCTTCTTTTATTTTGGCTCCGTAGTCGGGCCTTGACTGTATCTGATTGATGTAATTCTTTATTCATGTATTTGGGTGAAGTGGCGAATGTAAGCCAACTATGTATCTCTTTCCCTTATTATATTACATGGGTTGTGTGAAGATTACCTCACTTGCGACATATGCCTTCAATGCGATTATGCCTCTAAGTCGTGCCTCGACACGTGGGAGATATAGTCGCATCGAGGGTGTTACAAGTTGGTATCAGAGCCTTCCCCGACCTTAGGAGCCCCCTCTGATTGATCGTTTTTAGCGGCCGAGTTGTGTCTAGAAAAATGTTTTGAGTCATTTAGGAATTATATATCGGAGAGTTTAGGAATTCTTTTTACTTCCCAGTCTCCTCATCGCTCTGGTAAGGCATCCTGACGTAGAGTTTTGACTCTTCTCTTCTCAAATTTCACTAAAAAAAAATTTAGGATCACGCGGGTATCTTGGAATCGTTCTGATGGTTTTATGATGAGAACATTGTCTTGGTGCCTCCTGTCAGGGGTTTTGTGGAAGTGTCCCGGGGAGTTGAGCTCCGAGGTGTTGTCGTCATAATTTTATCGTTGCAGTTCTGGAATACCTGAGTTTAGTACGCCGACATCGAAAATCTCTTTTATGCAGTTCGTTGGTGAGATAACCTCGACGCCACCCAGTACTGGGGCGGGAGTTCGGGAGTATTGCCATAACTTGTATAACGGATGCTTTTCGAAGGTTGAGGTAGACGATTTCCGAAGGTTTCTTGGTTATGTGTTGAAGGATGGATACAGCTGGATGTAGGATTTGCTGGTTTTGGGTGAGATATTATGCTTCCCCTGTATCCCCAACACCTGATTGCATAACCGGAAAATTTCGGGAGTTTATAAGTGGGTATTCAAGTAGCTCTTAGGATATCTTTCCAACAGATGTATGATATGAAATTGGGGTTCGACGTCTAGTGGTCCGCCTATTCACGGTCGGTTTTACAGTAGTCTCGTTGTGTCTTAAAGAGTCCTTGGCTATGCCGACTCGGGGACGCTTCGTATGTCATGTGCACTGCCTTGTACATGATGGTGCTGTACGATCGAGCCCGTGTAGGCCCCACCATGAAAACTTCGGACGAAATCTCTATCATATGTTAGTTCCGGCTTATTCTGCAAGCCAATCCCTTTGTTTTTGTTTTGAGTTGTGGTATTCGAGTTGCTTCGAAGTCAAATGTTGATTCCATACCTTCCCCAAATGGTGTTCTCATATTCCTATGTGAATACTAATCCTTCTCGATCATCGAGTTTCTCATTTCAATTTCTTTTCAACCGGTGTGTCTCTCCTCAAGTGGATCCGATCATTTCAACATCTGCAAGATCAAGTATCAGCTCTCTCAACGGCGTTCGTTTCATCCATCTCCAAGTTGTCTTTCTTTTTCCCACCCTCCCTCCCTTTTTGTTTCTTCGAGGACCCAGATTTGTTCATCGGGTATCCATTCAATTCATGTGAAGTCACTCCATTCTTTTTCGTCAATATTCTTACCCGGTGGTTCTCAAGGAGATGTTCTACTAGTTCGTCATTCTTCATTCTTTTCTTCTCCGGTGGAACCAATTCAAGCTTTCGGTGTTGATCATATCTTTTTCCTTGTTTCAAATATCTTCTCATACCGGTGCACCTCTCAATCATTAACTTTTCGTTATTCATTTGTTCCGCAGTGCTAAAGATATCTCAAAAGATTCGTGTTTTCCACTCTGCATTCATTCAAGATCTTTCGAGGTTGTTATCTCATTCAAGCCATTTAATTCAACCGGTGTTTTCTCTCTTAAATCATTCAACGGTGTTTCTTTTGAGTGGGCCCTAACCCACAGGTCTTTTCCCAGGATCTTACCTGACTCTTCTTATTTTCCCGGAGCTATCCTCAAATCTTCTTTTCGAAGTTTGACGTAAGAATGATTTATCATCAGTCAAATGCCTTCCTCCAAGATCTGTCAAATTCTTTTCATCATTGGCTCAACCTCTTCGTTTTGATTCTTCCGGAGTGTCTAAATAATTCTTGGTGGTGTTTCTCGTCGTCATTCTCGGATTTTGAAGACGAAGAAGAGTTTCTCTCTCAATCTTGTTCCGTTCTCACAGAGATTCGTGGTTCTAATTCGAGGCCATCCTCTCATAATTGTTTGATTGTGAGAATTCTTTTTATCCATCCGGAGCAATTCAGGAGCCTTTTCAGTTTGTTCATCCGGAGCACATCATTTCAGAAGATTTATTAATTCTCAGCTTTCAGTTATCATTCTCCAATTTTACCGGTGCTTCGTTCAAATGATCTTTAATCGGCTCGTGATCTCTTCGCCCTCATGTATCTAAATCCTCTCAAGCATCTTCGTGTATTTGCTAATTCTTCCCGGTGTTTCTTTATCTTTACTTCGTTCGTTTTCAATTCTTACGATGGTTTGCTCAAGATTCTCTTCCATGGTTATCATATTAAATTCTTTCGTTCTTTCAAATCCTACCGGTGGATCATCGAAGACCTCTTCAAGTTGGCGTGATATCTATCTTAATCCTTTCTTCGGGAATAAGTAGTGTGATAAATCTGTTGATTGTCATCAATTTAATTGGTGAAGGTTAAGCATAATGTAATTCTTATTCTTGTTTCATCCAAATGATTATTTCCCTATTCCGGAGGTTCATCAAGATCTCAATTGTTCATCTTATCTTTTCTTCCCAGAGTTCCAAGCTCTAATTATCACGGATATCCATCTAAATCATTGCAAGGGTTCACCTTGTGTTTTCATTTTCTCTTTCTTTTTATTCTTTTGTTACCGGAGTTTCTTCTTGGAGGTTCTACATGCTGGATTCATCAAGGAGTTAATTCCTTTTCGAAGTTTTCATCGACATTCTTTTCTAAGGAGTTCAAACTTTCTTCATCTTGATATCCGGAGTGCAATTCTTTCTACCGTGTTATTTGAGGTGGTGCTATGTCATTCTTGATAATTTGAATTCATGTTTCTTCGTTCACATGTTGTCATGAATGAGATATTTCAAATCCATCAATCTCGTCATTGGAGTTATCTTGGGTTATATTTCACCTAAAGCCTTCCCTAAGGATTGTTGCTATTTATGGTGCTTATAATGACCCTAGTTCTTCTTTATCCTCCCGGTGAAATACTTTCTCGTCTCCTTGTTCAAATAAATACAATTCTTTCCCGTGAGTGGCAGATTGTCACCTCATAATTTTGAGATGTATTTCATAAGACCATATCAAGATTATTCTTTTCGTTGTTGGTTTTCAACAACTCCATTCTAGCATTTGTTGTAACCGTGCTCTCTCAAGATCTTGTTTCCCTTCATTCCGGAGTCATTGTGATGTTGCTCTTTTCAACCCATCATCTCGTTTGTCAAAGATCTTGTTCTTTTCGTGCTTATCCATTTAACCGGAGTGTCGTGTCCTCTCCTCAAGTTCTTTTCATCTTATCTAGTCTTGTATCACTTTTCAACCGGAGTGATGTTCGAATTTGGTCTTCCTTGATCCCTTTCGTTAACCGGAGTGTTTCAATATATATCTTGTCCTTCAACCTCAAGGCTTTTTCGCAATGTTCTTTCTTCCTCTTCCTAACGGAGTGTTTTCGACCTAGTTCACCTTCGTTGTATTCTTTTCTCGAATTTGTTCAACCTCTCAAGGTTCTTTGGTTTCACTCGTTCGTCAAAGAAGCAACTTAGTTTTTACCTCTTCTCTTATCTCTTCCGTTGTCCCTCCGGTGCCATTCTAGATCTCGGGACGAGATCCTCTCGTAGTGCTGGAGTGTTGTAACGCCCCGTGACCGATGTGCCAGGTGTCGTCCAGTTATTCGCTGTTGTCGCCTTGTCATTTGCTTGCGTGTTGCATTTCATCATGTCATCATGTGCATTGCATCAGCATGTTTTCAAAACTTGCATCAGTCCCGGTCTCCTCGTTCCGTCCGTTGTCCGTTCTGAGCCCAGACACACTTGCACGCGCCCGCGGCATGTCCGAAATATTATTTTATAAGTGGCCGGAAAATGTTCTCGGAATGGGATGAGAGTTGGCGTGTGGTCTTGTTATAGTGTAGGTAGACCGCCTGCCAAGTTTCATCGCATTCGGAGTTCGCTTGTTAGCCCAACCGTTAAACTATAGCGGCAGTATAGCCGGTCTTTTCGTCGGACGTTTTCGGTTTTCGGAAACAGTTGCCAGGCTGCACTCCTCTCCTCTCATCTCAGCCCAACCTCTCTTCACAGCCCACTAGCCCACCTACCTAACCCCCCTCCGCTCCGGGTCGTCCGATCGAGATCGAACGGCTCCGGAACGGACTAAAACCCCCAACCCTAGCTCCTCCTGCTATATATAGCAGCCCCCCTTGCCATTTTAGGCCTTCTCCTTCATCCTCCTCGAAATCCGCATCCCCAATCATCAGACAGCCGCCTCCCACCTCCTCTCCTCAAATTCTGCCGCCGGCCACCTCGTCCCTGCCACTTGGCGCGCTGCCAGTGGCCAGCCGCCGCTCCAGCAGCGCCCGCAGCCAACGGGAAGCTGCCACGTCGCCTCCCCGCGCCCCACATCGCCCCGCGCCGCCAGGCCCGCTCCAGGCCCGCCCAGGTCCCGATCTGGGCTCTGAGGCCCGCACCGCGCCGCTCCACCCGATCTGCATCGCCTTGCTGCTCCCGTGCCGGTCTCCAGCGACCTCGCCCAGCGCCGCTGACTGCCGCCCTCGTGCGCCTCCAGCTCCGCCGTCCGACATCGCCTGCTCGCCTCCGCCCCGAGTCTCTCTCCTCCAGGCCGTATCCCGCCCCGCGCCGCCGCCGACATGGAGCTCTGACGAGCTCTCGTGGGACCCCTTGCCGTCGCCGGGAATGGAGCCCCGGTGAGCTCCTTGACCCAGATCCGGCCTCTTCGCGCCGTCCGCCGCCTCGTCTGCTTCCTCCTTGTCGGATCCGCCTCTGACCTTGTCGTCCCCGTCGCCCTCACCGTCAAGCGCCGCCGTGCGTCGTTCGGATCGGGAGGAGCCCCGATCTCGCTCCTCTGCGTCTGCGTCCAGGTGGGCTGCGACCCGCCCAAGGCCCAGCCTGCTCCTCCGCGGACCCAGCAACCACGTCCAGCGGGCCGGCCCAGCAACCGCAGCCAGCGTCGCTGGCCTCCTCTGCCAAGCCGGGCCGAGGCCCATGGTGAGGCCACCCCAGCGCCCATCCTTTTTTTCTCTTTGTTGGGCTTCCTGTCCAGATTCAGCCCGTTGATATTTTTTTCAGGATCTGTGAATTTGTCTATTTATCCTGAGACTGTTGTTCATGCATATAATAACTCACAATTCGTGCATCGGATTAAAATGATTTATATATGAAAGTTGCTTAGAATTTTGTCTAGTTTAATAATATGCAACTTTCATCCATGTTTAAAATGTTTAAAATGTTGTTTATTTAATTTTGCATAAATTCCATGTTAAAATGATTTAATTCATAACTATTCAACCGTAACTCGGAATTTAATAAACTTTATATGTACATGGGGTAGAATTTTGCCTAGTTTAACATGGTGCACTTGTTTTGCATGTTTAATAACTCTAAAATTATGTTTAGGGCAGAACAGTACCAAACCTAAAATATGCATATGGGGATTTACCGGAAATGTTGTTCGTTGCTTCCGGCCTCATTTAAATTTGACTAGATAGGTATTTTTACTTTGCTTCACCCGATTTCCATGTTTAACAACATTTAATATTGTTGGGTACATAAACGAGAGAGAACTAAATAAGTCATGTGGTGTTTCGTCAATATGCAACGGAGTTGCATATTGAGCTCCACTTAATTTGTAGGATTGTTTGTGCACTTTGCCATGGCATGCCTCTTTAAACCGAACATGCATCATAATTGTTTGTGCATCATGCCATGTCTATGTGGTGGTTATTTACTATGTTGTGTGCTTCTTTTCCGGTGTTTGCTTCTTCGGGTTGGTTCCGATAACGTCGAGTTTGTGAGGACCCGTTCGTCTATGTCCGTTTGTCTTCTTCATGGACTCGCTCTTCTTCCTTGCGAGATTTCAGGCAAGATGACCATACCCTCAAAATCACTTCTATCTTTGCTTGCTAGTTGCTCGCTCTTTTGCTATGCCTATGCTGTGATACCTACCACTTGCTTATCATGCCTCCCATATTGTTGAACCAAGCCTCTAACCCACCTTGTCCTAGCAAACCGTTGTGTGGCTATGTTATCGCTTTTGCTCAGCCCCTCTTATAGCGTTGTTAGTTGCAGGTGAAGATTGAAGTTTGTTCCTTGTTGGAACATGGAGATGTTGTTCCTTGTTGGAACATGTTTACTTGTTGGGATATCACAATATATCTTATTTAATTAATGCATCTATATACTTGGTAAAGGGTGCAAGGCTCGGCCTTATGCCTGGTGTTTTGTTCCACTCTTGCCGCCCTAGTTTCCGTCATATCGGTGTTATGTTCCCAGATTTTGCGTCCCTTACGCGGTTGGGCTAATGGGAACCCCTTGACAGTTCGCCTTAAGTAAAGCTCTTCCAGCAATGCCCAACATTGGTTTTACCATTCGCCACCTAGCCGTTTTCTTTCCCTTGAGTCGGCCGGCTCAAGGGTCATCATTATTTTAACCCCCCCCCCCCCCGGGCCAGTGCTCCTCTGAGTGTTGGTCCGAACTGAGCTTCCTGCGGGGCCACCTCGGGGAAACTTGAGGGTTGGTTTTACTCGTAGCTAGTCTCATCTGAGTGTGCCCTGAGAAAGAGATATGTGCAGCTCCTATCAGGATTTGTCGGCACATTCGGGCGGTGTTGCTGGTTTAGTTTTACCCTGTCGAAATGTCTTGTTGTACCGGGATACCGAGTCTGATCGGTATGTCTCGGGTGGAGGTCTATTCCTTCGTTGACCGTGAGAGCTTGTGATGGGCTAAGTTGGGACACCCCTGCAGGGATTTGAACTTTCGAAAGCCGTGCCCGCGGTTATGGGCAGATGGGAATTTGTTAATGTCCGGTTGTAGATAACTTGAACCTTAATTAATTAAAATGAATCAACTGAGTGTGTTACCGTGATGGCCTCTTCTCGGCGGAGTCCGGGAAGTGGACACGGTGTTGGAGTAATGTTTGCGCAGGTTGCTCTCTAGTTTCTCGCACGCGCTTTGCCTCCTCTTCTCGCTCTCTTTTGCGAATAAGTTAGCCTCCATACTTGCTAGTCGCTTGCTGCAGCTCCACCTCATACCTTTACCTTACCCATAAGCTTAAATAGTCTTGATTGCGAGGTGCGAGATTGCTGAGTCCCCGTGACTCACAGATACTTCCAAAACCAGCTTGCAGGTGCCAATGAGTCCGTGCAGATGACGCAACCAAGCTCAGGAGGAGCTCGATGCAGATCTTGTCCTTTGTGGTGTTTCGTTCTAGTTGATCAGTAGTGGAGCCCAGTTGGGGTCGATCGGGGACCTTTTGTCGCATTTGGGGTTCTTCTTTTATTTTTGCTCCGTAGTCGGGCCTTGACTGTATCTGATTGATGTAATGCTTTATTCATGTATTTGGGTGAAGTGGCGAATGTAATCCAACTATGTATCTCTTTCCCTTATTATATTACATGGGTTGTGTGAAGATTACCTCACTTGCGACATATGCCTTCAATGCGATTATGCCTCTAAGTCGTGCCTCGACACGTGGGAGATATAGTCGCATCGAGGGTGTTACAAAATCGGTCTTTGAAAATAATTGAAACATATTGATGGGGTGAAATCATACTTCAAAACTTTATGGGTGTGGTGAAATAATTGAAATTATTTTTATTTAAGTGACATCTTTTCTGAAATAGTTGAAATCACTACTTTTTAAAATAGTGAAATAGCTAAAATCACTATTTTTGAATTGCGAAATAGTTTACAACAAATGAAATCTTCACATCATTTTTTCTTCAAAAATACTTATTTGAAATCATTTAATAACTGAATAACTTATTTTGTAGTTTTTTTAATAACTGAAATCATTTATATGAAATAGTTGGAATCACAATTTTAAAATATCTGAAATCACTTCTTTGAAATAGGTTGAATCACATTTTGAAAATACTTGCAATCAATTACTGTAAGTAACTGAAATCGGTCTTTGCAAATAATTGAAATATATTGATGGGGTGAAATCATACTTCACTCGCTCTGATTAGCATCCCATGGTCGCGATTCATCCAGGCGCTCAGCAGCCAGGATGGGATTCGAACCCCCGACCTCTTGCAGCTGCACCACCACGATAACCAACTCACCCAGACTATGTTGTTGTCAAGGTCCCCCAGACTATGAATGTATCGCGTAGTGGCTCTTTGTTCAAGATTAAATGTGAACGACCTGCTAACTTGATGGCGAATTTAGTGAGAAGAATTCGGAGACTATGGAATTGACTGCTGTGATTTTTTTTCTGGATTGGATCTGTCATTTTTTTTGGGTGATACATCTATTGGCACACCCTGGTTACATTTTTAGTCCCAAAAAATGATGCTGAATATGGGATTTGAACACACACCAAGCAGCTAATGTGAAACACACACTAACCAACTCAGCTAGACTATTTGTTGTGCAAAAAAACTGCACATCATACTTTTTGACCATTCCCTGTTAATTCCTTTTTCTTTTTTCTTTGAGGAGTTGATCAAATTTCCCTCGGTAATTTTTCTGTGAATAACATGATAACTCACACATTTGCAGACCCCATAACTTATTTACCCCTATCCTGATAACTTTGGCGGCCAAAGGGCAGGGGGGAGTTGACGAACTTTTGTGCGAATAGCATGGTACTCACACATCGCAGACCTGATAACTTATGCACCTTATCCTGGTAACTTTGGCAACGAGGGGGGGGAGTTGATGAAATATTCCCTCGATAGCTTTTTTGTCAATAGCATGGTAACTCACACATCATAGACCTGGTAGCTTACATACAAATATCGGGGTAGCTTTTTTGGCCCAAAAAAAGTGTAAACATACCTTCGATTACTTTTTATATGAATAGTATGTTAACTCACACATCATAGACCTGATAGCTTATGTACAAATATCGTGGTAGCTCTTTTGACCAAAAAAACTAGTGTATACATACCTTCGATAACTTTTTGTATGAACAGCATGGTAACTCACACATCGCAGAGCTGATAACTTATGCACCCTATCCCGATAACTTTGGCAACGAGGGGGGGGAGTTGATGAAATATCCCCTCGATAGCTTTTGTGTCAATAGCATGGTAACTCACACATCGTAGACCTGATAATTTATGTACCCCAGTCCTGATAATTTTGGCGATGGGGGTGGTGGTGGGGGGTGGGGGGTGGGGGGGTTGATAAAACATCCCCTCGGTAATTTTTATGTGAATAACATGGTAACTCACAGATCGTAGACCCGATAACTTATGTACCTGACCCTGATAAAAAGTCATAGAGGAGCCCCTCTATCCATTCACACATATAGTACATCATCATTTATGCAGTGGAAAAAATTTGAGGAAAATACATTTCTTTTTGTCATCTAACAATGGTGAGAAAGAGTTTTAAAAGATTTTGTTTTCAAGTATTGAACAATAGTGTAGGTTGGTGGAATGGTTGCTGGTATTGGCATTTGGCGTGTCCTTGCTACCTGACGCAGGTTTGAATCCCATGTAGGACACTTTTTTTATTGTCAAACTAATCGATCAAGGAAGAACGGGGGAAGCGGGAGCCATCGAAGGGGATCGTGCGGATCTGTCGCTAAAATCCTGCCGTACGGTTGATAAGTTACGTACTGCATGCGTGATAACTTACATAGTCCAACGTGGTAACTTTTGACCTGAAAAAAAATCATCGAAACATATCAACGTGGGATCTAGTTTCGAAGCTCTCGTCGCGACGATTTATTTATGTAAAAAACGGTTTTCCAATCCGCCCGACGGTTTGACCTACAAATTATTTTGAAGTTTGTTTTCTAAAAGAATATTTGGTGACATCACCAAATTTGTTGGTATATGCATGCATGTTAAAAAATGAGGTGCTTACTCGCGCCTCATGCTGACCGCATGCATGCCTGAGCCTCACTCTTCTCTTGCATGCAGCAGATCAAAGTTAGTATGGGTCATCTGTATCTGTTCTTAAAATCAATACATCTGGAAGTTAGTCGCGTCATGTAAAGAAATATAAGAGAGCGCTCTTATATTTTTCTTACAGAGGGAGTATTTTTGATGTAAATACAAAAGAATAACATCGGGATATATACATTGCCCAGAATACGGAGGGGCGTAGAGTGTGCAGTGCTGGATCGATGTGGTTGGCTAGCAGAACCACTAGAGAACATTTTGGCACCTCTAGACACTAGACAGCATCTGCGGTGCCGAACTCAAATCATAACGTCCGATCTTCTGCAGCCAACCGAGCATGCATGAGTAGCTGGCAATCTGGCATGAGGAATGCGTCAACTAGTACAACCTATCTGAAAAGATCTGAAAAAACCAATCTGGTAAGGAGTCAAGGCCATATTATATGCACGGACACGGCATGATGCCTCGATTTGTTTCTGCAATATTCTGGGTAAACTTGTCGCCTGACTGAGGCGCAGAACTATCATGGGAAGATCGGCAGCAAATATTACGATTCGATGGCAGCTCAAGTGCGGTTTTTTCAGGCAAATTTCGCAGTGCGTGCGGTTGCGAATTCTCTTGAGCAGCAAGAAAGTAACCCAAGATACTGCACTTCCACACTTCCACAGCACAATAACACCAACCGATCAAGTGTAGGAAAAGTTCAGATATTGCATTCCTGATCTACCAATTGCACAGCAAGAATATCAAGCTTTCTCGCCAAAAAAAGGTAAAAAAAATCTAGCGAGGATTCCCTCAAAAATCTACCGAGTACTACACATGAACGAATCGAAGACCTAACTCTGAAGCCTGAAAGCCAGGGCAAAACTGGGAGTCTTGGGCTTGAACTGAATACGCCGATCACTGATCCCGATCTAGTCGTGGTGGCAGAACAGCATGACGACGCACCGCCGGATGATGTAGAGCCTCGCCTTGTGCTCCCTCAGCATCCTGCTGAGGCCTCCTCCCCGCTTCCCTTGGCTGCTTGGCTTGCTCATCCTGGTTGAAGAACGGTCAAGGTGTTTTGCTTCAGAATAGAGTTCCTGTTTCTGCTTCAAGTCTTTATGTCTAGTGTGCTTTGATCTCATAGCATCTGGTGGGCTTTATGTAGGGAAGGAGCCCCGGATCGCCGGCTCTCTTGGCTAGTTGTAGCTTGCAACGACATGTTCCGTTGTTCAGAAAAATCATATGCCACTTCTCCGGAGTCTGGAGACGGCAGCTGTCACTCCACATGCACATGGGCATGGCATGGCACAGCTTGACATCTTGCACGAACTTTGATGCAAGATCTTAGGGGCCATGTCTCCAAAATCTGTGGACCATCTGGTGCCTCATTAGTCCTTCTGATTCTGGTGATATTGAGATATTTGCCTCTGGGATTTGCTCAGCCACATGTATGGATTGACCGCTAGACATTCCTACTTGTTTGGCATCCACTTGATCTGATTTGTCTAGCCCTGGGCATACATATCTCACTGTCTGAGAGATTCTGGTGAGTTGAGATCGTCAGGTCCCCCTAGACAACTGATCTCCCTGTGCTTATCAACTGCATTGAGCTGTACAGGCATGTGAATTAGTGTATAAGTTCCAGGCAACTGATCACGCCGTGTTTGTTTATCAATCGCATTGAGTTGTACAGCCATGTGTATTAGTGCATGTCACTGTAGATTGAACTCTGCTTCTATAGGTAGAGGGCTGGAGGATGCATGCATTTCACATTTTATTCAAAAAAAAGGAGGGACTGAGCCACCGAGAGTGCCAATCGCAAAGTTGTGACCACGAGACAGTGCATTTAGATTCGGAGTTCGCTGTGGGAAGATGGACTCGCGCAGGAGGACGACGTCGTCGGGCGTCGTGGTGGCGTCGATGGCAGAGAGACCTGACACGGTACATGCAACAGTACAGCTCTGAAGATGGATTGGTGGCAGGTGCGGTGGGCTCATACCCGGTAGGCGTCCTGGTTGAGGAGTGCGCCGGACTGATAGGTGCCCCATACCCGGCAGGCGTCCTGGTTGGGACCTCAGGTCTTAGATGTTTAGATTTGGCTGCGATGTCTGTTTGGTATTAGGCCCAGACTATCTGCGCCCCTTCATCAATTGAATAGGTGTAGCGACAGGTGTTGCTTAGACGATGGCTTTAGTCTTGCTGTTGTATGACTTTGTAAGGTCTTGTGAGAATAATTAATAAAATGGTTGTATGCATCGTCTAGATGCAGAGGCCAAGAGTTATCCTTCTTTTTTTATAAAACGAGACAGTGCATTTTGAAACGTGAAAACTTGGATTACTTCATCAGATGAATCACAAAGTTGTGACCACGAGATTTCCAATTCTGTTTTCTTTTTCCTTGCGATGGAAGCTTTTCTTTTCTTTCAAGTATGAAGCATTGACTATGATAACTTGAGGAAGCTTCGTATTATTTGATTGCATCAAAAGCTACCGTTTGTTTGACTGACATTTTCAGAACACATGTATGTGACTTTTGTTCTGGCAACGTTAACGTTTGTGGCCACCAAGGTTTCAGTCAATTGGCTTGCGCGCTAATATAGCAAATGTTTCGCGTAGACGAGTAATCTGCATTGTCCAATTTTCAGCCAGTTATCCAATACCCAATCAACACAAACTACAGCGAATGTGCGGAGTGGATCTTTTCCTTAATAATAGACACCATTGATTTCCAAGTCTTAAAACCTCTGGATTTTCGCCTTCAAACCCATGCAAGTTGTTTTGGATGATATGACGGAATTTTTTGCAGAATGGTATTCTGGATAGAATATTCAATAAATGTATTTAATAAACTGTATTTAGAGGACGAAATAGGGAAAATTGGAAACAGAAGGAAGCATATATCAAAGAAACAATAAAATTGGGAGAAAATGGAGGAACAAGTAGGAAACTTTGAAGTTTAGAAGTATTATGAAAATGCACAAGTATTCCGGATAAGTTTGTTGGCTTCTTTATGAAGCCATTTCTATTACTAATAATATTGTTATTTTCCATTCTAGAGAAAGATAAAGTGAACACATAAAACAATGAGAAAATAAACACTACAAAATAATTACCAATATAATAATATTAACTAAATGGAATTTTTAGATAATTTTGGAAAAAGATTCTAAAATGTAAAAACCAAAAATAATATAATTATGCATGCAAACTAGTAAATGGGTTTATATTGTCAAGAATTGAAAATACCATACACTGATGTTGATTACTTAAGAAGTCAACCTTTTAGAATCTTTGTCATATATTTTCTTGAAAAAAACAGTTTTTTTGTGTGACCTCTATTTTCCTGCCATTTGTTTATAAATTTACAGTTTCCATGAGTCAAAATCTTCTATTTTCCCTTGATTATGTCCTTCCAAAATTAGCTTAGCTCTACAATAATAGTTTGTTGGTTACACTAAAATAGGTTACCACATGTGAAAAGACACCACCATGAAATGATCTAAGAGATGGAACCAAATGATTTCAAGAGTACGCAAGCAAAGTTCGCATGGCGCTAAAGTCCGGGGACAAAATAAAAAATAATAATTCAAGGATGAAACTAGTGATTTCCTTATCAATATTGGTTCCTGCTACAAAATTCATAGCTTATTCACTAGCTTTACCATGAAAGTCAGAAAGAGTAATGTCGGAAAAGGATGAAACTAGTGATTTCCTTATCAATATGACTTTGTGCTACAAAACTCATAGTTTATCCACTAGGTTTTACCGTGGAAGTAATAACGACTAGAAAAGCCTAGATCTCATGACACCGATGTGGCGACCACAAGGCCGACATACCCAAGTCTATTGAATACCACATCCTCTATTGCGAATATATGAGATGACATGCGCTTACATTGTTGCAAACTATTCCAAATTTCTTATGGACAATCTTTTTTTTCCGCGAAATATACTTAGATCGGTTAACCAATTCAGCGGTATAATCACCCTTGGAAAAAAAGATATTGCATCGAAGTTGCTTGGCGCTTCACCGTCTCCATCCTCCCAAACATGCCGATGTGGCATCGGTCGCATGTTGCTCCAACGTCGAACTCAGCATGCCATTTTCTATCGTGGACGGAAGTCATCAAGGCCACAGTCCTACTGGACAAGCGTCCTGGAGAAGAAGTCGTCATCACCGGCAGAGCCTGGGATCCAAGAGCCAAATCTCCATTATTTCTCACATACATCATGTCGACAGCGTAGGGTGCATAGGTGTGATGGAGACGAGGTTGGCGGATTAAACTGCAAAGGGAAGCCATCACCATCGCGCTAACAAACCTTGCAAACCATAACCTCACTCGGGACAATATGCTATCGAACCATGTACGCAGTTGTAGTGGACATCCATTGAGATGGGGAGGCTTGAGGACACCTCATTCCTTGGCCGGGGCCGCGGCCACCACCAATGACATGCTGCCACAAAAGACTTTATTTGTACATCCCGATTACTGATGTCGAAAGGGCCGAAGCAACAAACAACAAAAAAACTGCCTAAAAGCATCAAATGGGGAATCTATAGTTCCATTCGATAGATCCAGGCCTCCCTGCACTCCCACACAAACAAAGTTGGTGGAGGGTGAGAAACCAGTGGAGATATGGCGGCGTGGTGTGCCAAGAGATGGCCTCTCATAGGGACGGCTTGGGGAACAACTACTATGTTCCATTAGATACACTACATTTGACTGTGTGCAGCATGCTATGTAGAGGTCTAGGATTCGCTCAATGCAGTTGTATCATCTTGATATATTGATCGAATGGAAATGCCCTTTTTCAGGAAAAAATAGGCACACTACATTTTACTAACCAGTATCACCCACACATCAAATGTGCAAGTAAAAGTGAGCACTAGTTGAGTAATATCCATATATTCAAATATCCAATTCGGCCCCCGACTCATCTACACCCTATGAACAGTAAATAATAATAGAAACATTAAAAAAACAAATATTTTTGTGGTCAAAGAGGCTTGAATGTGTGATATCTGTGTAAGTTTCAGTTCATTCGGACATTTAAGTAGCTCTCAGAAAAAAAATCAGGTCTGAACAATGCAAAACAGTGAACTTTTTCACAGACTCCAGATTTGCCTTTTTTGCTGGGAGCTTGTTAGATGTTCAAATGTGCTGAATTTTTGCAAGGACATGACGAACTCAAGCATCTTCCACCACAAAAAAAATTGGATTTTTTTTACTATTTTTGACGAATTTACTGTTCCAAAACGCCCCGTCCCCATATATTGCATTATAATCTACTAAATGCACAACTAGAACGTCAAGATTTCTCCCAATATAAAAACTAGAATGTCTGAAAACTACGAACTATCCACTCAATATACACATCAAAGAATTGTCAAGACCTATACACTGAATTCTGAGACAGAGACCAGAAAAAAAAATTGGTGCCCTTTCACTCGAACAAAACACACTGATCACTGATTAGTCGTGGTGACAAAGAAGCATGACGATGCATCGCCGGATTATGTAGAGCCTCGTCTTGTGCTCTCTTATCATTCTGCGAAGGCCTCCTCTGCTTGTCCTGGCACCTTGACTTGTTCATCCTGGTTGAACGATTAAGGGGTTTCTGCTCAGAAAAAGATGTTAGAAATTTAGGGTTTGCGGTCTACCCCCTATTCCTCTGCGCTTATCCGTGATGCCGCTCATAATTTGCATATCTGAGGTTAGGGGGTAGGGATCTTCTTATATTGCCTTTCCAAAGAGTCCACTTCTTATACATATATAAGATCCCTAGTCTTTTCCATTAGTTTCCGGGATAAAGTCCAGATCAAATTACCAACCACGATCATATTTGTCTATTAACGGATTCTACCCGTTATGTCCCCGGAGCACGCGCTTGTGAGCAACGCGCCATAATAGAGTATAAATTTCTCTAATTATGTAGATCAACATTAGGGCTGTAATCTAATTATACGATCTAGCTCCTTCCAATCACCAGTGTACCCGGGTAGTCTTTCCAATATAAATAGTATATTGTATTCCACTGATAATCGACCAGCTTCCTTAAGCATACAAAACTTAAGTACTTTCCAGCAAGTAATAATTCCATGATAATCATGTAAAGTAATTCCATGCATAAGTACATGTATATAAATTCCATAATGAGGTATTCCGAATATTAGTAATTTCTAGTAATTTGAATATAGTTGCGGGACACATAATTCCAACAAAAGACACGGCCAATTGGGTTGTCAATTGCCTCTGTTTAGTGTGACTAATCTCATAGCATTTGGTGCCCTTATATAGGGGAGAAACCCTAAAAAGTGCCAGATCACGAGAGCGGTGTTTCAGCACCCGAGCTCCGGTGCTCTCTATATTTGACATTTTCAAATTTGTATTTTTGAAGTTTTAAAAAAAATGTGAATTTTTTTCTGGGGATACATATACACATTCCGAATCCCCGTGGAAAGTTTCGGTAGAAATATCGTTTTGTTTTGGGCTATAGAAAAAACAAATTTCTGACAGTATATAGGAGAAAAAGGTGCCATTTCTGTCAGGAATTTCTCTTTTTTGTATTTCTCAAAATACAAAGTATTTCTTCTCTAGATTTCTATCAGGCCTTAGGAATATGTGTACGTATTCACATATTTGTCTTAAGATTTTTTTGAGCATCGAAAGTGTGTTTTTCAAAAATTTCAAATATCAAGAGCAATGAAGCTCGGTAGCTGCAGACACTTTTCGCCAGATCACTGGCTACCTTGCCTAGCCGTAGCTTGTGACAACATATTCCACTTTGATGTTGTAACAAAAAATCCTTTCTCTGAAGTTGGCAGCTGCCACTCCGCAAGCACAGTGCACATGGCAGTTGACCACTTGAGTGGACGAACCTGAATGCAGGATCTAGGGAATAGCGGCTCTGATAATCTGTGGACCATAGTGCCTGCTCATGAACCGCTCCGATTGCATGCAGATACAGATATCTCACCCTGTGATATGTTTAGACAAGTGTATGGCTGCTAGCACTCCCACTTGCTTGACATCAACTTGTTTCTGTCTAGCCTTGGGCATACATATCTTAGTTCCTCTTCTCAACCCCGAGAGATTCTGATGAGTTTGTTATGATAAGATTCCCCTAAACAATGGTCTCGATGCTATGTTCTAGTCATCAATGATCTCACCGTGTTCTCGTTTGCACTGAGTTGTGCAGACATGTGTATATCACAGCAGATTGCGTTTTGTTTATGCTATCAGCAGAAGTTGCATGCATTCCACATTTTTGCTGTCATAGAAAAGGAACGAGATGCACAATTTTGTGACCACTTGTGGTGGATGATGCCTGCGAGTATATATATCTGACCGCCTATTGACTGGACATGACAGCACATTCCAATCAGGCATATATCAATGAGGATAATTCAGATGAAATTGAGTGTATCTGCAGTTTCACACTCCAAAATAAACAAAATGTAAATGTACTTTTCTTCTTTGCTTTCAGGTTACTAGAGGCCTTGACTCTGAGGTTTTGTACGTTGTGATTTCATCAAAACCAAGCTAGCTTTTGTTAAGACCTTTGTTGAACCTATTTGCTATTTTATAAAGTTGACCGTATGCATCAGCCTGATGCAGAGCCCGGAGAGACCCCCTTTTCAAAAAAAAAAAACTTTTGTTTGACCAGTATTTTAGAGACACTTGGATGTGATGTGGCTTTGTTCTGCCAACGTTAACATTTGTGGCCTCCAAGGTTTTCAGTCAACTCGCTTGCGCGCCAAGATAGCAACTGTGTCGCTCGCGTGGACGAGTAAACCCCGATGCTTGATCAAGTATATATTTAAGTTAAACCTCAGATGCCGGCCCTCAGCCGTCCACACCACATACCACCAATCCTTCAGAATTTGGCCGGGTAAAACGCAAGTCCGAAATGGACGGACGGATCAGCCATAGATCACGGTGCGCCACGAAGTATTTTTCACAGCAGAATTAGCTACGTACCATTGTTCCAGCTGACGATATATAGTCTTGAGATCATGAGATGGTTGCCTTGCGCTGGACTGAAAGAAAGATTCTTGCTGCTCGGTCAAGGCACGCACGCAGACAGACAGGAAGTATTTGCTCTTTGCAATGTGAAGGAACGCCGATAACTCGCGGTGCAAGGCACGGTCGGCGATGACCAACAAGCAAGGCGGACCGGCCATACCGGGCGGCGGCGGCCTCTGGATCCGGGGCCAAATAAAACGCAATCAATCTAAACTTCCCACGGAGATACAGATATTACTTCAGCAACGTGTGGTGGAGATTGATCGAGTAGCCTGAGCGCGGAAAACGATGAAGATCGCGGATTCGGATCCACGGCCCACATGCTGGACTATCCATTTGGGAGGATGAATCCGGCCACCGGCGCGGAAGAAAAAAGGGGATTGATGTACCTGCACGGGATCGCTCACCGTGAGCTGCCAACGCGGTCAAAACCCTCGTACGTACGTACAGCTAGCAGTGCGACAGATACACTGAACTGCCCAGCTCCCTCCGCGTGCAGTGCAGTATAAAGCCTCACGGTGCCAAAGTGTTCGGCAACGCCGCCGCCTAGCTCCGTCTAGCCTAGGATCCAACAGTACGTGTGCGCGCATCAAGCACGCAGAGTTTTTCTCCGTCGCCGGAGACGCAGGAGAAGGCCGGAGATGGAGATGGAGATGGAGCTGGCCGTCGTGAGCCACGGGAAGCGCCGGGGGCTGGGGCTGGGCAGGGTGGTGCGGGAGCACAAGGCGAGGCTCCGCATCATCTGCCGCTGCGTCGCGCTGCTCGTCTGCTACCGCGACTGACTGAAGGCCATCCGTCCATCCATGGACCTCTACGTGTCATATATGCGAGTGTTACTGGAGTGATTCATTTGCGTCTCCGGCCGTGTGTCGCGGCCGGGCTCGCCGTGTGTCTCGTGCGCGTTGGCCTGCTGCCCTGCCGTATGCCCTGCCGTATCTCTTTCTCTCGTTGTTTCCCCGATCGCCGAGGGGGCCTTTCCTACGAACGTGGCTGTTGCCCTTCGTTTTTTTGGGCCTCCTGTCCTGGCGCGGCCGGATTATTAGGGAGAGAGTGCGTTGCATACTTGCGTCAGGCTGAGGCGGTCTCGTGGTAACCATGTTTTACAGGTGGTTATCGACTGGGGATGAGTGACCCGAGAAGAGAATGCACTTGAAATGTTTCCTAGTTTCGTCATCTGTTCGTTATTGTTATAAAAAATCAAGAATATTTGTCGTACACTTGTATACATGCATTGTAATTCTTTATGTTTTTATGTAAAATCCGAGTTCTTGATTAGGGCATCACCAACGCGACCCACAAATTTCCTCCCGCATCCGTTCACGGACACGGATGACGACCATCCAACCCTGCCCGCATACATTTCAACAATTTTTAAACCAACGAGACGAAATTTTTATAAACACAGCAGATTTCATATAAACCGGATGGCATCCATTACATTTTAGACATTTTTTTACCTAAAAACTATACCGGACTAAGGTAAAACTAGTCTAGAGCCGGCATTTTTTAACTAAAAACTATACCGGACTAAGGTAAAACTAGTCTAGAGCCGGCTCCGACGGATATCCATTCGCACGACACAAATACCCTTGACTAATCTACGGCCTGCCGAGGTGGATCTTCATTGTCTTCCCCATGTCCGACAACCCACTCTCCAGACTGCCATGAACCCGGGAGGTATATGCTTCAGCACAAAGGGCGGCTCGCTTCCCCATGTTCGGCAGCACCACTCATCGGAGTGGAACCCCCGCGATGTGCTTTAGCCGACGGGGAAGGAGACGACGATGGTCTGCGACCGGGCAAGACACCGGTTGTGTATGCCGGCGTCGCCTCAGTGGTGGCCTTCATGTGACCCAAGTGGCGTTGGTCTCCCATGTTCTACTTCTCCTCGGTGATGGCGGCGAGCGCGGATGTGCTGGCCACCGCTTCGTCCATCTCCGTGAAGCCGGCTTCTTTCTCCGCCGGCAGGGTGTGGTTACGCGTACGAATGTCGCGGTCCCGGGCATAGAGGAGCGGTACGACACGGTGTCATCCACTGTAGCCACGATGCCCGTGCCGCCGTGCTCTCTCGTGTGTCGGCCTGGAGCAACTAGCCGCTCCTCAGCGAGCTAGCTTGGAGTGGCGAGTTGCTAAACGACGCGCCGGCTTGGAGCTTCTGCATCAGCGAGTTGGGCTGTAGCGGCCTGAATCGTCGAGGGTGGTGGAGCAGAGCGTTGCCTGGCTCGTATCCGGCGGGCTCGACGAGCCACACATCCGACTTTTATGCTGGAGAACTCCTCTTCCTGCTCGCCGGATGCCATGGAGATTGTGAAGAAAATGATGCAAGGAGGAGATGGGAGCGGAGTGTGGTGTGATTTTTTTCCGGTGTCTGACACCGTTTAAATAGTGGGCGGATGGATGGAGCCAACTGGTGTTCTGTTTAATGACGGCCGGCTCGTGAACGGACGTGTGGCTGGAGTAGATTTATTGCCGCACACGCGGATTTAATGGAGGAAGGCAGGCAGTCTATGGCGTTCAAATGCGGCGAGGAGGCGTGTTCAGCCGGACGTGCAGCGGGTGGCGCTCTCTCGATCGGCGTGGTGCTTCAATGCCGGCAGTGAGACGTCACGTCCGTCTGCGCAACCCTTCCATCCGGTCAAAATTGCAGTATCAATGTCGGCCGTTGCATGCTCTGGGCCGCCATGAATGCGGCACGGCAAGGGCGCGGGCGTTCGATGGTAAGTGCGAGAGAGGCGGGTGGTTTTTTTTATGGGTCAGGATGGTCAGACGCGGGCATGGCAACTGTCCGAACGCCTACAAAGCCCCCCGGCGCCCCCACGTTTGTATCCGGTTTGAGAAAGTACGTCCGGACCATCCTGCGGACCTATACAGGCCCGCATTGGTGATAGCTTCCGCGATCTAGACCGCGCGGTCTGGATATATACGGGCAGTTTGAGGGTCGGTGTTGGAGATGCTCTTACATATGTAAGACAACTTGTAAATATTACCGCCCTCGCCATTAGTCCTTTGGACAATCTGGGGCTGGTGCTTATTTATTGTTTATCTGTTTAGGGCTTGTTCAGTTGTGCCCTCCCTCATAATAGGTCGTCCTCGCACCTATGACACAAAGGGTTTCATGTTAAGGTAGCAATCAAGTCCGACGGCAATTCATGTCAAGCTCGAAAAGAAGTGAGTTCACCTTATGTTTAATGACACATGCATGATCTCTCATAATAGGTCCACTTGGGGCTTGCGGAGCTATTGAGGTGTACATGGATATGACCGTAGGATGCTCCGCATTAAAAAGTGACACAAGGCCACCTTCTTAAGTGGCAAGTACTAAGTGATATAGAGGAGATTCCCCGCGGATTCTCTGCTAATGACGGCGATGTCGTGGTTCTAACTCTGACAGTGATGTAGGGGGGTGTGTATGGAGAGGCTAGATCTTAGCTATTGGGAAGTTGTAAACACACCAAGATGTACGAGTTCAGGCCCTTCGCGGAGGAAGTAACAGCCCTACGTC
This sequence comes from Triticum urartu, assembly GCF_056163025.1. NCBI lineage: Eukaryota > Viridiplantae > Streptophyta > Magnoliopsida > Poales > Poaceae > Triticum > Triticum urartu. The sequence goes on along the minus strand of NC_141875.1, from coordinate 477,029,206 downwards.
TCGGTGCCCGGAGGCGGTCGATTGGATTATAGGCGTGTGAATAACAGAGGTGCGAACCCTTCATACTGAGGAGGGGGGTGGCTTATATAGAGTTCGCCGGTCCTCTCCTGCCCTCGGTAATGCAGGGTTTAAGGTACATTTAAGGTTGGGCGTTTCTGGTAACGCCCCTAATAAAGTGCTATAATGACCATAAAGACTACTTAATAGCCGACCGTTTGCCTGCGGAGTGACTTTGGGTCTCCTGGCAGTCGAGTGGTTGGCTTCATGGTCGAGTGATAGCTTCTTGGTCGAGTGTCTTGAACCCATCGAGTGGGATACCTTCAAGTCGATTGAAAGGTGACTTCTTCTAGGGATGTCCTTGGGTAGGACTCTTTAGGACAGGTTCGTGCCCCTACCCTAGGTACATAGCTTCATCATTAGCCCCCGAATGGATCGAGGTTAGAGTGGGGAAAGAGTTGGAGGCCTTTCCAACTGGTTCTTTGGGCTACATGAATGCCTCGTTTCGGGTCAATCGTCACGGATGACGTCATCAACCTCTTTCAGTCGCCTTGATCCATTCCAGGCCTTTCGTCGAGTGAATTTCTTTACTTGTGACATACCGAGTGTCGGCGCGAGCGGGGTCTTCTGTTTTGACAAGTTGTTCTGTGGCCCGCGGATGTCGCGGGATTCGGATTTCGGGAAGCGTGCGGGACGGGAGCAGCCGCAGTAATCGGAAGCGATAAAGCGGAAGCTCCTCGATTTCCGCGCCACCTTTTTCGCCACGTACTGCGCGCGCGTCTGCTGCAGGATTTGACTGGATAGCCTGGGCCTACCAGTCAGCCACTCGGGAGCGGCCTCTTATAAGTCGCCGGCTCGGGGTTTCCAAACAGTGTGCTTTCTTCTTCCTCTCTCCCTTCGCAAGTTCCTCCGCCACCTCCGCTCTCACCCTAGCGCCGCAGGCCCGTGCAAGATTTATCGGCGACGATGGCGAAGGACAAGACATCCGCTCTGGAGCGCGTGAAGAAGGCGGCGGCGCAGGGGAAAGGGAAGAGGTCCGCTCGGGGCGGATCCTCCTCAAGGTCTGCTCTGCCCCGAGGCTGGATCCAAGGCGATTGGATGCCGTCGGTGATCCGGCAAGAAGATCTCGACGACATGGTCGAGGGAGGAGTCATTCCCCACGAAGCTGCGCATCTCCCGGGGAGAGAGATCGAACCTCAACCCCGCGACGGTGAATGCGTGCTCCTAGCCACCCATATCGACCGCGGGTTTTCTCTGCCACCCCATCCTTTTTTCCGGAGCTTCCTGAACTTCTTCGGAGCGCAGCTCCACCACTTCACTCCCAACTCCATCGTATACCTTGCTGCTTTCATTTCCATGTGTGAGGGTTTCTTGGGTTGCCACCCCCATTGGGGCCTCTTCAAGCACATCTTTACCTGCCGTTCTCAATCGGTCAAGAAGGCCAAGTCGAGTGACGAAAGGACGCAGGTGATCCAGCTGTGCGGGGGCCTGGCAATCCAGACGAGGGGAAAGAGTTGTTTTCCATCTATCACTTTCCCGGAGTCGGTCCGTGGTTGGCAGGCGACCTGGTTCTACTGTAAGGACCAGGCGACCCCAGGACAGTCGACTGGTCTTCCCCCTTTCTCTCTCGACCGAGCTGAAAAACCTGCTTCTCTGAAAGTGACGCCGGAAGAAAAGGCCCAGGTCAAAGTGCTGGCTGGTCGAGTGGTTGAGCTTGTCCGCGAGGGCGTGACTGGTATGGATTTGCTGGAGGTCTTCCTCCGGAGGCGCATCCAACCGCTCCAGGCTCGTGACCACCCGATGTGGCTGTACTCGGGTCTCGACGACACCACTCGGATCCACCCGGAGGAGGTCACTGATGAGATGCTGGAGGGGTGGCTATCGAGCATCACAGGAAACAAGGACAACCCCCAAGGAGCCAGGAGGGTAATTCCGCTCGACAACTCGTATGACGTGGACCAGGTCTGTCTTTATGCTCCCGACTGAGATCTTGTTTTCTTCATTGGTCTTCTTTGAGTTGGTCGATTGACCTTCGTCTTGTCTGTTGTTTTTCAGGCGACTACTGAGATGTACTCGACACCCAACGGGGCACAGGAGCCAACTGAGGAAGGGGAGGCGAGCGGAGGTGAGAGCGGAGACGATCAAGGCGAGTGGGAGTCCGACGGTGAAGGAGAGGGAGGCGACGACGTCGACTCCAGCGAAGAGGAGGAGGAGGAGGTTGAACCCCCCCGCCCGAAGGGGCAATCCAAGCTCACACACGATCCAGCGCGGGAGCGTGGTAGGGCGACTGCTCCTGTTGGGCAGTCGTCGAAACGCCCTCGGACCTCTTCTCCTACGCCGACTGGAAAGGCTCCCAAGCACCCACGCGCGACGCCGTCCAAGCCGCCCAAGGCTCTGCCCAAGATGAAGATGGCCGTCCCCACCATTTCTGGGTAATAATAAAACTTGTTTTCCTTTGTCGACCGTGGACAGATCCTTAGTCGATTCATCGAGCCAACTGACTGACTTTCGAGACTTGCAGTGCTGCTACTTCTGAGATCTCCGCCCAGGACGATGACCAAGAGATGGAGGATGCTGTTACCTTCAACCCTGGTACGATTGCTGATGTTCTGCTTTGAGTCGACCGGACATTTATTGCAACTCTGGTCGATTGAATTTTTTCTTGTAGCTCCTCCTCATGTTATCAACCTCCCGGATGACGATGACAACGAACCGCTGAGAGTGAGAAGGAACAGGAGGGCGCCGGCTGACAAGACTCCCCAGTCTGCTCCGGCGTCTGAGGCCGTAGCTCGGGATGGTGGTGACACCACTCGGGCTTCTGTGACTTTCGCTGTTCCTCTGACGAGCGTGCGGCCCTCGACGTCGACTACGGATCCGCCTTCGCTCTTCGCCACGTAGCCCGTCCCTGAGGACCAAGCGGCTGCCGCGAAAGAGGCCATACGCCAGGCGGGGATCCTGATGGAACAAGTGAAAGTGGCTCGGGAGGCCAACCAAGCAGCTTATGACGCGAGTTCGGCCCTTCAGAGTAACGTCCAGGTCAGTCGACTCAACACTTGGTCTGTCACGTTATGTTGTTTGAAGAATCTCTTTTCCGAAGATCTTTGTATCTGTACACCCACTGGGTGTGTCTGCCAAATCTTGGACGAGTGGGGGCACACTAAGTGCACCCACTGGGTGTAGTCCCCGAGACTACGGTGGACTGCTGGCAGTCGACTGTAGTCTTTATATTATGTTGTTGTAGCTGTATTTCTTCACTCGATCTGGTCAGGCCATGTCGAATGGAACTGTATCCGGTCGACTGCGGGCAGTCGACTTTTTTTTATACAGTGGGGGCACACTGGGTGCACCCACTGGGTGTAGTCCCCGAGACTACTGTCGAATGTTTTTGATTCGGCTGTAGTCTTAGAAACGTCGTCATTGTCTCTTAGTCACTCGGAAGTAACTTATCTTGGACGTCTGTCCACTGATTTTTCTTTTTGCAGAAATCCTGTGAACTTGTAGCTCGCTATACTGAGTTGGAGAATCAGCAGATCCAGCTCAACCTTAACTTGAAGCTTGCTCAAGAGAATTTGAAGAAGGCGCAAGAAGAAGCAAAAGGTATGGCTGGCGAGGTTCTCCATTCTTGGCGAGTGATTTTTCTTGTTTGTCCATTCTCGATGTTGATTTCACTCGACGTGCCACAGATAAACTGGAAGAAGCTCTGAAGAAGAAGGATCAAGATCTTGCAGAAGCGCAGAAGGAGGTCTTGACCAAAACGAGGCTTGCTGAGGAGAAACTGGCTTCGGTCGTAACTCTTAAGCAGGAGAACTCCAGACTGAAAACTGCTCTCGAGGTAGCCAATCAAGAGGTCATTCGACTGAAGAACGACAACGTGGCTCTGCACGACAAGGCAGGTGAGCTGGCGGGGAAGAGGAACGATCTGGAGACTTATCTCGGTGGACTCGCCAAGAAGCTGTTCGTCATGCTCGAAGGTAATTACTCTGCTCCGACTGTCTTGCAGTTATCAAACCCGTGTAGAGCCACTGTCTGATTCTTGAATCGTGTTTGCAGAATTCTGCCAGAACTTCGAAGAGGAAACCAGTCGAGTGGAGCCAGGCTTGGACCCCGCCAATTCTCTCGTGAAGGATGAGGCTGCTATGAACGTGCTCCGACTGGAGTCTCGTGTTACCAGTGTTGTTGACTACCTTGCTCGACTGAAGGTTGCGATGTCGCGGATCGACACATCACTCTGGCCTGGGACAACACTTCAGAACGACCTCGAGTCTCTCATGGCTCGACTGAATGAAGTCCCGGGTCGAGTGGCGGAACGGAAGAAGTCTTTTGCTAGATGTGGTGCTGATGTCGCTCTGTCTCTGGTCCGCGTCCATTGCAAGGAGGCGCGAGAAGAAAAGTTGGCTGCCCTCCAAGTTGTCAATACCAGGAAGCACAACTTTCAAGACTTCATGGAGACCTTCATCGCTGCTGCCACTCGTATTGCAGACGGGATCGACTTGGACGAGTTCGTCGCCCCTTCCAGTCCTCCTCCTGAGGAATGAAAAACTTTTATGCTTCACTTTAAATTTGCCTCGGAATGCCGAGTAGATTTGTAACCGTTAAACTCTGCTGAGTCGAGGGCTCGAGTACTTTGATCTGAGGTCTGGGACCTTTTAGGCTTTATCTGAACTTGATTTCTCTTTGAATATCTTCATGGTTTGATCCGTCGAGTGGAATTCGATCTTCACTTGGAATAACCTTGTATTTGTGGCGCAACTCCGAAGGAGAAGGTAGCAGTCGACTTGCGCCTCGTCGTCCTTGCGGATTGGGTTGTGTCCTGTACTTAGGCGAGCACTGGGCCGCAGCTAAGTCCCCGAGTGGGAGGTTTGCTCTCACTCGATAGGGTTTTTGAACACTTAGGCGAGCGCTGGGCTGCAGCTAAGCCCCCGAGTGGGAGGTTTGCTCTCACTCGGTAGGATTTTTAAACACTTAGGCGAGCGTTGGGCTGCAGCTAAGCCCCCGAGTGGGAGGTTTGCTCTCCACTCGGTAGGGTTTTTAAATACTTAGGCGAGCACTGGGCTGCAGCTAAGCCCCCGAGTGGGAGGTTTGCTCTCACTCGGTAGGATTTCTAAACACTTAGGTGAGCGTGGGGCTGCAGCTAAGCCCCAGAGTGAGAGGTTTGCTCTCCACTCGGTAGGATTTTTCGAACTTAGGCGAGTTTCTGACTGCAGTTAAGTCTCTAAGTGGGAGAACTTAGGCGAGTACTGGACTGCAGCTAAGCCCCCGAGTGGGAGGACTGCTCGCCACTCGGTAGGATTTTTCAAACTTAGGCGAGTGCTGGACTGCAGCTAAGCCCCCGAGTGGGAGAACTTAGGCGAGTACTGGACTGCAGCTAAGCCCTCGAGTGGGAGGATTGCTCTCCACTCGGTAGGATTTTTCAAATTTAGGCGAGTGCTGGACTGCAGCTAAGCCCCCGAGTGGGAGGATTGCTCTCCACTCGGTAGGATTTTTCAAATTTAGGCGAGTGCTGGACTGCAGCTAAGCCCCCGAGTGGGAGAACTTAAGCGAGTACTGGACTGCAACTAAGCTCCCGAGTGGGAGGATTGCTCTCCACTCGGTAGGATTTTTCGAACTTAGGCGAGTGCTGGACTGCAGCTAAGCCCCCGAGTGGGAGAACTTAGGCGAGTACTGGACTGCAGCTAAGCCCCCGAGTGGGAGGATTGCTCTCCACTCGGTAGGATTTTTCAAACTTAGGCGAGTGCCTGACTGCAGCTAAGTCTCTAAGTGGGAGAACTTAGGCGAGTACTGGACTGCACTTAAGCCCCCGAGTGGGAGGACTGCTCTCCACTCGGTAGGATTTTTCAAACTTAGGCGAGTACCTGACTGCAGCTAAGTCTCTAAGTGGGAGAACTTAGGCGAGTACTGGACTGCAGCTAAGCCCCCGAGTGGGAGGTTTGTTCTCACTCGGTAGGATTTTTAAACACTTAGGCAAGCACTGGGCTGCAGCTAAGCCCCCGAGTGGGAGTCTGGCTCTCCACTCGGTAGGATTTTTCAAACTTAGGCGAAACGGATTCGCAGCTAAGTCACCCACTGGAGGATTTCATATGCAAACAAAAGTGACAGCAATTATTGGAACACTCTTGTCTTTGATAAAAATGTACTGCAGAAAATTTTTCCTTATTACATCTTGTCCGAGTGAGAATTCAAGTGTAAAATGGGCGGAGTAGTTCCGCATTCCAAGCTCGTGGCTCGTCGATCCGGTGACCAACGTTGTAGAGATGATATGCTCCATTGTGGAGGACTCTGGTGATGATGAAGGGGCCTTCCCAAGTAGGAGCAAGTTTGTGTGGTTTCTACTGATCCACTCGGAGGACCAAATCTCCTTCTTGGAAGGCTCGGCTCTTCACATTTCTGGCATGGAATCGACGCAAGTCTTGCTGATAGATGGTCGATCTGATCATAGCCATTTCCCTCTCCTCCTCTAGGAGGTCGACTGCGTCTTGCCAGGCTTGCTCTGCTTCGTCTTTGTTGTAAAGCTCGACTCTGGAGGCGTTGTGAAGTAGATCACTCGGCAGGACGGCTTCGGCTCCGTAAACCAGAAAGAATGGCGTTCTTCCAGTCGACCGGTTCGGGGTGGTCCTCAGTCCCCACAAAACTGATGGAAGCTCGTCGACCCAAGCGCCTGCTGCGTGCTTGAGATCACGCATCAGTCAAGGCTTCAGTCCTTTGAGAATTAGACCATTTGCTCTTTCAACTTGTCCATTCGACTGGGGATGCGCGACCGACGCGTAGTCGACTCGTGTGCCTTGAGAGGCGCAAAAAGCTCTGAACTTGTCTGAATCGAAGTTTGACCCATTGTCAGTGATGATGCTATGCGGGACCCCATATCTGAATATCAACTCTCTGACGAAACTGATAGCAGTGCTAGCATCAAGATTTTTGATAGGCTTGGCTTCAATCCATTTGGTAAACTTGTCGACTGCCACAAGCACATGTGTGAATCTGCTCCTGCCTGTTCTCAGTGGACCAACCATGTCCAGTCCCCAAACAGCGAAGGGCCAGACGAGTGGAATGGTCCTCAGAGCTGATGCCGGCTTGTGCGACATGTTGGAGTAGAACTGGCAGCCTTCACACTTGTCGACTATCTCTTTCGCCATTTCGTTTGCCCTGGGCCAGTAAAAACCCGCTCGGTATGCTTTGGCCGCGATGGTCCGAGAGGACGCATGGTGACCATAGGTCCCCGAGTGGATATCATCAAGGATTATCTGACCTTCTTCTGGCGTTATGCATTTCTGACCGATTCCAGTTGCGCTTTCTCTATACAACTATCCTTTAATGACTGTGAAAGCTTTAGATCGACGGACGATCTGTCGAGCCTCTTCTTCGTCATCTGGAAGTTCTTTCCTCAAGATATACGCGATGTATGGTATCGTCCAGTCGGGAGTGATTGCCAAGACCTCCATGACTAGGTCGACCACAGCAGGAATTTCGACTTCAGTCGGATCTGTGGAACTTTTCGGTTGCGGGGCTTCTTCTGTAAAAGGATCCTCCTGGACTGACGGCGAGCGAATGTGCTCCAAAAACACATTGCTGGGAATGGCTTCTCTCTTGGAGCCTATCTTTGCCAGATCATCAGCTGCTTGATTTTTCAGTCGGGGGAAGTGATGAAGCTCTAACCCCTCGAATTTCTTTTCTAGCTTTCTTACTGCGTTGCAGTAGCCAGTCATAGCTGGGCTTCTGATGTCCCACTCCTTCATCACCTGATTAACCACCAAATCTGAGTCGCCGTAGACCATGAGGCGTCGGACGCCGAGTGAAATGGCCATGCGCAACCCATACAAGAGTGCTTCATATTCTGCTTCAGTATTGGAGGAATCGAAGTGAATCTGGAGAACATATCTGAGCTTATCTCCTCGGGGGGAGACCAATACTACCCCAGCACCAGAACCATTCAGCATCTTAGATCCATCGAAGAACATAGTCCAGTGCTCCGAGTGAACTTGAGTCGGAAGCTGCTGTTCAATCCACTCGGCGACGAATCTGCAATTGCTTGGGACTTGATAGCCTTCTTTGCTTCAAACTTGATATCTAGGGGAAGGAGTTCAATTGCCCACTTCGCCACTCGACCAGCTGCATCTCTGTTGTGCAAAATCTCTAACAGTGGAGCGTCGCTGACGACTGTAATGGAATGGTCAGAGAAGTAGTGTGCAACCTTCTTCGTGGTCATGTAAATCCCATATACAAGCTTCTGGTAATGGGGATATCTTTGCTTCGAAGGAGTCAAAACTTCAGACACATAATATACTGGGCGCTGAACTCTGAAGGCCTTTCCTTCTTCTTCCCGCTCGACCGTAAGTACTGTACTGACAACTTGTCCCGTGGCCGCAATGTAAAGCAGCAGAGGCTCTTTACTGATTGGGGCAGCAAGCACCGGCTGGGTGGAGAGCAGGGCTTTGAGCTCTCCGAACGCTGCATCAGCTTCTGGAGTCCACTCGAACTTGTCAGACTTCTTCATCAGTCGGTAAAGAGGCAACGCCTTTTCACCGAGACGAGAAATGAATCGACTTAGAGCGGCCAAGCAACCTGTAAGCTTCTGGACATCGTGTACACGCACAGGGCGCTTCATCCGGAATATGGTGCCAACTTTCTCGGGATTGGCGTCGATTCCTCGTTCAGAAATGAAAAAACCGAGTAACTTTCCACCTGGAACTCCGAATGTGCACTTTGATGGATTGAGCTTGATATCATATCTCCTAAGGTTAGCAAAGGTTTCGGCAAGGTCAGTCAGTAGGTCGGAACCTTTCCGTGACTTAACCACAATATCATCCATGTATGCTTCTATGTTCCGACTGATTTGAGTGAGCAAACACTTCTGAATCATCCTCATGAACGTGGCTCCAGCATTCTTGAGGCCGAAGGGCATGGTGATATAACAGAAGCATCCGAATGGGGTGATGAAAGCCGTTTTGATCTCGTCGGGTCCATACAGACAGATCTGATGGTACCCTGAATAAGCATCTAGAAAAGACAAACGCTCACACCCCGCGGTCGAGTCGACTACCTGGTCGATGCGGGGGAGAGGGAAATGATCTTTCGGGCAGGCCCGATTGATATGTTTAAAGTCAATGCACAGGCGAAGTGACTTGTCCTTCTTGGGGACCATGACAACATTGGCGAGCCACTCGGAGTGGTAAATCTCTCGGATGAACACTGCTGCTAAGAGCCAAGCCACCTCCTCGCCAATAGCTTTCCTCTTCTGGACGGCGGACCGTCGAAGATGTTCTTTCACAGGCTTGAACTTCGGGTCGACGCGTAGACGGTGCTCAGCCAGCCCCTTGGGAACTCCAGGCATGTCAGAAGGCTTCCATGCGAAGATGTCCCAGTTCTCAAGGAGGAACTGGATGAGCGCTTCTTCCTATTTGGAGTCGAGCGCCGTTGAGATGTGAGTCGGAGCAGCATCGGGGTCGGTCGGGTGAATGTGAACTGGCTTAGTTTCACCGGACGACTGAAAAGCTGATTCTGAAGCTGGCTTCTTGGCTCGCAGCAATTCACTCGGATCAGCAGTCTTCTGGTACTCTTGCAGTTCGACTACTGACATCTGAGCATCAGCGATCTTTGATCCTTTCTGAAAACACTCCTCTGCTTTCTTCCGATTGCCTATAACGGTGATCACACCTTTGGGGCCGGGCATCTTCAACTTGAGATACACGTAGCACGGTCGAGCCATGAAGCGTGCATAAGCTGGCCGGCCCAGAATAGCACGATAAGCACTTTGGAAGTCCACAACCTCAAATGTCAACTTTTCCTTGCGGTAATTCTTTGAATCACCGAAAACCACATCGAGAGCAATCTGGCCGAGTGACTCGGCTTTCTTTCCAGGAATGACTCCATGGAAACTCATGTTGCTGGCACTGAGCCTGGACATCGGAATGCCCATCCCTTTCAACGTTTCTGCATAAAGTATGTTCAGGCCGCTGCCACCATCCATCAGGACTTTGGTCAGTCGAGTGCCTTCGACGATCGGATCGACCACCAGAGCTTGCCTCCCAGGGGTGGCAATGTGCGTAGGGTGATCAGACTGGTCGAACGTGATGGCAGTCTGAGACCACTTCAGGTAGCTGGGTGTTGCCGGGGCAACCATATTTACTTCGCGGTTAATGACTTTCAGTCGACTTTTGCTTTCGACATCAGCAAAAATCATCAAGGTGGAATTGACTTGGGGGTACCCATCGTCACTATCTTCTTGTCCTCAACTCTGTCTGGCTCTTTTTCCTTGTCTTTGGACTGCTTGCCCTGAAACTGCTGGATCAGGAGCCGGCACTGTCGAGTGGTATGCTTTGGGTAAATAAGGTTACCCTCTTCATCTTTCTTGGTGTGGATGTGACATGGCAGATCCAAAACATCATTTCCATCTTGATCCTTGACTTTCTTGGGGTTCCAGGGCCCCTTGGGTTTTCCCTTGAATTTTTCCTGGGTTACGGCCAGGGCCTCCCCAGGAGCGGCTGGCTCGGCCTTCCGCTTCTGCTTCCGACTGGAATTGCCTCCGGTTTCCTGGGCGACTGCTTTCTGCTTGCCACTCCGGAGTCGATCTTCATCTTCTCCGTTAGCGTATTTGGTGGCAATTTCCATCATCCGATTCAAAGACATTTCTCCGGTCCGACCGAACTTCAGGTTCAACTCTCTGTTCTTGACGCCTTCTTTAAAGGCACAAACTGCTTGGTGATCTGGTACGTTCTCAACTGTGTGATGCAAAGTGATCCACCTCTGGATGTAATCCCTCAGAGTTTCACTCGGTTTCTGCATGCAAGATCGCAATTCTGTAAGGCCTGCTGGTCGCTTGCATGTTCCTTCAAAGGTCGTGACAAACACTCGAGAGAGATCCTCCCAAGTGTAGATGCTGCTGGGTGCTAACTGATTCAGCCACGCTCTGGCCAAGCCCTCTAACAGGAGAGGCAGATGCTTCATAGCCACCTCATCATTGCCGCCACCAATATGGACAGCCACTCGGTAGTCTTCGAGCCAAGTGTCAGGCTTAGACTCGCCGGTGAACTTGCTGACTCCAGTTGCCAACCGAAAGTTGGGAGGAATCACTGCGGCCCTGATGGCTCGACTGAAACACTCTGGCCCCGAAACACGTACTCTTCTGCAGGCAGGCGCATCCCTGTCGTGGCCTTCTCGGTGAGCTCTGTTCCTGTCAACCAGACCCTGAATGAGGATGGATCTCGCATCAAAGCCTGGGTCCCTGGGGTCGACTGGAACCCTCCGCCCAACACTATGAGGGTGTCTGTCATCCTGCTGTCGAGGCGCATATGACCCACTCCTCGGGGGAGGGGTTGGCACTCGACGTTGATCAAACCGGTGATCATACTGCTCATTTCTTCTGTACTGATCGTGCCGGTCTCCGCGTCCCTCACGCCTCGGGGGCGATCTTGGGCTGTGAGCCGACTGGACTGTATCCGTTGCAACGGATCGACTGTGGATCCTATTCCGTGACTGAGAAACAGCGGAATTCTGGTTCCCCGCTGCCCGGAGCAACACTCTAATTTGCAACAAGCCCCTGCCAGCCTCCGACTGGGAGGGCTGAATCGATTCTGCTATACGGGCCGCGGCTGCCAAATTCTGAACTGGGGTCCGATATACCTGCGTAGGCGGGAAGAGTTGTCGTCGACTGGACTCGGGAGCTCGCTGACGCGCTTGCTCGTCGAGTATTCGCTGGAGATTCTCTAGTCGAGTGCGCTCGGCTAAGTTAGCCAAGCGCGCGTCCTCCAAGGCCCGGGCCTCGGGGGTTTCTCCGACGATAGGGGTGCGGAGTGCATCCATGTTCCGGCGGCGAAGCTCCTCTCATTGCAATGACGTGAGAGGTTCGGGGAGATACTCATCGTGGGGATGCGACGGGTCGCCTCCACCCGCGCCTCCATCACTGCGAGGGAAACCGGGAGGACTGTGTGTTCCATCGACCGCCAGAACCTCAGCCGCCGGGTCGCTGCTGCCGCACTCGGATGCGGTCTCCGCGGAGCCAGTCGACAGGTCGAACAGGCCGTAGAGGGATTCATCGGGCTCGATTGCCGCGACTTGTGGGGCTGCCGACTGGCGGGCCACGGCATGCCTCACCCACCTCTGAAGTCTCGACCGTCCGGAGCGCTTGCGCCGGTGGGAGACAGGGCGGGAAGATGACACAGGAGCTGACCGATACTGGATCGACGGCTGCCGCAGGAGGACGCCACAAACACATGCGCGGAAGTGCGTCGCACCGCGGACGGGGAGGGCGTCGATGTCGAGTGGAGCCTTCTGAAGCCAAGCGGAGTTGTCGGCGACGAACGCGAGTGCGCCGAGACGGATCTCACGGCCCTCCACCAAATCTCCGCACGAAAACATGATCAAAGGGATCGGAAAAATCGCAACTTCTCCAACTAGGCGCTAAGACTCCTGCCCCACCGTGGGCGCCAACTGTCGTGGTTCTAACTCTGATAGTGATGTAGGGGGGTGTATGGAGAGGCTAGATCTTAGCTATTGGGAAGTTGTAAACACACCAAGATGTACGAGTTCAGGCCCTTCGCGGAGGAAGTAACAGCCCTACGTCTCGGTGCCCGGAGGCGGTCGATTGGATTATAGGCGTGTGAATAACAGAGGTGCGAACCCTTCGTACTGAGGAGGGGGGTGGCTTATATAGAGTTCGCCGGTCCTCTCCTGCCCTCGGTAATGCAGGGTTTAAGGTACATTTAAGGTTGGGCGTTTCTGGTAACGCCCCTAATAAAGTGCTATAATGACCATAAAGACTACTTAATAGCCGACCGTTTGCCTGCAGAGTGACTTTGGGTCTCCTGGCAGTCGAGTGGTTGGCTTCATGGTCGAGTGATAGCTTCTTGGTCGAGTGTCTTGAACCCATCGAGTGGGATACCTTCAAGTCGATTGAAAGGTGACTTCTTCTAGGGATGTCCTTGGGTAGGGCTCTTTAGGACAGGTCCGTGCCCCTACCCTAGGTACATAGCTTCATCAGGCGATCCCTCCTTCGTGAACCTTAACCCCCTTTTCAACCTTGCCGGCACCAGAGACATAGTCCAAGATATTCCGCCATCAGCGGTGAAGGATATACGTGCCAATTGAGGACCATCCGCAAACAAATCACTTGTGCCATTGTCGTCACCGAAGGGCAAAAATAGAATTTGTATAAGCCCAATCAACCATTGCTATCGGAATCTACATTGAAGACCCTCTCTATCAAACTTAATGTTGTACACGACAACGTGGCATGTAAATCAAAAGAAGGTCAACATGGTTGCACGACCAAGGTTATAGAAGGTTGTAATTTCGTCCAGGAGTTTCCGACCAATAAAATTGATATGCCCTTTAATAAGGTGGTCCATGCAAATATCTTCTATATCAGCACAGTCTCCTCGGAGTTAATGAGGCTTTGGGCACTTCATCGAGCTTTAGATCCCCAACTCCGGCATAGTAATGTGGCCTTACCTGATCCCTTTTTCATGCACCGTCACAACATGGTATCCACAATTAGCCAGGAGCTCATCTCAAACTACCTGTACCCGTGCATGATTATGAATCATCCACATAAGGACATCTTTCTCGCACCATCCTCCGACAAGTAAGTCGTTAACATTCACTCCTTTATTTTGTAACATATACATGTCCTTGTGGTTTGATCTCATCCATGTTAATTTCTTCATATATTTTTGCGCAACGACCGACATTTGATCATAATCACACTATTACCGGCGCAGGGCTTGGCTTATTTCTCCGATTCAGAGAAAGACTCTCAAAAACAATGGACCGGATTGGAGGAGGTTCTAAATGATGTTCTACACAAGTGTAAGAACTACAAAAAACGATAACACATCATTCATAATTCAAGTTCATCGCTAGCGCTTGTTGCTACCAAGTACCAAATGTCAAAACCTCTCAAAGGTCTGGCTACTATGCCATGGTTATCATGGACGACTTTGTGAAGAAAAGCCAATATTTGTGAAATCATAGCTAGATCATCAAGTGGTCCGAGGAAGCAGAGGGAGATGGACATAGAGAAATTATTAAGAGAGCATGAGTGCCTCCAAAAGGTGTTGGCCAAAATCATCAACAGGGAGGTTGTAAATAAGGATGGGTAGTTGCATTGCGAGCCAGAGCGAGATGAAGAACAACCTCACCGAGTCGAAAACATATTGCAGTCATTGATTGACACCGACTAACCAAGTCAGGTAGATATACATCTTCAAAAGAACTTGTCAAATTTTTCATTATGTGTTGAGACATGTTTGTTGCCCTGCACTTCTTAAACTATACGTTTGCTCACTAATACTCATAATTATTGTATCGACATTGTAATGTACTGTATGCATGTGGATGATTGTGTGAATGTGGTTGAGACAATATTGTATATATGTAATGCAATGTGATGATCAAGTACAAAATGTAGCAACCGCGTCATTACAATGCTACCACGGCAACAAAAAACACCGCCACGGCAGTAATTCTTCTCTGGGCCTACATCGCTACCATTGACAGGCACCAAAGATATGTGCCACTGTTGGTACATACAGTAACAACGGGCGGAGATAAATGGAACAATTTTTATCTACAGTTGTTGCGGTGGGCGTCATCATTGAAATAGACCTACCACTAGTGGGTGCGCGCCTGCCACTGAAACCATATTAGTCAGTGGCGAGAGGTCAGTGAACGAACGCCGTGAGAGCCTCACCCGTCATTGGTAAGCATTCCTACAGTAGTGATGAGCTCCGAAAGATCTTCAAATGTCAAACTACAGGAGTGTTAACATAAAGCATCCCTCTTCAAATATCAAACTACAGGAGTGTTGACATAAAAGGCATTAATTGTAGGAATGAAAGTTCCAACTCAGGGTATCCTTGCTGTCTTTTTTAAGAAAAGGAGGATGACCCCCGGGCTCTGCATCTGAAAGATGCATGCGGCCATTTTATTGATTATTTTCAATGACCTTACAAAATAGTACTATAACAACAATATGCCTGAATTCATCATCCTCGCTGTCTACAAGGTGCAAAGTTTTAACAGTGTTAAAAAAGCTCAAACCACTCATTGTGTAGCCCTCGAGTAAAACACCTTTTAAAGGTGATCTCGAGATGAACTCCATTTCCTGATAATCACGGGAAATTCTGTGTCGTGGCCTTGTGGGCAGCATGCGTACGAACCCTGTAAACGCCCAACAGAAACATCTCTCAACCACTCGACGCCAGCGCCTCACATCCAAGTCCGCTGGCGAAAGAGATGCCGCGCGCGAGGCCTGACCGACTGAAAGGGAGGAGCCACCGTTCCTTCATTCTGTGCACAATCTTTTCTCCGGATCGATCCATTTTCTTTCTCTCAAAAATCGACCTGCGCGCGTTGCACGAGACTGACTTTGGTACCAGGGGAACTCGCAAAAGAAGCTTCAGCTAATTAACGGCGGCGACAATCACCGCACCGGTGAGACGTACGTACGTGCTTCTCCCTTAACTGGCACCTCCTACCTAGCTTTCTTTCTCTCGAGGTAGGACCATTTTGGTTAGGTCATCTGAGTTGTCGTTCGTCTCTTTTACAGCCAGGCCACCGCATGCTTCTGTTTCTGTTTACGTATACACGACGAGAGGTCGGGGAAGTAAAATTCTCCTCATATTTTTTTCCCATTTTAATTAGCTCCCGAGCCCGTCTCTCGCGTCGCCCCCGCCCTGGGCGACTCGGGGGCTTCTCCAACCCTAGGCGCCGCCGCTGCCCTCTCCTCCTCCCCTCCTCGAGCCGCCGCCGGGTGAACCCTGTGTGGCAGACGGAGACGGCAGGGGGACTTCCTCTCCCGACTCCCCTTCCTCCGCGGGGCGATGGATCTAGGCGGCAGGCGGCGGTGTCCTGCGACGCTCGCGGTCGGGCGCGAGGTGGCAAAACTCGACGAGCAGTGGCGGGGCGTGGGGCGCGTGGCGGTGGGCCTCGGCAAGTGGGGGTGGGCGCTGGGCTCGCGGCGGCGCTCTGGCGTGTGCAGGCGGCGGTGACCCCTGTGCGCGGTCGGCGGCTCCCTCTCCGACCCGGACGGCGGCGGGGGGGGGGGGGGGGGGGGTGGCGGCGGCCCGGCGTGGCCGGCTATCTGGATGCGGTGGGGCCGGCGGCTCACTGGTCTGCCAGAGATCCAGGGGCATCATCGTCTCTGACTTGATCTACTTCGGTTCGTGCTAGATCTGGTACAGGGAGACTGTCATCATCTCCCGGTGTTGGCTACATGGATCTGACGGCAACGGCTAGACCCTTGGTCTAGTCTTTGACAGAGAAGGCGGCGGTCCATGCACAAGAAGCGGATGGAGTTCTTCGAACAGATCTGGGTGAAAACCTGCTCTTAGGTAGATGCCAAAGCCGGCGGTGGCGGTGCTCTACAGTGTCGTTTCCTTCTTGAAGGCATCGTCGTGGAGAAGTTCTAGACTACGATATGCTACCTCCGGGGGAAACCCTAGATCGATATATCAGAAGACGGCAACACGTTTGTGTCATTCCCCCTTGGGGGCGTCTTTCTTGGAGGTGTACGTGGGCTCGATGGACCAGTAGACGGCGTCTTTGGTGGACCGGTGCTTCATCATGCACATTGATGGTGATAGATTTCGATGGCATGGCGCTCTGGAGATTAGGCGTCTGATGTGCGATGATGGACTCACGCACGAGGGTGACGCTGTCTGGCGTCGTGGTGGCATCGACGGCAGCTAGACCGGGCAAAGTAGATGCAGCAGTACAGCTCTGAAGATATATTGGTGGCAGGTGGCTGCGGCGGCCTCATACCCGGCAGGCGTCCTGGTTGGGACCTCAGATTTTAGATGTTAGTTTTGGCTGCGAGGTCTGTTTGGTATTAGGTCCAGACTATCAACATCCCTTTATTAACTGGATAGGAGTAGCGACAGATGTTGCCTAGACGGTGAATTTAGTCTTACTGTTGTATGACTTTGTAAGGTCTCATGTGAATAGTTTATAAAGTGGCTGCATGCATCGTCCAAATGCAAAGACCAGGGGTCCTCCTCCTTTTCTAAAGAAGTGTATAGATGACATAAATATAATTACATGAAACGATGCAAATAGGCTCGTGTACTTTAGAAATAGGCTTTTTCCCCACTTTCAAACTCCGAAACAAGAACCACGGCTCGGGCAACACCACAATCACGTCCAAAAGATACAAAAGAAATAGGGAAAAAGCCACCTAGTGGCTTCCGACACACGGCCCTACGAAGACGATAGACGACGCTGTAGCAGAAATGCATCTAGCATGAGCCGGGTCAAATCGC